>NW_006437828.1:4511615-4524468 GCF_000325575.1 Pteropus alecto
GAAAAGAGAACCTTATGCATGCTTGATGGGAATGTAAATTGCTATAGTTACTATAGAGAACAGTGTGGAGAGTCTATAAAAAAAATTAAAAATAGAACAAGCATGTGATCTAGCATTTCCATTTTCAGGTATATATCTGAAGGGAATTAAATTGCTATCTCAAAGAGATATCTGAACTCACATGTGCATTGAAACATTATTCTCAATGGCTAAGAAATGGAAATATAAAGTGTTCATTGACAGATGACTAGGCAGAGAAAATGTGATATATATGTATGAACACTGAATATTATTTAGCCGTGAGAAAGAAAGAAATCTTGCCATTTGCAACAACATGGATGGACCTTGAATGTATTGTGCTAAGTGAAATAAGTCAGATAGAGAAAGACAAATACTGTATGATCTCACTACATAAAAAAAAATGTCAAACTCGTAGAATAGGTAGAATGGTGGTTGCCAGGGACTGGGGCAGGGGACAGGGAGATGTTAGTCAAATGGTATAAACTTCTGGTACTACGATGATAAGTTCTGAGGATCTAATTACAGCATGGTGACAACAGTCAACAGTAATGTGTTATATACATGAGATTAGCTAAGAGAGTAGTTCTTAAATGTTTTCATCACACATACACACACACACACACACACAAGTGTAATTTTGTGAAGTGACGGATGTGTTAACTAACCTGATATGATAATCATGTCACAAAATATATATGTGTATTGAGTCATTGCATTGTACACCTTGAATTTACATATGTTATTTGTCAATTTTATCTCAAAGCTAGGGAAAAAATTTTAAATCGTTTATCATCAAAGCATCTTTAAAAATACATGCATTATTATACCCTTAAAAAATAGGATGAGTTAACGGAGATACAAGAATTTGGATAACTTGTTTCAGGTTAACTAAAGATAACCAACCAATCAAATAAACAAACAAAAGTATTTTGAAGTTTGAGGCAAATGAACAATTCTCACTCCAGAGACTACCCTCTAAATAAGTAATGTATTTTTGAGTAGTGATGGTCTGAGAATTTATGTTTCTTCAAATTTAGGGGGTTTCTTTAATATATATTTTCTTAATACATGATCTAGCATAGCCTTGTATTTAAGACTACTCTTTACAGCAGTCCAACTCTTAAAAACAAATGGCATGAGGCAAAATATCCATGCTATAATTATTTTAAGAATCGAAAATAGTGCTCACTCATTAGGTTACTATAAGGATTATATAATTCATTACATACATATCTCTTGAAACATTGCCTGGTACATAATCATCTCTCCATAATATGATATGTACCCATTTTCCAGGTGCTATCAACAGATTTGATTTAAATATATTAGCTTATATACTATTATACATACATACTCATATGCATTTGAAATCTTCAAAAATATGCAACTCTTTGTAAAAAATATTAATCAACTACACATTTTATATCTATGTTAATATATTTCAATCTTATTGTTAAAAAGGACTTAGAAAGTATAATGACATTTTTAAAAACACTGACTATAATTGAGTGCACCTAATTAAGTATTGGGCATATTGATTAATAAATATTTTTGAAAAAAATAATATAATGTTAAAATATTTTAATAATATAATTCATTAGGAATAAAATGCATAGTCTTATTCTAACACTTACAATATCTGCAAGAATTTTAAGAGGTGGGAGCATTGTGTTTTGATAAAATGCATAAAAGATATTATATAAATTGCATCTCATTTCTTGATATAAATTATTTTTTGAAGTAACGTCCAAATGCAATATCTTTAAAATGTTTTATTTACCAAACATGAAGAGAACTAAGATATAAATAATGATAATGACACTACTACCATTACTACTAATAAAATATCTAAAACATCTTGAGGTTAATTTGGTAAAAATGCATTTCCACATGTTAAAGTGAATGTAGTAAATCATTACAACATGTATTGCTATCTTTTATTTATATATTATAGAAGAAAGACATTTTTGTAAATTAGGAATATTGCTTTAAAACAAGAATGTATTATTTTGTTTTGTTATGTTTTTAAATCTCTAAAATGCAAACTATTGCTTAGGGAATTCATAATGTTTTATGTATAATGTTGATATTCATCAATTATTTTTAGCAGAAAATTCATTTTATGCTAAGCTGATTGCAAAGTATTATTTACTTTACCAGAACATTTAAAAAAATCTTTAGAAGAAGCTTTTAAGAAAAAAAAATGCACCTAAAAGTGCTAAAAATCATTCAAGGTAAGGTAATCATTTCAAAATACTGAGCAAAGTTAAATATCATTAAAAAATGAATTCAGTACTGAAAATAGCTAAAATTATGATGCGTGAATATGGAGTAATTTACACATGGAAAGCTTCTCATCAGAAAGAAAAATAAGACTAAATCATAAGCAAAATTTCATTAAAGAAAAGTTCTAAAACCCTGCATATTTATTCATCTTTTTTTTTCCAGTTTGGAAATATTGTCCTTAATTCAAAATAAATAATATAATTGTGGTACAGAAACAATAGATTGCAAAAGAGAATTAAGTTTTCTTTAAGCATCTATCAGAGATAAAAATATTGTGCTATCTATGTTAAATACAATCTCACCAAGTTAAAAGAATTTCAAAAATTAGGAAGGAAGGGAGGAAGGGAGGGAGGAGAAAAATAAAATCACACAGATACTAACTTGTTTGTTCAATGTTCATGATCAAATACAGAATGTATTTCATAAATTCAATTTTATGTGTCTTGTCATTCTGAATAGCTTTCAGATTTTTATCATTTCAGGTAGTATCAACTTTTATATGCAATTTTATATCAATATCTCAATACTTGTTGACTCTATTTGAATCCCCATTTAAATATTAAAAAAACTAAAGCTATTCAAAATACATTTTTGTGCATTAACACATATTTAAAATATTCACTTTGTTCTAATTTATTAATATGCAGTGAAGATAATTTCTAAGTCTTATGAATACTATAAAATGTCAAAGCCATCATTCTACACAATATAAAAAGAATAGTTTTGTAAAATACATTTTATGTAAAATATATATGGCATTGACATATTTACGGTATAATCAAGAACCTGGATTTAATTTATAATTCATCTACAGCTGATTTTCTTAGAACTTATTTTTTATATTCATGTATACATATTCAAACATACACACACAGCAATTTAAAGAAGTTTCTCCTTTGGTTACTAAAATATTCTGGATATTTTGCCTTTTTTAACATTTAATACATATTATTTAATATTATACTATATTAATATTAGCAAAAATACAGTAGTTCTAAACTATCAACAGAAAAACATTGATAACTGGACACTTTTAGAATTGTCCAAAGAGATTGAGTCCAGGATAAGAAAATTTCAATGATAGCCTACATACGTTTATATTGTCTTTTAATATTCAGAAATATCTCTCTAGGCTGTAGTTTAATTACAAATCATATATAATTCAATAAAAATAGCATGTTGAGTATTTCCAAAAAGGACGCATAAAGCAGAATCCAAACCAGGAACAATCTCATCACCCATTGAAATACGAACAAGAAGATGATGAAGTACATTGAAGTGTGAAATTTCATGAGCATACAAGAGACAAGAATTATAATCTTCATGATTTGAGTTTTTTTTTTTTTTCAATATAGAACAAACTTTACACAAGATAAAACCAGTTTCTGTAATTTTTGAGGGCATTGGTAAGGATCGGGTCCACTGATACTGAATCGTTATCCCGGAACTTACCAGGAATTCCAGAATTTTACAGGAAATTAATACTTTTTTTTTTTTTCTGTTTGGTTTTACCTCATTAGGAATGATAGTCCATCATATGATATTGTGGGTTATCCTCTACTTCTAAGTAATTTACTAGTGATTTCACCAATATCGTTCTCATAGGCGGCAAAATTGTGCACCAAGAAGTCCCCATTTTCTTCATTTTCACTTCTGGGTGAGATGGAGTAACAAACTAGATTTATTTTCTCACTCGAAGCAATCACAAAACAGAAAATATATGAAAAAGCAGTTCGCAAGACATGAGGCAATGAAGGACAGTGAGCCCTGAAACGTGGGAAACAAATGAGATGAGCTCTGCTCACGTGCCAGCTCACTGCTCTGAGTTGCTGGGTGCAGGGCAGAGAGCCAGGACCTGTGCGGGGCCATACCCATGCCCCAAGGTGAGAAGAGCATTTACTCAGGCCAGATCAAGGCAACTAAGGTTTACAGAACAGAGGACAGAGAGAAGAGGCAGCTCAGAGTCAATGTTGCTAAGCCGGATGCAATGTTGCTAAACCTGATGGCAAATGTAAAATTTACACTACTTCCTTTTGAGTATTTAAGTACACTGTTACTTTGGGCAGGAGAAAAAGCTGCTATGTAAGGAATTTACAATTTTGATACTTCTATAGGAAACGGGTTAGTGAATGGACTAGGAGACTATCATGAATTCCAGGTGACATAAAAGGTCCACTTGGGTCTCGTGATGAACGATATAAAATTAGACAAGTCAACGTTGCTGTGCGTGTTTATTTAGACATTCAGATGCTGGAGCAGGCATGGAGTAGACAGAAATTTTAGTGTAGCCAAGAGAGAACTAAGAAATCAGAAGCAAGGGGTTTGAAGGCATAATTGGGAGAAGATTCTCTTCTTTAGATCCTTACCTGCCCTCTTCTCTGTTTCTTTTCATACTTCCACTTCTTAAATGACATCTACTCGTACCAGGTTTATTTGATCTCTTTCAGGTAACTGTCCACCCTTCATTTCACAGAAACTGCTGCTCAGATGATTATCATTGACTTTCTTGTTAAAATCCCAAACTGTATTTTTGACTTAATGTTTGAGCATCATTTGAGAGAGCCAGGCATTTCCTCATATTTTCCCCTTTAGATTCCATTCTTTTCATCTTTCCTGAACTCTTATTTCTTCCTGCTTTAAACTCTCTCTTTGGGTTATTATATCTACATATTTGCTTTTAATAATTGTTTGTAAAAACATACCTATAATCTCAAGCAGATCCATTCTTATGCAAGGATGTCATAGAGAATAACCCAAGAAAAATATCTTGAAATTAAAAATAGTTCGGGATAGTGAATAATTTGCTGTTGAAAAGAAAAACTTCTATTAGATGTATTTAGTTTCAAAGCTATACTAAGAACCCATTATATTTTGTCCTATAACCCAATTTTGTCTTATTACAAGTGCTACAGCTAAATGCACTTTAATACTCACATAACTCTATAAAAGAACTAATTGTAAGTTGTGTGAGAAAGTTTTACTTAAATATATTTGTAAGTCCCTCTATTATGTAATTTGAAAGACTATGTTTAATTTGATGAAAGAGAAAAAGGTATTCAAGCAAAATAAGAAAATGTATATATTCCAATAAGAATTTTGCATTTGTTTTTAAATTGCTTTAAGAATATTAAATCCCATGTAAAAAAAGTCAATTATTATTTATTTTTCTAAAAAAAATTTATTAACTAACCTTCAAAATATCTTTAGTGCCTTAAGTATAAAACTGATACTTAGTTTTAGAAATATTCTGATTATGTATAATAATTTAACCAAGTAATAATTTAAACACTTAGAAACCCACACTATGGTTACAATCATTGTTATCATTATGAAAATTTTAGTGTATTTTTTCAGATATTTCCACATGCTTTAATGTATGAATGCTAAGAGTAAGAAAACCTTGATTTTAAGAAATATATTTATATGAAATATAATTCTACAGCTATATAGATTTAAATAGTTTTTAAAAGTTGGAGAATATTTTATATCTGTTAGAATTTATTTGTTATATCCAATGATGAACAAATATGTTTACAATTTTAGTATTATAAACATTTAGTTTATAAACATAATGAATCCCTCTGCAAATCTATTTTTAAAATACAAACTTTTAAAAATGTAATCGATGAATTAATGAGAACATATTTCACATTTAGTGATACTTCCTAGTGCTCATTTGTTTAACAAATATTTATTGAATGCCTGCATAAGAGTCAGTGGACAAAGCAAGAAAAATACTTGCCCTTGAATAGCAAATTTTCAAACAGATGAGTTAAATTTTGTCTATTTTATTAAATAAAGACTCAACTTTATTTTCATGTATTTACTATCCAAATATCCTAGTACTGTTTATTGAAAACTCAGTCTTTTCCCTTGTAATCTGCAAAAATCCTCATTTATTTATTATGTGCTTCTAAGTTCTCTATTCTTTTTCAATGATCTCTTTATCTAATCTTGGACCAGAACCTCACAGTTTTAAATACTATAGTTTATAAAAGACTGTGATATCTGGTGGAACTAATCTCATGCTGTTAAAATAACTTTCATATTTAGAATCTGTTTATATGTTATCAGTTCCCCATATATTTGTGAAGTTGTTCACTATCAATTGGCTTATGATGGTGTGTCAGTTGCTTTCTGTCTCATGGTTCAGTTTTATTTCCTTTATAGTAACCATCCACTTATATTTTCTAAATGATGATTTACTTCCTTAAAATCACATTTTTCAGTGGAATATAAGTTCCATAAGAACAGGGACTTTGATTAAATATAGACACTGCTATCCAATATCTTCCTGACTGAGAAAGATGCCTTATACCTAGGAAATAATAATTGTTGAAAACATAAATAGATGAATTAAATATTTATGAAATATAGTCCTCAACTTCTATTTGATATTTTATTTTCTATATATTTGAATATTTTAATAAAACTCAGTGTCTCAAAATGTAAGCAACTACAGCCTCTACTACTATTACTAATGTCAATGACAAAAATAGTAGTTTAAATTTTTTAAGTGTGTCAGTCACTAAAGACGTTATCACAAGCATCAACGCATCTACTTCTCATTATCATAACGACCTCATGAAGCATATAGTTGTTTCCCTCTTTACTGTAAAATAATAGATAAGCTACAAAAGTACATAAATAATATATAGTTTAATAGATAATGATAAAAAGTTTACTGTCAAATCTAAAAATACTTCTTTCCAGAAGTTCCTCAAATGCCGCTCCAGTGGTCAAACATGTCTGCCTGACCTAGAGGCAAGCACTGTTTTGACTTTTGTTTTATTCATTCTTTACTTTTCTTTTTTGTTCAGTTTCATAGAAGGAAATAATATAGTTTTATTCTGCCTGTCTTTGGGCTTTCTAAGACTGGAATGGTAGTATAAGTATTCTCTCCTTAGTTTGCTTCTTTCACTTGTGTTTGCGAGATCAGACAACAGTGTTGCATATGTGACCCGATATCATTCCCTTGCTCTGTCCTCTAGAACCCATTAGAGAATGTATCTCGGTTTACTGGTCTATTTCACCACTGATAGTTGGTGAGCATCTGTTTTGTTTCCAGTTTGGGGGTTTTACATGTAAAGCTTGTATAAATATTATTGCATATGGATTCTGCTGTCCACGTACAGGAGTTTCTGTATGGTACAAACTTATTAGTCAAAGTCCTGGGAGATATTTCACCTTTTCCAGATAATGCCAACTTGTTTTCCACATCACCTGTAGCATCTACACTCTTAAAAGTGTAAGAAGTTTATCTTTGTCCCACATGATTACTAACATGTAATGTTATCCAATTTTCATTTTTCTGTCATTCAGAAGTGATCCAAAAGAATCTCTTATCTTTGTAATCTTCATTCTGTGTTTAATGATGCTGAGTACCTTAAAACATATCATCCATTAATATTTTCTCTTTTAAAGGGTCAAAATATTTTACCGATATCTTTCTTGGTTTGTCTTTTTCCCTTCTTATTAATTTATAGAGTGGCTTTATATGCTCTTGATACTTAGTCATTGTTGATTCTAAGTGTGGAAAATATTTTCCCTCTTTTTGATGTTAATTTTGATAAACAATTCTTAATACTAAGGCAAAGTGTAAATTATTTTTAATAGTATTTCTATATTCTATTATAATATAATTTTTACCTTGAAATCACAAAGATAGTATGTTTTTCCACCTTCCAAAATATTGATAGATTTTCTTTTACATACAGGTATTTATTCTCTTTGGAATCAAATTTCACATATGGTCTAAAGTGGGATTTCAACTTTTAATAATTTATTTACTAACTAAATACCTTAGCAGTGTTTTTTTTAAAAGTGTGTCCTTTACTCTTTACTCTGCAAACCACCTCTAATACTGAGTCTCTAGAAATGCATGGGTCTGATTCTGAGTTCTTTATTTTTTTTCCCCACCAGTCTTTTTATATAGCCTTTTACTGATACCTAACAGTCTTAAATACTATGGATTTAAAGAAGGTCTTGATATCTGGTAGAGAAAATTCCTTAAATGCATTCATTTTCTTAAAGAATATGTTGCCTTGTCTAAGTCTTTTTCATTTCAATTACATTTAGAATCAGCCTGTTATGTTTTTTTTTTTTAAGTGGCATAATGACTTTAGAATTTATTTAAACTTACGGAATCATTTGGAGAAGAAATGACATCTTTACACTATTGACTATTTTAATCTATAAACATGACATATCTCTCATTTTGATACTTCATATTTTTGTGGCTTTCATCAATAGCATTTAAAACATTCCACTTGCTAATTTTTTTTGCTAATAGATAAAAGTATAACAACTGTTATAATGTCCTGTGTCCTACAGCAACTTGGCAAACTCTCTTGTTAATTTTGGTGAAGTTTCTTGGCTAAATTTTGAAAATTTTGTTGGATATAAAATGATATCATTTGTGAATACAATTTTGTTTTTTAAGCTTTAACATATATATGTTATACATATATATAAATACATGAAGTCACATAAAGTTACTATATATATTGCCTGTCCTCACTGACTGGGATGATCATTAAAAGAAATGAAATTGAAAAAAAGAAGTGATAATCATTGATAACATTGCCTAGACTCTGGTGTCAAAGAGATAATTTTAGTGTTTTACTATATGATTATGTTTGCTGTAGGTTTATGTGTGGAAAATCATGCAAGTTTTCAAATAGATTGAAACAATAGTGTTTCACTTTATTAAAAACTTTTAAAAATAAATTATCTTTGTTAATTCTAAAATCCACAACATTGCAGGTCATTCTCTGCTGTATAATTGTTTCCTTATTGGTTAGGTTTTATTTGACTATGTTCCATTTATCATCCCAAAATTTATTCTCCGGAGAGGGTTTTTGTTTTCTCATTTTAAATGTATGAGCGATCATTTAAAACTAAATCAATAGATTAAAGAATCTTTTGACATATAAATTTATTAAAATGTAGCTTAATTTTGTATCCTCAATCACAAATTTATTAAATATGTAGCTTAATTTTGTATCCTCAATTGAACATATCACAAATTTATTAAATATATAGCTTAATTTTGTATCCTCAATTGAACATATCAGAAAAAATTTTAGAACTGCAAAATGTTTTATTCTTCCTTAATTTTCTATTAAATATTTGAATATTCAGAGATCCGTTACCTATAGTTAAACTTGGTACATGACAGAAGTAAACATGAGTTTCACTGACAATGAATATCAGAAATCATTATTTCTTTTATTCACCATACTTTGTGACAGACTATTTTTGTTAATATCCATACTAAAACTCATTTATTCATATCTTGTAATCTCTCTGTATGGCTGATTTTTTAGTTCATATTAAATGTTACATAATTGAAAAGACTAATTAGAATCACATAAGAATGACTAATAGTGGTAGGATAAAAATAGAAGCAAGTAATCCACTTCGTTATACGTAACATTTTTGTATTTTCTATACATAAAGTCACATAATTTGCTGTTCATAGGAAAAAAAATCCTAGCCACAAAACTTTAACCTTTTATAAAGGTCATCTGAGAAATGAACAATGGATAAAGCAGAACAAATAAATATATGGGTATTTCAGAAAGTTCAAAACTGTAATAGAAATCATTTTTAATCTTCAGTGTGTCAATTCTTATTGTAAAATTTGTGAAGCTGAGGCTGCAATTAATTTCAGTAGTTATTTAAACATTTAAATACATTTATTTTATTTATAAATTGTATATATGTAACATAAAAAGAAACAAAGATATAAATGAATTGATTTATTAATTTATTAATGTTCTGATAATTTAAGTACCATCAATATAACCAATTAACAGAGAAAGGGCAATTTAAAGTTTGAGGTTGTACAGAGAAACATCTGCACAACTGCAGGCATTTGAAATAAGTAAACCAGGTATTAAAGCTTTAAAAATAGCCTTAATATGAACACACTTCACAACATTACTTTAGTGTATATTGTAATGCTTTTTATCCATTGGAGCTATTTCTCAATGTTCATGAAAACCACCAAAAACTACCAATTTAATAGTCACCATTAATCACAGATATAGGTATTACATGTCTTCGGATTATAACTAAGGCACTTGTGACTTTTTTTAACTTCACTTCAAATAATCACATATTTTAAGGAATAGTTAAATAGTCTAAACTAAGAATATTTGATGTATCTTAAGTCATTTTTATGTTCAATATGGTTAAGTATACTGATTAAATGTATTTGATGCAATTGGCTTAAAAATCTCTGACTTAGATAAAGTCATTGTACTAATAATATAGCCTTGCATTTTGTTTTGGCTGCCCTGCCCAAATGTAATTCTAAAAGACTTTACCTTCTGATCGTAGAATTTTTTTAATGCAAATATCCTTGTGTCTAAAAATGTTGAAATTCATATCAGGAAGCTATAACGCAGATATCAATCTGATGTGAGAGGCATCAGTAGTGTCTACTAATATCTACCTTTCCTTCCTTTGCAGTCATAGAACACTGAATTTTTCAGCCCCATAACTTTCAGGCAGGGTCCCTACACCGAATGTGGCTCACAGGTATTGGTAGAAGTGGTGTGCGTCAGTTTAGGGCCACATCAGCCAAGTTTGTGCCTAGGACCTTCTAGTTGCCTCTTTCTTCCTGCCACAGTAAAACTGGAGGAGGCCTTGGTGGGAAGATAGTACCTCCAGAAAAGCCAATAGCTGCTTAGATGGATGAAAAGAGTCACTGTGACAAGCTCTGGTGCAAAAATCAGCACATGGCCCAAAGGAGAAGCACCTTCTGGACTCTAACGTTGCAAACATTTTGGAAAGTACTGAAAATATCAGAAATGTACTGATAAAAAGATCATAAAAATAGTTAATTTATAAAACTAACGGTGCAGTGTTTTATATAATTTTGATAGAACCAATTAGAATGGTGCTGATACAACTGCAAATCAAAAGAAGTGTCCACTCAAAACCCTCAGGCTTCCTAATAGTGTATAAGATTTAACTTGCTGAATCCTTCATAGTGCACTGAACTAATTTGAGAACTGTCACGTTATAATCGTATGGCGGCTCCAACCCTCTGTGTGGATGAAGAAACTTTGTTGAGCTGAGTGAACATATAGCTAGTGAATGATGGATGGCCCAGGCAGGGAGGGAGAAACTTCTGCCCTTCCCTCTCTCGACTGCTCATAGTTGCCACTTAGCTTGCTGGGAGGAATAAATAATCGATAGCCATTAACACTGAGTTGTGTTGTGTGTCTTCAACAATATGAACCCAGGTCCTTGTAGTTTTGACCTTGAGGTACAAGGCCACAGAATAAAACACTTATACAAATAAAACATCCTACGTCTGAAAAATATAAGTAAGTGTGTCCACTTTAGTTTATAATTGAACATTGCATAAATGTGGTTAAAATTATACTAAATAAATCCAGTGCCATTCCAGAAATTTTGAAAATGAAACAAAATTATGGAACTTTAAAAGACGAATTGCACAATTACTTATACTGTCATTTATAAATAAGGAAAAAAAAAAGATGAGGAAAAATATCAACCTTTTGCTCTTAGAAAAAAAACGAATGCAAGAAAACAGTGATATGTTGATATTTTGTATAGCGCGCCAGTGTTCCCTCCACTCTTTTTTGCATCTATATATATTTAACATCATAAACTAACCAATTACATAGCACATATGCATCTTTTTCAGTAAGCCATCCAACAGAAAAATGTTAACTTCATTCAAGTTTTGATAATCATTCTATAATTAAAGTTCCGATGTATGTTCACATGAGTGTGTCTCAATTTTATTTTAACCTATGATCCATTGTGGTAAACATCAAACTCTTACGTTCTCCATTAATGTCATTTGAATTTCAAAGTAAATTAGGTATTGTCACCAAGAACATGTCAAACCAATGATAATATTAGTAAAAAAAATTATAATTTGAAAGATAAGATCATTATGTGCTTAAGGTCTTCCTGTTTGTCACAAGGTTCACTGTCCTAGGAAGTAAAGAAGTTTAAAGACAATATAGGTCATTATCAACGTCAAGTCTGTTTCACTTTTTAGTTTCCAAGCTAAATTATTATTGTAAAATTTGTTTGACTTTTTACTTTTAGATCAATTGGCAAAAATATTAGTCCTTGAGAATTAAATAGAAAAAGTTTCACTCTTATCATTTGGTCCTTGCGAGTCCCTTCTCTTTCTCAGATGTCAGTAATAAAGTCGAATTACTCAGCAATGGTTCCCTCCATTATTTCAAGAAAATATCAGCACTGTGCCATGCTTCATAATATGTTATGCTGGAACACCATCTCTGTGTTGAGATACTAATGATGCATCACACTCTTAAACAGATTCAAGAGAATTTCTGTTTCATTATAGAACAATAGTTATATTAAGATAAATTATACTTAGAAGGTATGCTCAGACAAAAAAAAAAAAAAGTAGCATTTCTAGAAACAATACATTTTGCATGATATGCCAAGCTAGCAGAAGTGGTTGACAAGAATTAACTTTGAGGAGGGATTAGAAATTTAAAAAAAAAAAAAAAAAAAAAAAAAAAAA
>NW_006437828.1:4524486-4557417 GCF_000325575.1 Pteropus alecto
AGAAAGAAGGAAGGAAGGAAGGAAGGAAGGAAGGAAGGAAGGAAGGAAGGAAGGAAGGAAGGGAAAGCAGCTCATCTTTTCATGACAACAGCTGACTTCTTGGAATCTTTAAAATTTAATATCACTTTATTTAGTTTCATAACCTTACATTGTTTTACAAAGTGTACAGATTTAAGATACTATTGAATGCTGATACAAAGAGTTATGTTTATAAAATGAGAAACATCTTAAAACCATGAGTTCCTCTCACAATAACTTGTCTGGAATAAATAGGTAGAGCAGATAGAAATGGAAATGAATATATCCTAAGCAAAATAATAAATCTCTTTTTAGATTTGAAGTTACTGATTATTTACCAATTATTAGGAAGCACCCACATGCATACAAAGTTTAATGGTAATGCTTACAGTAGGTATGTATTGATACAAAAACTAATAGCTAAATATCAATCAATCAATGACAAAGTTTTTAGCAGTTTTCTGATATGTTGCTGTTATTTTGCTAAACAAGATAAATTAGCAAAATAACCTAAGTGGAAATTAATTTACAGTAACTACATGCCTCCTTAAGTGCTATGTTGTATTGCTTAAATGTCACTTAGTGTGAACTTTATTGTATTGGATAATTTGATTTCTTAAATTAACTTTCCTTTAAACACTATCTTATTACTTTGTTATTTCCCCAAGCACCAAACATGAGAACAGAAATCGATTTCTTAAATTTATAAGCACAGAACTAAAATATATTTAATGAGATGATAAACACATCTAACATGGATCTCTTATAAAATTAAACTCCAATAAAGGTTTATAATTGTCTTTTGATGTTTACATTTTCAATTTTCTTTTGCCCAATTCAGGTGTACATTACATTCCTTTTCACAATAATTTAAATTATGCTTTTAAAAACATTTTTTTTCCATCTAAACCTTATTTTGAAATGAAAGCTAAGAAATAAGGTATATCTGTTTAGATACATATCTCTACTTAGTACTTATTAAAAGGTACTAAAGATCATACTGACCTTGAATCATTTTTAGAAGAATGGTAAATTACACATTTACATATGAATGGTGATCTCATTTCTATTTCTACTAGCAGAAACATATATAACCAAACTGAACATCTTACAAGAGTTAAGGATGGATGTCACCAAGATGGACACTTAGGTGGTTCCTGCATTCTCCTCCCCGCCTGGATGCACCGAATAGACTGCTACACATGGATCAATTCTCTCCGAGAGAAATCTAAAAACTGGACTAACGACCCTTATACATTCGGCAACTGAGAAAATGCCAACATCAAAATTAGCACGAAAGGCTGAGACACATTCTTGCTATAAACCCAACCCCAACACAGCGTGAATACCCTCAACTCCCAGCTTCTCCCTGAAGAAGAAAGATTTTGGATCAAACCAGTACCTATCTTTTAATGCTGCCACCTAAGGGGCAGACCCTCAAATCACCTGGCTCCTATAGACATAGGAACTGTGGTCACAGCACAATAGCAGACAAAGAAGACTTTTTAAATGGGCACATGAGCACTCTCCATGGCCACACACCTGGAGTCAGAGAAGAGGGAACAAGCCAGGAAGCCCATCTCCTAGTTTCTTCCTGTAAGGGGTTTAGCTGCATCTTCTCCCAGCTGCTGCCTGAGGACCAGGCTTCTTTCTAATCAGCCTGCATCTGGATGCCGATCACAGTCCTGCTGGGAGCCTTAAAGAGCTGGTGGGCACCTCTGAAGCATTCTCCCTTAGGCTCTCCTTCACAATAAAAACCCATCTCCAGCTTCTCCCTAGAAAGAGCTTTTCCACACATTTAGCATCCCAAGATTTGTGGCTGCCGCTGAGGGATAGGTCTTCAAATCAATTAACTCTGGTCGCAGGCAGGACTTGGCATTCATAGTCACACAGGACCTTGTTAAACAAAAACACAGTTTTTAAAGAGCCTCAGACACTTCCTACAACTGTCCGCTTAGGTTCAGCACAGAGGTCACTGGCAAAAACCCTTATCTCCCAGTTTTTCTCAGGAAGGAATTTGACTGCAAACTTTCCCAGCTGCTGCCCAAGCATCTGGCTTCTAATGGGCCTGCAGGTGGGCGCTGGCTGGGATTCTCACAGGAGTCTTAGAGAGCTGGTGGGCATATCCCCTGATCCTTCCCCCCCCACCATAGCTGGCTCCAAAAGGGAAACCTGGAAGGAGTTTGTCCACCCATCCGGCACCCCAATTGTTATGGCAACCACCTGAAGGACTGAGTCCTGAGTCACTTAGGTCTGGAAGCTGACAGGTCTTATGAATCCTCAAGCACCCCGCAAAAATAGTCGGTTCTATTTGGATGCAAAACACTCCTAGCAGGCTCAGCATAAAGTGAGTGTGCAAAAACACCCAGCCCCTGGTTTCTCCCACGGAGGAGTAGACTGCATATACAGTGTGTTCACTTTCCCAGCTGCTGCCTGAAGGTCAAGCTTGCCACTAGCCTGCATCAGAGAGCTGAAGGGACAGTCAAATCGGTTCTCAGGACCCTGAGCAGACCCAAGGATATTTTCTGTGCATCTGGATAGGAGAAAAGTCTCTAAGTATGACAGCAACTTATGTACTTTTTTTCTATCACGGTCAGTGAAAAATATTGTAATTCACATTTGACTTTTGTTTCTATGGGTTTACATCAAGAATGGCAAATTCTGCTTCAATCTCACTGTTGTTAACTACATTTTTCTCTTTCACGTGAAGTCAAGTGATTGAGACAGACTTGATGATGGGGTAATACTTTTCCCTTGATTTATTTCTGTAAATTATTTTTCACATACTTTGCTACTTTAATTTGTTTCACTAGGAAATTTGATATAGCATAAGTCATAATTAATTGAGGCTTATTATTAGGTCATACCCTTATTGTCAAGTGGCGTTGATATGCAGTGCCGTACGATAAAGCCGATATAGTAGACCATGGAAATTTTGAACATTAAGGTACCAGGGATTTTTTTCCCCTATCTCTCTGATATAACACAAGGATGGAAACTTAAAATTCAGAGAAATGTCATCCCAAGTTTAAGCAATGAATTTTGGTCCAAGCCAAAGTTATTATAATTATTGTTAATATCAATTCTCTGATATTATAATACTAATATTACTAAAGATTAATATTTATTGTGTATGCTGTATGTATTCAAGGCACTGTTTTAGTCTTTTATAAATAATTAGGTAATTTAATCATTACAATAACCTGAGAAGTTATATATTTTGACCAAGAAAACAAGCTAGGAACTGGAAGAGCCAGGATTTCAAGTGAGAGAATTATTCAATAACTCAGTTTTAACAACTAAACACTATTAAATAATGTGTTACTATTATTTGTTACATGATATAGGCCCTTTTGAATACACAAAATTATTTAAGGTAGTCCTTAAAGAAAATTGAACAATTCTCAAGCTCTTATAATAATTGTCAAGCACTGCGCTATTTGATCCTTATAGCAGTCCTATAACACAAAGCTATAATCAGCCTCATCTTTAAAGATAAAGAAACCAAAAGACGAAGTAAATAATTTTCCCAGAGTATTAAGCATTTGCACACGATCGAAAAGGTAGTAAAAGGTAAACTTGACATTGAACCTTTGCCTTGGAATCTAAAACATTTGTTTGTTTGTTTGTTTTTTAATCAGTTTTATTCCTATGAGGAAGTGGGTGGAGGTCTGATGAAAAGATATCTGTGTTTTCATCACATACAATTATTTCAGGTTTAACACAATCTTTAGATCTTTATCTTTGTTATGATCTCTGACACCACGTTATCTGGGTAGGGTGTTGATTGTTTCTTTTCTTCAGATGTGCAGCATAGTGATTCATTACTTGTATATATTGCAGAATGTATATGAAATGTATCATCATACACAGTTACAAAATTTTCTTCTTGTGCTGAAAAGTTTTACGATCTATTCTTTTAGCCATTTTCAAATATATAATACAGTATTATTAAATACATTCACCACACTGTACATTGCATCCCCACGATTTATGAATTTTACAACTGGAAATTTGAAAAAAATGTATTCTTACACAGTTGTTAGTATAATGTATTACAGAGTTGTCAGAGTAGAGTGACACCTTTAATAGCATTGTAAGGCAACAATATGGATATGTCATAAGGCAATGTAAGACCAAGACTGTATATGGGATGTACAACAAATACATTATTTCAAACTAATATTAATGAATTGAGAAGCAATGCATATCATTATCAGTATTCTAATGGTTCTACTCTTTGATATAAGGCAAAGCACTGTGATAAAGAGATTGTATAGCCTTTGTCGGAACCAGTTAACAAATGAAGAAGATATTACTGGATAATACAGGACTAGCAACTAGCTGCTTTGCCTTTCTTTAAAAGATCTTCAAGTGTTTTTCAAAGAATTAGTATTGCTCCTAATCATACACTTCCTCAAATATCTCTCTGATGACATGGTTTACTCCAAATAAATGTGTATCTCATATGAAGTATGTTTTAAAAACAGATCATAAATAATTTGCACTAGTTTTACCTATGTAAATTTCTCATGTCATATTATTCAATTCTGTAAGTCACAATATGTGATGCCATTAACTATCATCGTATGAGAATTATAACTTTTCCTAAAATAATATTTATAGAAATCACTTCCAATTTATATTCTATTTACAGTGTGTTATGTGTGTGTATTGTGTGTAAAAGTGTATATGTGTATATATGTGTATCTATACATATATATATATATACACACACACATATATATATATATCTTAAAAGATATTTATATATCTTTTAAAAAGAACTAAAGGTAGGAATTAAGAGATGCATTTTGCTTCTTCAAGAGAGCTGCACTGTTGAACATCTTTCTTCTCTTATTTTTTTCTTCAGATAACAGAAAGTTTAAATTTCAATGAAAAGGAAGTATCTACTTCCGTGATGGTTTCTTTCTATTTAAAGATACTTAGTTATTTTCACCCAGAGCTTTTATGCCGTTTTCACACTATCTCATCAGCTAGTCAATAAAGAATTATGTATAGAGCTATAATTCACTTTTTTAAAACCATCACATTTTTTTTCCTAAATTAAGCCATGACTCACACTTTTGTAATGTCGGCCTTGATTTATCAGACTCAGATCCAGATGTTTAATATTTTTCCATACAGGTTTTTAGCATTGCATCTCTTTTACACTTTGGATCACAGTATAGCATCCATGGACTAGATGATGAGATAGTGGGAAATGAGGAAATGTTTTCAGTTGATGTTTCCTTAAGTGATATATGAAAGAACTTTAATAATTTCATAAAGTATTTCTTGTAGTAGTTTTGCTGATCGTAATTTGTAGAGTTTTGTGACATAGCATACACACTTTTTATGAATTATCCATCCCTCAATGAACTGGAAAATTGGAACAATCAACTCGTTAGTATTTTTGATTATTATGATTTTGAATAAACGTACACTCTTCAAGCTTCCATCTAAAAAAAGCTCTAAAAAGAACATCAATTAAACAAAGGAACATAAAGGGGGACAAAAATGAAGATAAAAGAGGAAATCAATGAAATAAAATATAAAATGCAATTGAGAGCAATGACAATGATAATAGATTAATCAAATTGATAAAATCCTATAAAATCAGATCAAAAAAATAAAAAGAACCAAAACAAACATCCTCAAAGATCCTAGACATGAAAATAATAAAATTATATTTTTTGTCTCTAAATCTGGCTATATTAGACAAATTCCTCAAAAAACCTTAAAGAGTCAAAAAGCATAGAAATTGTTGTATAGCTTATAAAAATAAATCCATTATTTAAAAATAAAGAGAAAATCTCATGTCCAGATGGTTTCTCCCATATTTTTTTTACATTTTAAAGAAAAAATAACATCAATGTTGTAATCTTTTTAAATTTTAGTGAAGAACTAATTTTATGTAGCCAAATGACCTTGATACCAAAAGTTGACAAGCACATTACAAAATTCAGAGAGAAGATAACTGATCAATATATCTCATGAATATAGATGCAAAATCTTTAACAAAATATTAACAAATCAAATTCAATAACATATGACAAGAATAACCTATGATTATAAACAGAAGTTTATTCTATAAGTAAAAAGTAACTTTTTATTTTAAAATGTGTTATATGATTTGCAACATTAATAGGAAAATTTAGAAAAGTCATACAATTAGCAAGACAAAAATTTCACGAATACTCCAGCACCTATTATCAATGGGAGAAAAATCTTAACCATACAAGGGAACTTCTGTTATCTAATAAAGTGTATGTAAAAGCATGTGTAACCTTGAAGCATTGACAGCTTCCCCCCTCTGAGACCAAGAATAGTCACTATCAACACTTCTGTTGTATAATAACAGAGAGCCTAGAGTGCCGTAAAGCAAGAAAATAAGAAGCAAAAGCTATAAAGTTTAAAGAAAGTGTAAAACAATTTTGTCTTCAGTTTTTCTAGAAATATCTGTTTAATATTAGAGATGTTATATAGACATTCACTTGTACTTCTCCACAGTTATTCTTTGTTTTGGGAGCAAATACAGAACAGTGATTTCACCATGATATTCACAGATATTAATAATTTTTAAGCTCATTTCATTTGTTAAACATATCCAAAAGTCTGAGAAACTTTTTCTGAACTACTTGAATAATTTTTTTTGTTAGTGTTTTTGACAAAAACTATAAAAATTATCAGAGTTGATTAGTAGATGCTTTTGATATGGGTTTTAACTTCAAATGTATACTTCTGTTAGCAGACATAAAAATACTTAAACACTCTCAAAATATGTTTATAGACTTTTTTTCTTTACTTGGCAATGGTACAGAAAGACTTAGAAGAGGAAATGTTTATTTACCTTATTTAGGTTTGTTTTGCAGAGAAGTTTCAGGATAAGACAAATTCATGTTTTATATAAACATCTTTTCAAATATTTTACTAAAAATATCTTGGTTATTTTTATGATGGAAATATATAAGAGACATCTTAAACATTGTTGTCTTCATGCTTCTACATCAGCAAAATTATGTAGAATGATTGAGAATGCTTCAGTGTTAAACATGATTGAGAAGATCCCTGAATCTGCAAGCTATGAAGAACATAGATAATGTTTCTAATTTTGTAAAATTGATTTCACTAAGACATGGGATTTTTTAATCATGTCTGTGAATATGCAAGTCAATACTAAGAAAATACCTATGAGGAAATTTAACAATAGAAAAACTTGGACTAAATAGTAAGTAAGATTCTTTTCCATTTTCAGTTTCCCTTATTCAGAAATGTGATTCATCTAGCTTTCTTTACAGTAGTAGTGGCTCCCACTTAGTCAATTGAATCTCTGCAAAGTTGATCTGATGCAACTGAAAAATAATAAATCAATCATGTCTTGGTCCAGTGACTTCTGCTGTCCAAATGATCAGATAGGTTTGGCAAAAAACCAGTGTGGAGTTTAGCTTAGTTTAGTTTAGTTTCGTTTACTTTAGTTTAGTTTAGTTTAGTTTAGTTTAGTTTAGTGTATTGGTTTGTTTTCATGTCACTTGGGTATAGCTGTAGTCAGAAATACTTAAATATGCAATAAATTGGAAAGTTTTATCTTGACATTTGAATATAGCCTACTAGAGATGGGATACAACTTCAAATGATATGAACTAACATCATAAAATACAGTGTTTCAAATTAAGTCTAACATTTGTCAAGAATGGCTGACCTTTGGAGAAAATTAAAGTTTATGTGCTTAGACCTTACCAGTCTGTCATTAAGATGTATTATTTTACTATGTGCCAATGAAGAAAAAAAGTCACTATTTCACCCATTTTCAGGCTAATAAAATGAATAGTATCTGTGTTGGAACAGCCCCTCATGTGTGTGGGCAATTTTCATAATTATTAATTTATATTAATAGCAAGCTAGGAGTAAACATAGTTGTGCTCTATCAAGAGTGAGTTTGTCCCCCAGAAGATACTGGTAATGTATGGAGACAGTTTTGGCTTTGAACACAATGTGGGGGTGCTCTGCTGGAAACGGGTGAGTGGAGGTCGTGGATCCTGCTGAGCGTCTCACAGGGCGCAGGCACATCACGCCCAGTAAAGTATATCCTGCCTGAAATGGCAATGATTCTGAGGTTGAGAATTCCTAAAGGAACAATAAAAAAATTATTGTACTGTTTGATAGAATGTTTCATGTGTTATCTTTATAAAAATATGACTTTCAGTTAATATTGAGAAAATGAAAAGTAAGAATGAGACAGAGTAATTGAACACAGCATTAAGTATAGGCACTTTTAAAATTTTGGGAATGTTATTTTTGTAATAGATGGGAATAGATAACATAGAAGAAAAAGTCAGTAGAAATGAGCTTTGCAGAGAGAGGAGGGAATGGTAGAATATAATTTATATGAAAAAGCGTAAGGTTTCACAAATATAATTAGGTTAGAAAATTATTAATGAGCATTTGCTATTAGACTAAAATTGAGCTAATAATCTTCTTCTTCCATTACTTGTAATAGTATATCCACAATGCTAATAGATAAATCTATAATTGTCACTAGATCATTCCGGTCTTCAAATAGGTCTCTTTCAGTTTGGGTTTTTATTTTATTTTATTTTATTTTATTTTATTTTTACTTACACAAAGGTGTCATGAGTTAGTGACAGTTGGTCCAAGAGGTTCACAACAAGCTTTCACCAATTTTTTTATTATTTTATTTTATTTATTTTATTTTATTTTTATTTTTAGTTACCAGCATTTATTTATTCACATAAATACTAGAATAATTAATTAGAAAGCAAATCTAAACTCAACATTCCGACATTTTCTGATGTGATGCCAAGGAAAGGAGTTATTTTTCTATATCCGTGTTCCTTCTTTGCCATAAAATATGAAATCAGATGATTTTAAAACTGAGTATCATTTGGACGATATATATAATCCATACATTATCCATAGAATTTCTTCACCAGCCAACAAATTTAGAACAAATGTAATATGGCACAGATTTCCCATGGTTCTTCAATAATTGTTTTTAGGTGCCATGAAACATCAAATAAAGTGATGGGGAACTCCAAAAGTTTAAATAAACTTTAAGTTTCCAAAGGAAGTTGTAATTGCTTTTTGATTTAAAAAAAAAAATAAAAGCTATTGTATAAGTCTGCTCGTTCTGTCAAAACAACATACAAGAAGAGTCCAGATAGCTTAAAAACGGATATTTATTTTCTTAGTGTTCTGGAAGTTGAAAGTTCAAGATCAAGTCAACAGCAGTTATTGTCTGATGAGATCTCTCTTTCTGGCTTGCCGATGGCCCCCTTATTGCTAAGTCTCACATGGCCTCTTCTCTGTGTATACCTGGGAAGATAGCTCTTTGGCCTGTCTTCTTCTTCTTATAGGACACCAGTGCAATTTGATTAGGTCCCTACCCTATGGCATCATTTAATTTTAAGCACCTCCTTAAAAGCTCTTTCTCTAAATAGTCATATTGGTGATTAGAGCTTCAACACATGAATTTTGTGTGGACCCCATTCAGTCCATATAATTGCTATATATCATTTTTCTGTTTTACGTGATGGTGATGATGCATAGAATACTAATATAAATACAAATTTCTTTTATTTTTTTATTTTAAAATATGATAATGTATTGGTTAATAGATACTGTGTTAGTCTGTCTGGGGAGAGCAGAGGGCAAGACAAATATTCAGTGACATCTTACAACTAACAGGCTAGTAAGAGAGATTTTTGAATAAGTGTAGTGTTGTCACACAATATGTGTTTATTCCTATAGGTTGGGAGATTTCAGGGTGAGAGGAAAGGATGTTCTTATATACTGGCTTATATTTATATTTTTAAATACAACGTAAGGTAATGTAAATGAAGAAGGGCACAGTTAGTGGTACATAAGGGCTTGGAGGACAGTAGAGAGAATTGAAAAATTAATTAGTTTCTTTGAGAGGGCAAGATTTAAAAAAGAAATAAAGTAATATCGTGAATCATTGTTGAATATCCAGTTAAAGTTGGTGACCATAAATTTTAAAAAAAATTACATTTAAACTCTGCCTCTTTTATCATGTGCAAAGGCAGAGAATAGGAGCAAATAATAAAACAATAACCTTAATGATGATTACACCTGAAACTATTGAATATTTCTTTGTAGACATTGTGATAAATACATTTACTTGATTATTTTATTATTTTTATAGTAATTCTATGAAATATCTACTATTCTTATTCTCATTCGATGGTTGAGCAAACTGAGGCTTACTATGAGAATTTGAATAATTCTCCAAATAATAATCTAAGTTGAAATGCAGATAACCTGATTTATGCAAAAACTCTTAGACACTTTACTGTTTCTTACAGGGTCAGAATTTTGGCAAATGCATGTGATATGACATCAGAGATACAATTAAGTTAAATAATCTACAGGAGTAATTGAAATGATAAATCATGTAATATTTGCTAAAAGAGGTTGGCAGTAAACACTAAAGAAAGAATTAGACATGGGTAGGTTAATAGTTTGGGTTTAACAAGGAAGAAGAAAAACTGCATTCGGCGTACTTGAGTAAGCCAATGAAAAGGAGAAAAAAAGGCGTGATAGCATAGAACAGTGTATAAATTATTCATTGTATTTGGTGACACTTTTTCTAAAGAAAAATATAAATTGCAATTGCTGGAATCAGTTAGGACAAATGAGGAGAAAGTCATTGGAAAATATGAGGTCCAAATTCTTAGATGCCAAAAGCCCAGTAGCCAAGGTATTTAAGGATTATCAGTGAATGTCAAACCCAATGGTAATGTTGTCAGGATCTGGTGTGTCGTCCATACTCAAGTCATCAATGAATTAGGGGATGGGAAGTTGACTAATCCAATATTGATGACAAGGTACTAAAAAAATACTTTTAGTTTCCTTTATGTTATGGGTGGAGGAGAAATGATACAAAAGCAGTCGTGAATATCAAAGACAACGGTTTCACTCTTTCTCTGAATTATGAAGAATTTGAATAAATATTTTTATTTAGTGATTAGAGAAGAATCAGTGTCCTCTAGGAATAGTCAGATTTTATTTAAAGAAATAAAATGAAAGAAGCGTTCAGAGAATGGAATATAGTATTGACCGATTTTAGAACAGGGATATCAAGAGATTAGTCGAAAGTTAGAGAAGAAAAGTAGTCATGAAATATAGAGGAAAAGGAGAGAAGTTGAAGTGAGCAAAGGTGGGACAATTTAGTACATCATAGATTTAAAAAGCAACTTGCATGTTAACTGGAAAACAAACAGCAGCAAACAGTAATGTTAGGCATGATGAAATTAAACTTATATAGTCTTTTCAAAGGTGCTACATGGGCACTTTACCGACCGTATCTGTGACTTCGAAATGAGGTCTAATAGATATGATATGGGCTTTTGGCATGGCATTGTTTTTCTTCATGTATTGGCGTATGTATTAAGAGTAGCATTGCCAGAGAGAAATAAGAAAGTGAGAATGAATCATATCATCCTTTATTTTGAGTTTAGAGGCTGAAGCTGGTGTTGAGAGAGGCCAAAAAGACATTCTTTCAGAAATGACAAGATTTTTATATCTCAATGTCCTTATAAGTTGTAGGAAGTAGTCTACTTAATTACTTCATACTTTCTCAGCCTCGGGTCGTGGTTCCTTTCTCTTCTGCCTTGCAATAGTACTGCCTGGGTATGTAGAAAAAATATACATTTTGTACAATTGACCAGATTTATGTATAAAATGCTACACTGAATAATGTTCCAACAGTTATCTTTCTTCCCAAGTAGAAATCTCCAAGGATTTTTATTCCTGGGGCTTTATTCAGAGAAATGTTTCTCTAGAGAGATTCCCGTTTTGATTTTCATTTTCTCATCCATCAGAAAGAACCCTAGACTATTCGCTTTTCTTATAATTATGTTTCTAGATCCAATCTATGAGGAAATATATACAGATAAATCACCATAGTGGCTGAAATTGTACCACTATGTTTTTATAAATGTATTACCACGTGAAGATATAAATTACATTTAATTTTCAAAGGTTTCCATATATTTTATTCCATTTGATCTTCATATTAACTTTAATGATTTATTCATTCATGCATCTATTCCACAAATATTTATTAAATGTTATATGTTTGGAACTCTGCTGGTTGCTGTGGATTGAAAGATAAATAATAGATGCTCACTACCCAGAAGGCGGTAGCTCTGTAAGTGCACAATATAATCAGTTTAATGAGAGAATTATGTACAAAGAATACAATACTGACACAGAAGAGTGATTTTGTGGATATAGAGTAGTGCATTTCAGCAATATTTTTGAGAATTGACATTAAAGTGAGGTTATGAAATATGAATAGGCTTTTACCATATATGCCAAAAAGAAGCCAAAGCCGAAATGGGCCAACACTTGTTGCTAAATAGATCCACCAAGTTGCAAGGAATGGCATTCACCTCTGTCCTGCTGGGGTCTGGTTGTAATATTTCCCAAGAAAATATAGTTGCTCCTTGAACAACAGGAGTTTGAACTGAGAGGGAACTTATACACAGACTTTTTAAAATAAATACTGTAAATGTATTTTCTTGTGGCTTTTAATAACATTTTCTTGTGGCTTTTAATAACATTTTTCTTATTTATTATAAGACTGGAGTATATAATACATATAGCACACAAAATATGTGTCAATAGACTATTTTATTAGTAAGGTCACCAGTAGGTGATTAGGAGTTAAGTTTTGGGGGAGTCGAAATTTATATGTAGACTTTCAATTTTGTCGGGGGTCAGTGCCCCTAACCTTTGTTTTGTTCAAGGGTCAACTGAATACTGATGGATAGTTGTATTTTGCTTCTTTCTTTAGTCTTTGGAGAACTGATTGATTTTCTAAGTGAATGAAAAACTTGCTACCTGAGATAATTAAGTCAAATATTCATTATAGTCTATATGCTTTTTATAAATTCTTGGTTTGATTTTTTTTCAAGTTGTATCTTTTGATTCCTATAGGTAGGAAGGCGGATAGATGGACAGGTAGGTAGGTAGCTAGATGATGATGATGATGATGATAGATAGATAGATAGATAGATAGACAGATAGATAGATAGACAGATAGATGATAGATAGATGATAAACAGATGGATAGACACATAGATAATAGTTAAATATACAGATACGATTAATATCAATAATTCAACATTAGTGTTACATATGACAGAGAAGCCTCTGTCTACAATTAATCAAGTCTAATGATTCCCTCAGCTTTACTAAACTTTAGACAGGTCCTTCCTGACATAGGCCCCTCACAAATCTTTTCTTAGAGCATTAACATTAGAAAATTTGCAATTGTAAATTCTTCCTCTGCTTCTTTGATATATAAGTTGTCTACAACCCAAGAGAGTCTTTCTCAAAAACCTGGGAGCTACTCCTTAGAAATGTAATTCAAGGAATATAGGGTCCCTATCTCCCTTTCTCTGTAGGAGGATAGGAGCCTAACTTCAGTAAGTGCCAATTAGCAAACACAAATTGCCTTGTCACATAAACCAACCTACCCTGAAATTCCTTTCATATTCAATGGATATAGATCTCAGGGAATGGAACAAATTCTTAACTGATCATGGTATAATTTGTCATGATTTTTCTGTATTCACACCAATTTTATTAGCTAAATTGTAGTGGCTGCCTAGAGAATACCTTGCAGATTGCATTTATAATAGTTAAGCAGTACATATTACATAGAAAGTTCTTCGATAACAGGAAGCACGACTTTGATTTCTTCCTGTCCATCATAACCCCTTAGAAAGAATGGTGAAACAAACAGACATTTAAAATGTTTTGCATGGTAGGGAAATTCTGATAACAGTTGACTCATGGATGGGGAAAAGCATTAAAACAGAAAACAGGTGCAAGGCCACACTAAATACAATTATGGAGATTATTTCATCTGATTATAATCATGATGGCTAATGTTTAGTTATATCTGTATAATTTCAGTAAATGGAGTTGATCACCATATGGCAGAATTTGACTTACTGAC
This sequence comes from Pteropus alecto, assembly GCF_000325575.1. Taxonomy (NCBI): domain Eukaryota; kingdom Metazoa; phylum Chordata; class Mammalia; order Chiroptera; family Pteropodidae; genus Pteropus; species Pteropus alecto. The sequence goes on from NW_006437828.1 coordinate 4,538,516, forward strand.
TATGAAAAGAACACACATCCCACACACACCACACACACACACACACACACACAGAAATATTCCTGCTATCATGATGCCTTTGCTTAACATACAGATGTGTCCTTCTAAAAGATGTGTATCTGTATTTATAGCTGTGTAAATATAGCTCAATATACATGAAAATTTGAAATTGCAAACTAGTTTTAAGTGATTACTTCTACAGAATTTAAAAGATATTCTTATCTTTGCACATTACAAAATGATTTACCACTGAGTACATCTACATAGAGGCATACATTATTACATTTAATTGTTTTATAGATCATTAACTACTTGTCCAATGGGGTCAGGGTTAAATGTTATTAGCAATCCAGAATCAAAGCGAAGGAAGATAAAACTTACCCTATGTATACTTTTTGTGCCTCTAATAGAGATTTTACTTAAAGAAATTTCACTTACAAGAATATGGTATGCAGATACCTATTTATAACAACACAAAATATGTGTGATGTTCTTCATTGGGACAGTGTTTAAGAACTTACATAGAAATTATTTAAAACTAAACAAATAAGAAATTGATTTGCACGAAGCATCTTCTATTTTGTGCTCTGGAGCAGGCACTTGTTACATGGCATCCTACCATCAAAAAAGCTTGGCGTCTTGTCCAAAGACATAGTTTTGTTTGGTAAGAATATGAACATTTTCTATATTACTTATAATCGTAACAGCAAAAAACAATAAATTATGGTCATGCTTAAGATTATATTCACTATATACCCATTATAAGAAGTCAACTTTATCTATATAGTCTCAAATTGATATTTATGCAGCCAGATACAAATGTAATCAAATTTTGGAAATAATAAAATTTATTTTTAAAAGATTATTTAATGAATATTTTGAAGACTACGATATTATATTCATTTATAAATTACCTTCTTGAATTAAACTGTTCTGTTAACTTGATTCATTTTAATCGTATATTTCAATAAAATAAGGATTGTTTTAAATTAACTAATATTTTTAAAAGGCAAAGTTTTCTTTGCATTTGCTATACATCCCAATGAGCAAAGCAAAAGGTTACATGAAAACCAAGTTACAGAAAGCAAAGTTTAAATGAAGAAGTAAACAAGCCACAGAATACCAGCTCTCTGTGACACACTCCCTTCACCTTTAATCCCAAATCGAGGTCAGTTATCCATCACACCTTCTTTTATATATGATACACATGACATTTGAAGCTTAAGACAAATAGGCAAACATGAAACAGCCCATATCAGCTGAGATGAGTTCCTTTTCCCAAGGGAGTTAATTTCTACAATATGTTCCACAGCCAGACTCACCCTTGAATACCCTATCTCAAAGGCCAGAGAATCAAGTTTTAAGAAAGCCTCAAGGATATTTGTTTGCCATTGTTTAACCATAAACAACCATTAAGAGACAAATTCAATGGGACAAATGATAAGAACCTGTATGCTTTTAAGATCCAGGGTCATTTAGGCTTGTCCTCAATCCCAAAGTCCTGGAATGCCCTGTTTGGTGATATTGATTCCTGGCTGGAAAGATCTATATCAAGCAATCAGAATAAATTATGGTCATGCTTAGATCATAGCAAGTTTCACTCAAGCAATGGGACCAATCTGGTTAGTCTTTGCTGACACATCTAAATAGAGAGAGCCTCATTGTAAGAAAAAAAACAAAGCACATACTTTCTTCTTTTATTAGGAAACAGTGGTCAAGAGGAATGTAAGAACACAACTTTTTAATGAACTTAAAGTTGAGCATCTCCCAATTTGGAGCCTAAACGATGTAAAAATGAGGAGATAGTAAGGAATTTCTAAGGGAAAGAAAGTAGCAATCATATTGACATATCCAAGGCACGTGACAGTTTCCAGAAGGTGTTACTTGGAAGAACTTAAGTTTTGGGTCACCACTGTTTATTACCTACCCATAAAGAATGGGCCACCATATCAAATATTTCCATTCTCTCCAGGTGAAGAAATGGCTTGAAACTGATCTTTGGAATTTTATTGTGGTACCAGGTACCCTGATGATCAGAGGTAAAAGGGTGTTCTGAGGCTAAGTGGACAGTGTCTCCAACAGTGTCTCTCTCTTTAAACCTCACTGCACTGTAATTTGTGAAGTGTGTGGGTGGTCACTTCAAGCAGCTTTCTAAGAGACTGCCACCCAGGTCGCATCGTCCTAAATTCCACTCACAACTTTAAAGTAGTTCTGAGAAAGAAAAAGTCAAGATATATTTATAATCGAAGTAAACGCTTTAATGTTTAAGTTGGGTACTATTAGCATGACATTTTATTAGTAGTTCCTCTGGTCAAGAATTATTATTTCTATTTTACAGATATGAAAATAGGCTCAGAATGTTTAAAGGTATGTTTCAGTTCCCATTACTAGTCTACGGTGGCCCATGAAAGCAAGTAAGCCTCCAATGGTTGTATGGCACTTTTATGCACTTTTATGCTCTCTGAAGTACAAAGTCATATTACACAAAGACACAAGGCAGCTGTCAAACAGGAATTCAGCACAGAGCGTAGGTATTGAGTATGCAATGGACACTTAATTTTAGTACAGAGAGTTATTGTGATTTAATTTCTGATTCCTATATTCTTAGAGTAAGAAGACAAGAAAGACAAAAGCAAAAAACATTTCTATTTCTCCAGTTCCAAATCAATTTTTTTTTTCTTATCCTGATGCCTTGTCACAAACACACTGGTTTTTATTTAGGAAATTTGGAAAAGTTAAATTGTCTTGCTTTCAGACTTGCATGTGGATCTGGTTATGATCTTAGTATCATAGCAAGTTTCACTCAAGGTAAGATGCTATTGTAGCAAACCACTCACATTTGGTAAAAAATGTTTAATTCTCAATAGCCATATAAAGATAAAAATAAACTTCAAAGAGATCATTTGAAATAATCCTCACTGTCATTAAGTGATAAATCTGAACTTACACTTACTTTTATTATTTTGAAACGAGTCCGCTTTCCACTACAGCACAGCTAATTGTCTCAAAGATCCCTTAGTATAGAGGTGAGGACCCTCATAAAGCTCTAAGGAGATTTTTAGATAGATACATAAAAAGAGTTGCTAAAATTAATTCCTAATGACCAATAGTTTTTTAATGAACTAAGTTATGCAGTCCTCCAAATTTATAAAAAAAGAGAGTGATATCAAAAAAGATACACAATTTCAGAAAATTATTTGGTAAATATGAAGGAATGATCTAATAAGTAAAAATCATATCAAGTTATTTTTTCTCTTCTTAAAATATATTCATCTTGATAAACATTTCTGTAAAATTTGATAGTTAATTTATAATAGTTTGAAGTTATATTTTGGTCACTATTCTTAATGGCACCTTTAAATAAGTGAATATTCTGTTCGAATTTGCTATTTTAATAAAATCTTCAAATCATAGAAAAAATAATTACATACCATAAATTGACTCTTGATTGAAATTTCCTTTTCATTAGGTTTGTATTTTCTCTCTTGAAGAGTTTTATAAAATTCATTTTTTAAAAAGTCCTTAAAACAAAGAAAAATGAAATAAAACCTAAATGTTTAAAACATCTTAGTGGGACATTTCTTAAGACATCCTGTTATTCCAAATTTCTTTCTTGAATGAGGAATTTCGTAATTCTAAATTTGATCCCAGAGATTTAATTGATAGCAATGGTCTCTCTTTAATGGATAAGCCAGAGTGTTTGCCTTTAGACAGCTAGTACTTGGCCATTTCAGAATACATGTGATCTATGCATAACTCTGAATTAACATTGAAATCTATATAAACTTAATTTTTAATGTGTCTTAATCAAAACATACAAATATACTCTTATTTTTACTGACACATTAAATTCTACAGTGATGAATAGTTTATGCGCAAGTAAGAGCTATGTAAGTCCTAATCAGTCTTTAGTCTCAAGATGGCATCTGCTACTCCTAATGCATGCTGTCTTGAGTACCTGTATATAACATATATATTACACTGTGCTTACCCTAGATTGTTTTACTCCTTTACATTTATTTTGTTCTAGAAATTAAAAGAATCTACATTTAGGACAACTTATATAAAATATAAGTGAAAAAAATATCAAACATGGCAAACTGGTTATATACCAGCATGCTTAAAAAAGTTATTTCTAATTTGCATTTATAGGGATGCTTGTTTTTTAATCAGCACAACTAAATACTAAGTGTCCTAGTATATAGAAATTATTACATCCTAAGAACAAAAAGCACTGGATTGTTGTTTTAACCCTATCTAAAGGCACACATATAGTTTATCAAGTTATGTAAATTCTGTGCTGGTTTTCTAATCTGTTAAAAAGAAGGATTGCATTATATGACTGCTAAGTAATTTATAATTAGGATAATTATATATTTGGGATAATAATGCATACATCAAAAATTATAGAGATGAAAACTCATTCATACTGGATACTTTAATTCTTTATCAAATATTCTAATCCAAAGGAAGTAGAGAGAATATATCAATCATCATTAATGTATATTTCACTCAGCTTAAATAATTATCAATTTATAGACAATTTTGTTTTATCTCTACACCTACTATTTCCACTTTTCACTTTATTATTTTAAATCAAGTTCCTTATATATATAAATTTGTCCAAAAGTATATTGACATCAATCTATAAAATATGCCATGATACCATTGTTCTACTCAAAGATGAAGAATAATAATTTAGTTAAAAGTCAAGTCAGTGTTTAAATTCTTTTAGTTTACCAATAAAGTTTTTAAACATGTTTAATATTGTTTAATTTAGAATTTGGATCAGTTGCTATGTCTCTAAGATATATTTAATCTATAGGTTTTCTCTTCCTGTCTTTTATTTGTTTAAGAAACCAGCTAATTTGTTCCATGGATACCTACAGGCTGAGTTTTACTGATTTCATTTCTAGTTGTCATTTAATATGTGCTTGTATTTTGATAATTAAAGGAGTTTAAAAGTCAGATTCAGATTTGATAAATCGGATAAATCAGATTCAAGTTCAGATTTGCTTTTCTGGCAAGACAACTTCATAGGCTGTCTCGTGATGGTCTCTGTTTTGTGATGTTAATAGCTACTTAGTTTCATTTTCTGGATCCCTTATTTCATTAAAAGTTGCAAATGATGACATTGTCACTCCTTCATTTGTATCTGAAATTTCTATAAAAAGTCTATAGGTGAAGCAAAACTTTGCCTCTAACCTCCTAAGGTCTCTACTGGTCCTGATAATTAAATTGACATGAGACAGATTAATAATAGCAAAGCATACAAATTTTTCATCCTCAGCTCACCGTCTCTGGTGATAAGAACGTGTTTTTCTTCTGGGCCAGGGGAGGGCGTCGTTCCCACTGCAGTTTTAGCTCATGCTTTCGTGAAGGAAATGGTAGGTCAGAGCGCCCTTCCTGCACCTGCTATTCTCCAGGTGCCTTTAGCTCAAAATAATCCCTATGCCAAGCTGGCATATTTTGAGGTGTCGTATTCTGCCAACTTTCTAGTATATTTTCTTCATCAAATAGGAATTTATATGAAAAGGCAGGATAAATGCTTGAGTTGTCCCTTTATTTGCCAACTTTCAAATTAATAAGGTTATTTATTAACATTCTGCAACTTTGTCCAATGAATTTTCGTCATTATTGTTTTATTGTCATTATGAACTTATGATATTAAATATATTTGATGTGTTTTAATACTTCACAATTTTATTCTTATGACTCAAATCATTTTTTTTTCCCCTTTGGCCAGTGGCAGCCTTTACAAGTTGGTTCCTGACTTCTTTTGGAATACCTTTAGTTACTTTTTGAAACTCCTTTAGAGTCTGCCATGACAAATCTCACATGTGTCCTGCCTACAATCTGCAGCCAGCACTTTATTCAAGCACTCTTGGCTCCTTTCTTTAATGTCTCAGAGTTTATAATCCATGTACTAGTGATACACACACTTACTAGATTGACCCTGGTGTCTCGGTCCTTTTCATTGGAAAATTAATAAATTAATATTTCTCATAAGGTAAAGCTGTTATGAGTTCATACTAAAACTTCCAATTAAATTTTGAAAAACAAAGATTTTACTTACCCATTTACAGCTCTTTTTAATTAGTTCCATTCCAAATATGTGGTCCCCAGTACCACCAACAGAATTATTTATTTGCTTATCATGCAATTATGACTGTGTTACAATTATAATGCCAATAATGCCTCCAAACTTATGACAGTATTCAAATAACAATACCAGCACGACTTTCAACTTCGTGACTATAATCAGATAAAGATTTTCCTTTTGCTTTCGTTTGTTTGTTTGTGTTGTCATCAGGTAACAGTATTTGAAGACATTTGAAATAATCTTTCTGTTAGTTATATCGACCACTGTAGATATACAGTTAAGGTCATTTCTCTGTTTTGAATTTCAAATTTTATAAAGTTATTTCTAAAGAAAATGTTCTTATATTGATATATACGATAGATATATGATTATGATGTTAAATACCCATAGTAGCCCAAGAGCCAGCATCTTTATGTGAGCATGTGTATATATATACATATACACACATACACAATTATATATACCCATAAATATATATAATGCATAGAATGTATGTATCCATGATATTTGTATCACATATATCACATATATTAACTGTATGTGTGTATACTCACCCATAATAAGGAAATATCTATAAATTTTTATGGTTATTGAGTATTTAAATGTAATGCAGTATTAAATTTGTTTCCCTGCCTCTTCTGCCTCTATAGATATAATTACATGAGGTTTTTTTCTTACATTTATTTATAGAATGGAATATATCAATGTGTTTCTTAATAGTGGACAATTTATTTTGTGGAATAAACCCTACATGGTCATTATGAAAATGTCTGGGCCTAGCTGCTTTCGTGAGTGATCTCTTTAGTTACTCTTTTATTTCTCTATATTTAGTGACCCTTTTTTGATTTATAGACTAGAATCATGTCTATAAGTGATCTTTTCTTAGAAAATTATTCATTTAATTAAGTTTTCCAATGTACACATATAGAATTGTGCAAAAATCACTGAGTAATTTTTTTTTAAATTTACCCACCTTATTATTTCTAATATATATATTTTTTTGGTTTTCTATATTTTACCTGATTAAATTGGCTGATGATTTGTCTACTTTGTTTTCTTTCTCTTTCTTTTTTTCATTATTTTTTTCTTTCTTTCTCTTTCTTTTTTTTTGTAAGTAATGAAGGTTAAATTTTTACATATAATTCAAACGAGAAACCTACATTTGAATCCTGACTTGATCACTTACTTGGATTTTGGCAGATTGTTTAATCTCTCTAAATGTCTGTATCTGTGATATAGTAGAATATAAGGAAATGAGAAACATATAATTTTTGCTCAATAATTGGTACCTGGTAAACAATTAATATTTGGTATTATTATTAGCTACTGATAACAAATAAAACAAGAAAAAATTATTCTTATGTGTATTTTTAATTATTTTAGCAGAACTACTTATTAATTGCACTAAGATATATAATGATTGTCTTATTTAGAACAGCTATATAGTTAATGGAAGCAGAGTAAATCACTTCATAAAATTAGCATGGCTAAAATTATGAATATTATATTTCTTAATGATCAAATCTATAGTGTTGATCATAATGATTATTGTTTTCAAATTTAGACTTTCCCATAAAATGAATAATTTTAAATTATTTTTTGCTTATTATTCAACACAAATAGACAAAAACACATCTAAAAAAAGGTATATTGAACTAGAAATGCTGAAACCAGAAATGACTGTGAAATAATCTTCTTATTATTATGCAGCTAATGTTTGAGATATTATTAATGCCTACTTTGAATGAACCAGCAATCTTCAGAGTATTTTGTTAAAGAAGTAAGTAAAAAAAAAGAGAGAGAGAATATCAAATAGATTTAACATGCTAAGTAGAAAAAACAATTATTCCCATCCTATAACATCATAAAAAGGTAATAGATCATGTACTTTAGTAGAATCACATAGTAAAAATTATCATATCTAATTAGAATTATAAGGAACTCTAGTAAAGATAGAAATTAGAAAACTCTAAATAAAGTTACCTTTTATTCAGTAACTAGTGTATCTTTGTTTTAATGAAATTGCATTAGAATTGTTATATTCTCAATATGCGAAGTCCAAATTAACAGGAGGAATGTCGTCATGGTGTGTGCGTGTGTTGTGTGCATGTGGTGTGTTGTGAGAGAGAGAGTTTTAAAAATATCAGTGTACTAACAGATTATCTTTCTGTTACATTCTAAAACATATTTTTAAGCATGAGTAGTTTTAATAGAGTGTGTAAGATAACTGCTAGTTTATGATATCCATCCAACAAGTATTCTTTTAGTTACTACTATGTGCCTATAATATGTTAATATTAAATCATATTAAAATTCAGGAGATAATATTTTATGGACAAGTATACACATGAATCTGTAATTAAAGTAAAAATGTACTGCAATGTTCAAAGTTTGACTGCCTTGAAGCTATTTTTAATAACATTGTCACATATCGTATATGTGAATATATATATAGCCTTACCGAAACTATATAATTCTGAAACTAAGCTTGCTAACCCTTCCATTGTTTAAAAAACTACATTTTTTTTTTTAATGTAAAATACAATGAAATCCCAATAGCCATGTCTCTCAACTATAGTAATTTCAAATGTCTTTCACAAACGTTCATGTTACATGAGTTCTGACTGCGGTAAAATGACAACTGTTTTTCTCTTAAAGATTGTTCTCTAATTTTGTGTCTGTTAATAATGGACTGTAGCATGTCCCTGAGGCCTAGGGCACGAGACCTGTTTCAGAGTCTGGGGTATGCGATGTCATTCGTGATCAGGAAAAGTGAGCGTGGCAAGGTGGGAGGAAAGGGAGTACACACAGGATATTTGACTTTCAGAATAAAACACTCTGTGCAATTTATTTTACCCGATTTCTCCTTCCCTTTTTCCCACTCCAATTATCTCTCTTATTCAACTCCTATTACAGATCTCAGCCGCTGGCAAAAGTTGCACACAGAACGATTCCTCTGAGGCAGAAGCTCATGCTCATCCCTTGGATTGCCCAATAGCCCCTCTAAATTTTGTGCCTTGAATTCCCAGAGCACATCACCCTTACAATAGCAGCTGGTGACCCCGAAATGATAAGTAGAAGCAAAACGTCCCAGTTGCTTGTGGTAACTTTACTTGCCCAAGGTCAGAACAACCCAGTTATCTGTTTAGCAATCCCTGGTGAGGAATTGTACTGATTTTACCTTTCTTCTGAATGAGTCTGAAACTCCAGAATGCCTTGTAAAAACAGAAATGTGAATTTGAAAATACAAATCATCTTCATGACAGCGTTGTCTTTAATCTTAAGTGCCGGACTGAGCATTCTTTAGACTCTGGTGTAAGCAATGATTTGCTTGAGTACAAGTGGCTAAAAAGAACATGCATCGTAGGCCCTCTGGGGTTTGGTGACAGTTCACCATAAATAAACCTAGTAGAGGAAGTTGCAGGGAGGGGAGGGGTGGATAAATAGAGAATAGCCTAGAAAGTAGCCCAGTGAGGCAGGCCTAATCATGATACTCATCAAATAAATGGATTGGCCTTCTCTTATTTCTGGAAGACCATAGCCTCTTTCTTAGAAAGCTCTTAATCATTACAAATTTCATCCTCACCTAATAAAAATTAGTGATTATCAAATTAGTAAGTGGCTCTACAGCTCAGGCGCTTAATTAAAAATGTTTGACATCATTTTTCTTTCCTAGGTTTTGGAAGTTTAAAATCTTAGCATGGATATTGAGCTGCTTTAGGATGCTAGGCCTCTCCACCCCTCAGCATCACCCTTAAACAAGTAGCTGATGGGCTTCTATCAATCACTACTAGCCATAAATGATTACATGTTTGCTATGAGACATGTGTTATACATGCATTCATTTAATTCTCAAAAAGTTAGAAATACAGCATTATTTCACTATTATTTTCTTATGCAGATGAAGAAACTGAGGCTTAAAAATATCACATAATTATTCTAATGTCTCATTGATAATAAATAGAAAGCATGTATTTGAAACATACGGTTTTCACACTGGAAAGCCCATTGTCTCTCCAGTATAATACCATAATTCTCATTGTTTTATAATCAAATGAACCTGTGGGAAAAGTATGCATTGTAATAAATGAGACTAATATATTAAGGTGTTGTGTTGCCAGGGCAGAAGTTAACTGGCCTTTAGTAGGGGAAATGCTGACTTTCTAAATTATCTTAATTTACAATTACAATTTAAAAAGTACCCACTAAGATAAAAACATTTTAAGATCAATGAAAATATGTAATTTTGAATGGAACTTATAGAGGAAAATAAACTGAGGACAGATGTGCAATGCCCAGTTGGCGAATTGGTATGTACATGTATCTCTTCATATATACATATGTGTATATCTGGATTACATGTATATGTAAGTATATAAACATACATATACATATATATGCATATATATATATATACACACATACATACATACACACACACTTTGACACATATACACACAAGCTTTTAATGTAGCTCTTTGATATCATCCCATTTGGATATAGTATAATTGTATACTGTATAACTACTGTATAAAATGTAATTCTTTGATATGGATTACATGTATATGTAAGAATATAAACATACATATACATATATACGCATATATATATATATACACATATACATACATACACACACACTTTGACACATATACACACAAGCTTTTAATGTAGCTCTTTGATATCATCCCATTTGGATATAGTATAATTGTATACTGCATAACTACTGTATAAAATGTAATTCTTTGATATTGACCTGTTTGGCTACTATACAATTACTGAGTTAATTAATGGTTTGTGTTGCAATCTCCAGCACCCAGATTACGCAATTAAAATAAATAATCAAATCTTTATTTTGTTTCCATAAGATATGGCTAATGTTTGCAGGTGCATATTTTTCTCAGCCTGGTTCTGTTTGTAATATGGACTCCAAAGGCAGATTTGAGCTGTGTACTATCTCTGCCTTTGATTCTGATCTGATTGTATATCTGTTGATACCAATTCTTAAAAACTTTGTAGATTTTCTAGGGGATTTATAGAAATTTTTTTCTCCATTAGAAAAAGTCATATATAAAAATTTGGATGGAATACTTTACATTGGATGTCCTATAAAGCTGGAGTAGGACAATACCATTAAGATTCTTAGGGACACTTATTTTCTGTTTGAGGCACCAACTTAAAACTTTCTGAAATCTAAACAAGATTTTTACAATCACAATGTCAGTTTCATCTTTGTATTATGTTTGTCAACAATGCCCTTGATGTAAGATTAGTTCAGAAGTCATTTTATAATTTTAGCATCATTTATCATCTACAAGGCTAGGAATGAGAAAATTCATCTTCAGACACAGAAAGCCATAGCTTCTTTATATTTGTTCACTCATTCCTTAGCTTATATTGCTGCAGTCAGATTTTACAAAGCTCATTACAAAGAAGCCAGACAATATCTTCAATAGAATTCTCCTTAATTTCACATCTACTTTCACTAGGTACATTTTTTTTTTAAGGCAAATTTTTTTTTATTATTATTAAAGATTTTCTACCACTACATAATAACGCTTATCCTCCAGAGTCATCATAGTTCTGCTAACTTTCTCTTCATGGTCATTTTAACTTCCAATTGCCACATGGTCTCAAATTTACGGACTCAAATTTTAGAGTTTTTTTGTGCATGTGGCAGCGGGGTGGGGTGGAGTGGGCAGTGCTGGTGGAAAAACTTCACTCTTAGTTGTACAGGAAGTAATTAATCTATGTTAATAGATTATGTTAATCTATGTTAATTACTATATGTCACATTAACCCTAAACTTAGCAACGTAACAGCAATAAGCTAATAATTTCTATGAATCGGGGTCTCAGGCACATCACAGTGAACACTGCTTTTTTTCTGCTCATTGGTGCCTGATATCTCATTTGGGAGACTTGAAGGCTTGGTGCTGGAATTATCTGAAAGCTTATTATTTAGCTGTTTGATGAGTGGATCCATAATATGTGGAGAGAGAGAAAAAGAGAGAGGAGTCATGTTAACTTTTAGCTTCAGAAGTCAGACAGGACTGCTTCCGTCATGTTCTCCTGGGTGAGACCGTTACTGTGTTCTTGCCCAGTTTTGAATAGGGTGAGAAATCTTTTTGGTGCAGATGTGTCAACATAATGTAAAAAGAGAATGCGGGATTGGATATAGATTAATGTGGTCATATTTGGAAAGTACCATCTTCAGCATCTAGCAACATGAGTTGACAAGAAAATACCAAGAAACAGGAATTTCAGAAGTCGTGAGAAAAAACTTATTATAGAAATTGCAAGTTGTGCAATAAAATAAAATAGCTTTAATCACAGCACCAATATTTCAGAATATGTTGAAGTATGAGTTAATTTTTTTTGTCAACGATTATATAAGTGATGCATTTTTAATGATAAGGATAAAGGCATAGGAAATATGTACATGTTAAGATTATTCATAAAAATTTTCACTTTACTAAGTCATTCCTGGCTACTTTATAAAATGTGAATAATCAACAATATATTTCAATACAGGTAAAATTTCATAGGTGTGAATGCTGTGTGTATTTTTAACAGCAAGTGATCACTGAGTCTTGGCAGAGATCAGGAATAAAACTGATAAAATTAAATTCTGTATGGAATGGTTTTATTGAAATATTTTTTATAATATGCCAATATAAATGGTTATAGTTTACTTGATTCTCTGCCAGCAAAAGTCCTTCATTCTGCATAACTGGGTCATAGTCTTTAGCTAAATGTTCGAAACAACAACGGTAAAGCATATATGAAAAAAATGCAAACCCAATGTTAAAGGCATAGAGGAATTTTATTATTCATTTCTTTCTGTAATTTCCTGTTGTTTAATGAAATACAGTGAAATGATAGTCAGAAGAAAGTTCCAGAAAACAGAAATGTGAGCCACTTGCCCAAAAGCTGTCTGGTGAGAAGATTAGAAAATTTGGATGATCTGGGGTCTAAAATTTTATACTCTGCTGGAAAATGTAGGTTGCAATATAATTTTCCATTGAGTCTATTTCTTGAACACATAGCTAAAGATAAACCAAAACAAACAAACAGACAAACAAACAAACCAGGAAAGAATAAAGGCAATAGAATTACACTCTGGATAAGCTGCAGATAAAAACTGTTTTTCGAGTGAAAAGGCCTCATATTTCTCACCAGACGCTTTAACAATACCTATCATTTATTGCATCCTTGGCACTTAAGATAGGTGAATGGCAGGCAGAACAAAAATCAAGTAACCATTATCATTACCATCATTCTCATTCATCAACAGCATATCAGTACGTTGTGCATATGTCGAATGAAAAAATATCCACTATTAAGTGTCGATTGATGGATAATTTTAACTACCTCACAGCTTTCTCAGTGAATGAGCTCTTAGAAGAGATTAGAACTCATCATAAACTCTGTCATTAGTGTAATCAGTAGAATTCCATTACACTTGCTGCTTATTTATCAAATATGTTCCAACTGAATGCTGGAAAAAAAAAAAAAGCCTCATCTGCTTTGTCTCCCACAAGTGCTCCATAAGCCAGCAACCATTGTCACAGCATAAATGAGAGAGCCATGTGTATAGGCAGACCATGTCTGGTCTATATAGCACTCTGTGTTCTTCCAGAAGACTGAGCAGAACTCCATAAAATTACCTGGGCTTGTTTTTGTCTGAAGAATTTTGAAATTTTCCACACATACAATGGGGTAAAATTGTTTTAGTAAAGCATATCTTAAAAAGCATGGTAGAGCTGACAGTTTTTAAATATTTGTGTTCCTACCTGCCGACTTGCCAAAAGGCTCCACTATCTTTTTTTTTTTTTCTATTTTCCCAATACGTGGAGGTGTAAATTGAAACTGTGAGTTAGTGGAATTTGTTTGAGACCAGCTGCGTTCTACCCTATCGGTGGTTATTTTGAAGACCAGCATTAATAAACATTCTTCTCTATTTCCTATTAATGATAGTTCTTTAACCTTCACTACAAGCCTCAGGACTGTGAAAGAAAAATTCACCGCTGCTGACTTTGAATTTAAATAGAGGACATTAATTTTTTTTTGAAGCTAAACTCTGTGTGGGCAATTTCACATCCAAGTAGCAGTAAAACAGTGCATTAAGAAAGATTCTCCTGCTGTTATGTTTTTCCTTTGCTGATTATTATCTTCCCCGTGTTTTTCTGCATACTGAAATACAACATGCGTGTAGAAGTGGGCCACTTGAGAGTAATGTCAGTAAGAGACAACAGCCCTGGACAGTGCATCATCCTTCTCTATGATCATAAAAGGGAGACAATGCCAGCGGTCTTGTTCAGGAGATTACAAAAGCAACGGAAAATCAATGGATTATAAATGACCTTCTGTATTTTTTAGTATTTTTACAAAATAAGAAAATTTCATATCTTCCTATTTCAGGAAAAATATGTGGTTAAAAGTATGTGGAAAGCATCATTAATCAATATCACCATGATACACTTTGTTGCTATATATCAGATGTACAAGAGTAAGAGACACTAGTATTTGCTGAAGACTACAAAGATGAGTTCTCAGTTCAACTGAATCAATAACTTCATCATACATGCGTGGTACTTCCAAGAAAGCATAGTGTGAAGTATCTTAGCAGTAACTAAATTTTTACACATAAGAAGTCTTATGTGTCATATACGTAATGTTTCCAATAGCAACTACATTGAAAACATCTTCTCTTTTTAATGTATAAAAGAAAAAAGACCTCCATTAATGAAATATTAAAGCTGATTGACTTAAGTATATGAAGATTAAAGTTATTCAACAGCAGTGTGATAGTATCCTAGATTATTAATGTTCTTGACTCATCTCTCCACTTGCGCCTAATTTATCATATTGAATATAGTGGTTATTCAAATATTTACTGTTTGTAGGATGATAACAATGTATAGAAGAAAAGTATTTTAACTAAATTTGGTAAATTACAATAAAATCCATCTTAATCATCGATGTCTGAAGCAGCACTTGGTCAATTAATCAATATAATCAGTTAAAGCATGGAATTATGAATATTGACACATACACAACTCACACATTTTATTAAAAAGTGTAAATGTACATTCACTATATGATCTTGTGTTGCAGAGAGTGTGTTCTTTAGAGAGTTGTGCTTTGTTCTGTTTTTTGCATAAGCAACATCTGTAAAGGGTCATCTATGATTTTATTGTTTATCTACAAATACTCAATAGGACAGCAACATTTTGTAAAGTTTACAAAGTGTTTAACTTAGTTTTTCATAAAAACAATAATTCTATTTGCAATTAAAATTTTCACCTTGTTGAAAATATTTAATTAAAAACAGAATTATAGAAACAATTATAACTGGCATATAGTGTCTTTAAAAGAAGCGGCTCATTTGTAAGAGCATACACCTCAAAAGATTGGATTAGCAGTGCATATGGGGTCATGAGAAAAGAATTCATTATTATTGCTCAGCATGTCAGGTGCGTCCATCAGTGGGTATTGTAAAAAACAATGAAGGTAAATAGTTAACACTGAAGGCTAATTAAGCCAGTGATTTTGTTACATTGCAGTGCTACTGTTCATGTTCATGGTCATAATTCCCTCTGGTTTTTAGAGACAGCATTTGTTGTTGTTGTTCTGGTGTGTGAGGTAGATGTTCACTAAAAGTTTGGTGAGTTATTCAGGAATTACATATTGGCTAAAGACGCAATGTAAACAAACCAGAGACATGCACTTTTTAACGTTTATTTATAAGCAGAATTGTCTATTTTCAATTAGAAATGGTCTTAGAATGTCAAGTAACACATTCACGAGAGGCACTAGATCACCAACTTTTGGGACTTCTTCTCTGTCATTGTTTTACTTTTACCATTGTTTCTAAAAATTGAAACAAAGATTGACTGAAAGCTCATTCTGTGGAGACATTCAGAGAGAATCATTCAATTTCTTTTCTGTGCTAATCGCGGTGCTAGAAAAGGAACGAGACTATACCATGCAAGCATTTGAGCAGACAATGGCATAAAGCTTAATTTTGCTAAAATTTCTATACTCAGCCAACATATCATTAAAGTGTGAGAAGAAAATTAGGTATTTTCAGACATATATAAATTCGGGAAATATACCTCGAACACACACATTTTTGTGAAACTAATTGGGTGAAAAATATTTTTATTCCAATTGTTAAAAGAAGATAAGAAACCAAGAAAAGGGAAGATAAGCAGTCCATAAATTAAGGGAGCAGTCTAAAATAAAAATAAAAATAAATTCCTGGAGTAGCTGTCTTAGTGGGTAACCAGTTAGATTGAACATAGATGCCTGGGATTTCAGAAGAGAGGATGTCACCAAAGAAAGGAACTAATTGCAAAATGATATGAACCAGTTAAAAAAAAAAAAAAAAAGAATGGAATAAAAATACTGTAATAGAAAGAATTGCAATTGGAATTTTCAGGAAGGTCATACAAGAAAAGACCTGCATTACGGTTTATTATTACTGCAGTAATAGATCTTTTTTCTAATTTCACTATTTCTTCATCATCCCCTCATAAGTGAAAAATATCCTTTGATTATGGTGTATCTGAGAAGCTTTGATTGTTATCTATGCGACACATATTTTCAGACAGTTTTCCCTTGCAATGCCATCACAATAGTCTCTGAGCATGCTAAATAAAAGTCTTTCAATTTTCTGGTAATTCCTGGTTGATGTCTAGAAATCCACTTTGGTTCTTCGAGGTTTGTGTGTTTTGGTGAGAATAATTGTTCAAATGATTTTTCTTGATATAAATTAGATATCATGCTTCGAGATCACATAAACTAGTGTACAAAATCCCTTAGCTTTCACACAAGCTATCCCAGCTCATTAATTTATTTAGCGTGAACTCTCCTTTGTTCACTTGATTTGTGTGTATATCTGTGAAGGTGGTGGCAGGAGTGGAGGATGAGTAATGGGATTTGTTACATCCTGGATTTCACAAAGTTCTTTGTACAGAGACAGTGGAGAAATGGGGAGGAATGAATAACTGTTCCAGCTAAATTTTTTTGAATAATATACAAGTTTTTGTTTCATATCTCATTGAGGGACTCTTTAACTTACTTTGCTTTTCTAACTCTGTCTCTCTGAGTTTCTAGAATTCAGATCTTCGCTATTAAAAAAAAAAATGCAATATGCAAGTTTCAGAAGGAGAAAGGACAGAAAGAGTACCTGATGTAATAATGGCTGGAAACGTTCTAAATCTGATGAATTACGTTAATCTACAAATCCAAGAAATTCAATGAACTTCAAGTAGGATAAACCCAGAGACCCACACTGAGACACATTATAATCAAACTGTTGAAACCCAAAGACAGAATCTTGAAAGCAGCAAGAGAGAAGTGACTCATCCACAAACGGGATCCTCAATAGATTTATTAGCCAACATCTCATTAGAACCTGGAGGCCAGAAGAAGTGGATGAAACATTTCAATGGCTAAAAGGGGGAAAAAAAAAAAAAAGTCAACCTAGAATTCTGTATTCAGAAAAACTGTCTTTTAAAGTGAGGGTGAAAATAAGACATATCCAGGTAAACAAAGGCAAAGTGAATTTAATGCCATTACATTACCGTACAAGAAATGCTAAAGGAAGTCAAATAAAAGGAAACTAGAAAGTAACTCAAATCATATGATGATATAAAGAACTCATCTAAATGTAAACACATGAGAAAAATTAAAAAGCCAGCATTATTGTAATTTTAGTTTGTAATCCCACTTTTTATTATCTATGGAATTTAAAAGACAAATTCATAAAAAAGATAAGTCCTATAATGTGGCTTCTATAAACATAATAGCCCTCTTCAAACTCCTCAGTAAACCTCAGCTACATAGTCCATAAACTTGTAATATCCAATATAAGAAATAGAACCCTCATACATCTTCATAGCTAAAAATAGGTTCTATGGCTTTCAACTATAAAAATGAGTCTTCAGGCTTTGTGCTTTTAGAGGACAAAAATAACACTGGCTGGAGGGAAGTCAAGAGCAAAGGCAGGGATGAAGAATAGTGATGGGTTTTGCCATTAGATCTATTCAGCTGAACATAAAGAAAGAAAGATAGGGCTTGGAAGATAAGTTAGCAAGGGGAAAGAGGGCCCCCAGTGACAAGTTGAAAAGTACCTGATTCTGAAACCTAGTCTGGTGGAGCACATGGATCAACAAGGTAATGCAGTGACTCAGAAAAAGAACACACAGCTATTTTATTGATCCATTAAACAAATAAAAGTTAATGATAATGCTCATCCTCCCCCTTGGCTAAACCTCTCAGCACTGATTATGGTTAAGTACTGGTTCTCCGAGAGCTTCCCAAAGGGATCACTCTGTGAATAATTGCTGACCACACACTACCTGTTATATCTATAAAGGAGAGTGATCAGAATACCATGATGCCGACCCCCTGATTAAAAATAGCGCATTCACTACTGAATGAAAGATGTCATAGATGTCCCTTCACGGTCCTTTCCTATTCCCTTCCATCACAACTAATGACATATGCATAATGGTTAATACATATAGATTCCATCATAATTTCCTGAAAATGCATGTTGAAAACTGCTAGTTCCTTACCCAGAAAAAAGTTCTTTGTTTTTTTTTGTTTTTTTTTTTTCCTTTAGTAACAGAACCTCATCCATGTAGCAACATAAACAACTTTAGAAAGTTTTTCCCAGTCTACTTTAAAGGATGATATGGCCATGCAAAAAAATTATTGCCAATGTGTTAAAAAATGGCATGAATACGTGGGAATCCTGCGTAGGATCCTTAGAAGGGTGGCAGAGA
>NW_006437828.1:4557494-4582481 GCF_000325575.1 Pteropus alecto
ATGAGGCAAATCTGAAAATGGAAGATCAGGCTAAAGAAAGTGAAGCAAAAATAAAAAAGAATATTTGTCTCTGGTAAACAAGGAGCTATTATACCAGATCTGGAATGCATATCTCTGGATTTCTTTTACATAAGACAGGAGTCAATTGATATATTTTAGATTCTTATTTTTCCTAATAGTAGTTACAAGAAGGTAAATGTAATTCCTGCCATATAAACAGACTGATTTTTTTATTAGATGATCCACTTTAAGAATATTAATTCTTTTGTTTTTATTTTGGACACAATTTTCTCCCTCTCAAATGGTTTAAAGAATTTTCTCCCTCTTTAAAATAAATTTGCCTATATCATTCACATGGAAAAATATTTTTTTAAATCATACTGGGACCTGCTGGAACATCTCATAAAATATAAAGCCTTCTCAAATGTCTCTCATCCACTCAATGCCACATTGCAATTGCCTCCTCTGCTTTGCTCTCATAATTTCACCACTGACTGCTATGAATGGATTAGCTTTTGCATGTGAGAATTCTGTGAGAATTTTAAAGATGTAAATCATGTTATCTATTTTGTATGTGTAAACACATAACACATGTCAATTTATATCATCCACACATGCACAAGATATTCAGATTCCATATTAAATGTTGATTACTTAATATCAAAAAGTCATCTAGAGAAGAGCTCTTAGAGTGTCACTGATATTTAAAATATATATGTATGTGTGTGTGTCATATATACATATGACATCATTACTGCTCCTAAAAAGAATCAAGATTTTGGTGAGAATCTTAAAATAATAATACCTAATCATAGCTTATTCATTTTCAATCATTCCTAAATTTAAACCAAACATATTTAAAGTGTTAATTATCTGTTAGGCAGTTCATCTGGTTAACCATCTCAATTTAAAAATGATATTTAATCAAGGGAAAATGTGAAAAAATATCATTTGAATATACTCCTTTCCAGTGTTTTTTTTTTTTTTTATCTTGCATAATAAAATACTTAAGGGACTTCATACATGAATTCATCCATCCATGATTTTCCAAGATCTAGTTGATAAACATTTCCACTTGAAACTCATTCAAAGATCTCACTAGTCCAAACCGAAGTTAACATTTAATTCCCCAAACTAACTCATATTCCATTTTCTTCATTTTGTATATTACTTTTCAAACTCTTAACAAGATGAAATATACACTTTTCCTTTTTACCTAAATCTGCCTTATCTACGATGTCTCTCTGACTATCTTCCATACCTGTCCTACGATGTCCGTTTCCAGTGTCACCTACCATACTGGTGCATGGCCTCAATCATTGCATTATAAGGATTTAACATTACTGGCATTCTACCATATAACCTAACTTAGAATTTACAAAGTCTATTTATTGCATAAAGATAACATTCCTCTGATTTAAAAGACTCCCATATTTCATCCATGCATTTTGTCATACCCTGCTAATTTACACTCCCTGTTATAGTCAGATAGTAATGTCTCTGAAACCTTCATGTGACATTTTTCATCCAGAAATATGTATGTTGCTGTATGTTGTGGTTTATAACCTCATATGTCTTCTTATAGGTCTGTCTTTCCACTGAGGACCTCAGATCTTTGTGCTTTCGTAAGTATTTCCTATTCACTTTTCCCCTATGTTACGAGCCATCTCATTATCAGCACCTCCTCACAGCATCTGATCAGTTTTTGAACGGATACTGGTATGTGAGTGGTTTTATGACTAATGGAATTTAATCTGTTGACTCTATGGGCCTTTCATTTAGGGTCTTGGTCTCTCAATGCCTGTTTAGTTGTTATGCTTGGCTGTTTGGTTCCTGTTTGGAAACTATGAGATTCTGAATACTCGTTTAGAAGAGAATGGCAGAGTCAATTCAAGATGAAATATTATATTACTTAACAATAGGAATTAGAGATTTTGAATTCACAGACATATATTTATTAGTGGTAATATTCCCAGTATCCCCAAGGATTCTTAATATTATCTAATGAAATCTTTACAGTAATGTTTGAAAATAGGCATCATAATTTTATATTAAAAAATTAAAATTGAGAAATTATAGTTTGCCATAGGTCACCAATTCTGCAAATGGCAGTGTGGAAATGTATCCTCAAATCTATCTGACTTGAAAGTCCATTTTATTCTAATACAAAGCTTCAACATCTCATCAGCAGTGAGGAAAGATTTCAATTTGAAAATAAGAGAAATCATCTGGTAGTCATGTTGAAGAAATTATTTTTTCTCAATCGCTATGGTAGCACAGTAAGTTGAAATTCTAGAAAAGAGGAACATGAGACACTTTAAATATAACAAATAGATCAAAAGGAAGTATTAGTCTCCTTAGCACTGAGGTTTTCAAGGAAATTTTGTCTTCCTCTCACTTTTGGAAGCAATAGCAGAGCGTAATAAGCAGCTGTGTGGACATGCTTCAGATAAGCAGCTTATTTGAAGAATAGAAATTTCTCATTGGTTGAAAAGTAATAACCCCAAAATTCCTTTAATTTTTGATGGACAATTTAAAAATATGATGAAAATAGGATCACTGCAAAATTAATTTGTTTCATGGCTAATAGACACAGGTTGATTGCACTTACAAAGACAATAATAAATTAACAAGATAATCTTTATGTAATTAACCCAGTACAAATACATGAATTAATCAATCCTTTCCATCACTGACAGCCTTGTTTAGAAAAAAAAAAAAAATCTCTCACATTGAAAACCAAACAACAAAAGAGAACAAGAAGAGAAAGGTATTAATTCTATTGCTTTTCTAAGTCATTTTTAAATGACACCTGTAAGACAGTATAAATATAAATATTTTTAAATTTATTATGTCTATTGTTGGTATTCTGTTGGGAAGTTTGAATCCTTACCAAAATATTAATGGAATTTTATGTAATACATTATGGAATTAGCCATTGGGATTGTAATATAAATCTCAATTATGCTTGAGGACACTATGAGTCATTTATCTGTCTGACCAAAATCAGAACTAGAGGTAGCAAGTATTAGATATCCACGTTTGGCTATGGAAAGTATAATCGATTTGTGGAAATATCTTCTTATATACTTTTTTATTATCCTTTTTTTTTAAGGAATTTATTTACTTCATTTAAGTAGAGTCAGAAAGAAACTTAAGCTGTGCTACAAGATAGGGTAGCTGAATGGATAAGAAAACAAGGCCCCTACATATTTTGCCTAAAAGAGACTCACTTCAGATTAAAAGACACACACAGACTAAAAGGAAGGGGATGGAAAAAGATATTGCCTTGATGAATCTAGAGAGTAATGTACTGAATGAAATGGGTCAGATAGAGAAAAACAAGTATTGCATGATTTCAAGTATACGTGGAATCTACAGAACAAAATAAACAACAACAATAAAAGTGGAAATAAACTCATATATACAAAGAATATTTTGAAGGCTATCAGATGGGAGGGGGTTTGGGGGAACAGCAAAATAAAGGCAAATGGATTAAGAGTTACAAATGGATAGTTGCAAAACAGACATGGAGATGTAGAGTGTAGCATGGGAAAGATAGTTAATAATGTAATAAATACGTAAGGGGGAAGAGGGGTACTAGATTTAGTGGGGTGATCACTTTGAGAGTCATGTGGATCTCTGATCACTATGCTAACAATCGAAACTGGTATATTATTGTATGCCAACTATAATTGAAAAAAAAATTCATCGAATTGTACAATGTAAATATGAGCAACTAATTGTCTATTATATTTCAATAAATCTGGAAAATAAATTACTTTTTTTATGAATCTCACCCTTATCTAATTGCCAGCCTTTAAAATGCATTCTAAAAAAATTGCACCAAGAGGGCTTGAATTTAGAAGTTATAGCTGGCCAGTCCTAAATACTCAGCATCGTTGATAATTTCCTCATGATGAAAGATTTTCTATATGTATAAAAATAGATTTTAATTCCCTTCGATAAGTTAAATGCAATTCAATTTTCAAAAGTAAACACAACAGGAAAAGGACTAACAAAAAACATGTAGATATGTTCATGTTGATGACATTTATTACTCTTAATTTAGTTTTGATACGTTTATAAAAATTTTAAATACTAGAGAAAAAAGCATGTTTTTCCCATATTTTCCTTACAATTATTTAACATAATTGGCTCACTCAGTACTACAATTAAATTAATTTTAACTTCTCATAGTCAAATCACATTTAGTTTGGATGTACACACTACTATAGATCACAGGATTATATAGTAAATCACAACAATTTAAAGTTGGAAGGTCCCTGAGAAATAATATAGTATTATCTTCCATAATGAACATGACAATATCCTAGAAAGGTTAAATAATCTAGCCGACGTCACAAAAATATTTGTTTTAAACTAACACCTCTAATTCCTTTTACTTTGTTTTCTCCATAACATCACGCTGCCTACCAAAGCTATTTGTTATTCTGCCACGATGAAGAGATTTCAATTTTTAGACTGTATTAACACTGTAGTTAAGGAGGTATTTTGATTTTCGAAGTCTTAACTGGAAGCAATTATTCCATTTTCAGGAAACATATATCTGTATATCTAAAGGCATAGTCATGTCCTGAGGGTGCTACCTCATTATGAAGTGTGCTAGAGGAAAAAATATTCAAAACAAAAGAGAAAGAGAAAGCGCTGAAGTCCAATTATTTTAAAATAATGTGTTATGTTTGTTAAATGGATTTTTTGATCAACCCAGCATGTCAAATCATTTCATTTTTAGCCTGCTGCAATATATTTTAGAGTATACTAAATTAAGACATTGATACCTAGTTAGCGACAAATTGCCATCTTCATCACACTCTGTTCATATCACCAATTTCGTTATACTAAGTGATAAGAATTTTCCCCTTTTGTAACAAAAGTTAATTAAGCTACATTTATAAATTCAACTCAACTTACCTATAAATATATGTGCAATTTGTATCCTTATGATATGAAACCAAGATATCATGAGGGAGCATATTTTCCACTCTGCCCCATGCCTTGGCCTTCACTGTGTTTTCTTTTCATTGCCACGTAATGATAGAGAGGGTACAATGTAAATTTATATATAGCAATAGAATAGAAAAGGCTTTTCAGGCTGCCACTGGCTTTAAGATCCAAGCAATCATAGAGAGCAAAATGAATCTTGCATAAAGAGTAAACACATTTTTAAATCTTACAAACCTCAGCAATCAACATGATTTAACAGACATTACACAACGACACATTCAGCCTTCAAAATGTTCATGCTTTAGGCTGTCAAATAGATGCAAACTGACTAAATAAGGATAAATTACGATTAATTAGTCATGATATTAATTCTTCACTAAATATAAGAAACATAGTTACCTGTAACAATAAGGGTTAGAGTTCTAAAGATTTTAAAACAACAAGGTTACAGAAGTATTACAAAGGCATAACATTCCCCACAGGAGATCTAATTAATTGTTTGTGGTCATCCTGAGCATTCTACTGAATACATCTGTCCTCCTGGATGTCCAGTATCCCTCCATCTGCCTTGTCAGTTATATTCTTATGAGCACAACATAAAATATTGAAAGCAGCAAATTACAAGCTTGAGTCTTAAATAGAAAATTCAGAGAACTAAATGAAACAAGAAAAAATAATGAGAAAGCTCTAATCAATGAGATATTAAAAAGAATGAGCTATTAGAAGTATAGAACTGATTACATTCAGAAAGTTACAAAGAAAAACAGAATATGTTCAACACAGAAGTTCCATAATGCACCAAGGGATGGGAGAGCGGCCGGGCTATGTTTTATGTATTTAAAAACAACAAACTAAAGTAATGGGATGATTTACATGTCATTGGGTTTGATGACAAGAGTTCTAGTCTTACTATTTTAATTCCACTAGGAGACTAGTTCTAATGTAATGTTATATTCTGTTAGTAATACAAAAATATATATACCATGCCAGATTCTGGTATAGTACATGAAGTCTCTTTCCTCATACGGTTCATTCTGCCAGCAAAACACTCAGTCCAAATCAATAAGTAAATAACTCCAGAAAAATATACTTTAAATGAATTGAAACAGAGTTAAAGTATCGAGGACAAAAATAAACGCTTTCACAATGCCGAGAGATTTCTGTGTTATTTCAATCATGGAATGCACATGCACATAACTCACTTAAAACTTTGGCATCTGTGAATTATATCTGTTTCACACATGTAAAATATTGATTAAAAGTGCACATACTTTATTTCATTATCTTAAGAGTTCTCAAAAAATTGGAAGCAGCTAGATTTTATGTTTTTTTTTTAAATCAATCAGCAATTATGATTACACTTTAAGAAATAGAGGTAAAAAGCATGGTTTTCTAGGTGTTTTCTTGCACTTCTGGAAAGGATAAAGAATCTTGAAAGGATCATATGAAACATGCTTGAAAGTTTTATCTATGATTTATAGCCAAGAAGAGAGTTGATGCATTCATTGATTGATGAAGGGCCCACACATTTTAGGGAGGGAGGAGCAAGAAGGAAGTCAATACAATTTTATTTAATAAATAAGGATATTGAACAGTTTTTCTTAATATAAAACTGGATTTCATAGTGGATACTATTAGCATCCAATTGAGAAAGGTTAGAATGGATGGTAGAAATCTATGAAGGAAATAAATGAAGTGCGTAGTATATAAAATTGTGAATAGTACACAATTATGTTACTGAAAAATTTGAAGTATATATCAACATAAGCATGATGATAAGTTATTATCTGGGTCATTGGCCAGATCACCTAAATGAGATTGCCAAATTAGGCTAAATTGTAATAGATAGACAGAAGTCCTTATACTAACATGCTTTTTATAAGACATGATTGCTTCCAATAAGTTAAAAAAAAATGGATGGCATTAGGGAAAAAATGATTCTTCTATAACTAAAAAAAATATAAAATAATATGGAAAGCCTAGAAAATGCTGATATTTTTATCATAAATGTGCTACACTTTTATTATTACAAGCATCATAGAAATTCTTAATAATTAAGAATATGTATGTTTATATGCACATGTATATCTATACATATATTTGTGTAAAATATATCACATATGTATATATGTATAAGTATGTAAGTATATGCACACATATGCCTGCGTATACATACATACATGCATGTGTGCATACATACCCACATATATAATTACACTTAAGGTGAAGAGAATTGAATATTACTGAATAATGTTAAAATAGCATGGGGCAAGAAGTTGGGAAAAACCTAATATATTAGATTAAATATAACCCAAGGACTTGCTTTCTTTGTAGTAAAGAACAACTTTAAACACTTTCATAAATTTACTACTGTTAGGTCCTGCTCCCTCTTCAGCAGCCATACTCAACAAGAATTGATTCCTAATGTGACAGCTGAACTGCAAATATGTTCAATGTACAGGTGGAACAAGTACTGTATTTCTATGATTTCGTCACATTCTCTTAGCTTAGTCCTCAAATTAGGAGTATTACCTTCTAAATCTCTCTCTTAAAATAGTATATTCTTAAAAAAGAAGTAGGTATTTAGTTAGAGTAATATATTGACCATAGTCATTTCTCATCAGCATCAATTATTTCAGGCTTTGTGCTATGGAAGTCACGGAAAAAAATCACTTTAATTATAGAAGGAGAATGGAGCAGCATTTCATAAAAAATTTGGTCTCAAGTTTACTAGAATAAGGTGGAAATTGCTGAGATAATGGCATGCACAGAACTGGAACTAGTAAGGAGATTCTAGAAAATATGAGAATAATAATCAAATTCTACTCACCCCTCCCAAATTAACATAATGATCCACTCACAGCAATTTGGTTTCTATTATAGCTATTCAAGAGCTACATATATGAAAGGATTCCCATATCCATTATTTAGTTCAAGTCTTATTCTTTGTAGTTAAGAGAATATATAATATGTCCACAAAGTGTGACATTGTGTGACATGCAGACTTCAGAGAATAATCTTGGTTTCTGCCAGTACTAAACTATGTGAATTCACATCTTTGAATCTCAGAATGTATTCTCATAAAATTAAAAGAATAATTACTAACTTTCAAAGTTTAAATTAATAAAAATATGGAAATACCTAGTTTTTCAGATAAACAGTCAACAGATAACAATCTAGCACTATTATCCTTTAAATTGATGGATTGCCTTAAAGATAATAATTTATATAGTTTTTTAAAAAATTGTGGTGTTCAATTATAATAGTTATTTAATTTTTCATTGTTTATTACCAAATTAAAGTTAATATTTTTTCTAAGGTTTAGTTTTTTGTTTACTATGATGTTATTTTATGTATACCAAATGTTGGAACTCTCAGCATTTTTTCCAATTCCGTATTCAAATATCAAATCAGAAACTTGTTCTTTGTAATTTCTAAGGTGCAGCTCTTCTGAATTCCTAATTTTGAATTGGTGTGTATTTTCAACGCTCTTGCATTTCCATTTTGAGGAAAAGATAACTGAAGAATAGGTGCGATGACTGATTTTGACTTCTAAATCTAGGCGTATAATCACGTCACACCGTTAAAGTCATATATGATCTTAAATCTCATGAAACAATTTTGCTGAGTTAATGTTTTGATCTAGCTTTTGTCCACACTTCCATTGAACTAAAGCAAACCTAGTGTATTCAGTGATCAAGAAAAATGAAAACTTTGAAAAGAATAAGAACGCCCTGTGTGGTGCGTGTTGCCATGTGTCAACATGGAAAAAAAAAGTGTATGTATGTGTGTCTTGCTTAAAAATTTGCATTTAAGTATATAAAAATAAATTTGGTAAAATAATTTATTTTGTATATGTTCGCTAGGCCAGTGGGTCAAGATATTTTGAGCTTATACTGAGTTTTCATCCTGTTCATTGTATTTGAAGATAATTTAAGATATCCATTTGCGTGCGTGTGTGCATGTGTGTGTGTGCGTGCATGCGTGTGTGTGTGTGTGTGTGTGTGTGTGTGTAGGGTGGTAGCTAGATTTTAGATTTCACTTGAGGGCATTAGACTGAATAAATATTTATTAAGGGTAAACCACTTCCAAAATGACACTTGTTTGCCTAAATTATTCCTTAGGGGTTAGGAGCTTAAAGTCTCCTTCAGGGATATTGCTTTGCACTAGCTGTTTGCATTTAGAGCCCCTTCAGGAGATGTTAATTGCTTGAGTAGTCATTAAAGTGTGGAGATTTAGATTCTGTTAAATAACCTGGAGTGTGGCTGAGAGGAGCTGCTGAGATGAATTTGAATAAGTCTGAATCCCAGAGGTTTGTCCAGGATGGATGGATGATAGGAAGTGAACTGTCTCACTGCACCACTGGCAGGTAAACTCCACGCCAGCAGACATTTTTTCTCATTACTGATTTATATGCACAACCTGGGGAACATCCCTAGTTTATGGAAGGTGATTATCTGTTAGATGACTGAATGAGTGGAGGGAATTTTGGTAAGAAAGGTACTTTCTCACAGTTCTGGAGGCCAGAAATTTAAGATCAAGTTTACTTCTTTCCTTGGCTTGAAGATGGCTGTCTTCTCCCTTTGTCTTCACATGATCTCCTCTCTTTATATATGTTTCCAAGTATTCTCCTCCAATGAAAACACCATTCATATTGGATTAGGGCCCACCCCAATGACCCCATTTCAACTTAATCACCTCTTTAAAGATTCCATCTTCAAATTCAATTACATTCTGAAGTACTGGGAATTAAAACTTCAACAGAGAAACATTGGGGAAGGGGGTTCTGATTCAGCTCATAACAGGAGAACACACAAAGATAATGTAAGAAAATGAATCCAGAATCTTAATGCAACTACATTGGAAGTAATCATATTTCTATCTAAAGAATTTTCCATCATATTAACTAATAAATCCCTTTATTTTTATTGTCTGAATATATTTTCTTATACTTAAAATAGTTATTACCAAACTTCTAGAAACATCAGAATCAACTAGGATCTTAACTCCCCCCCCCAAAAAAACGATGCCCAGTTGGCATTACATGCCAATTAAAATGTGATATCTTGAGTGGGAGCCAGTATCAGAATTTTTTAGAGTATTAGATGAGCTCAATAAAAAAACAAGTTTAGGAATTATATCTGAAGATAACACATCTTAACTTATACAATTTTTTGTATAAGTTAAGATGTGTTATCTTCAGATATAATTGTTAGTTTTTATTTCTTTCATATGTCTCATTAGCTTTTCAATAATCCAATATCTTTCTCAAGTTTTTTAAGGGATAATTGACAAATAAAGCTGAAATATATTTAAAATGTACAGTGTTATGATTTGACATGTATTCATTGTGAAAGGATTCCCCCTATTGAGTTAATTAATGCATCCATCACCTCACAAATTTACCTCATTTTTTCTCTCTCTCTCTTTTTTTTTTTCAGTGATAGTATTTAAGGTTTACACTCTTATCAAATTTCAATTATATATATTAGAGTGAAATCAATTCAAATTACTATATTACATGTTAGATCCTCAGACCTTACTCATCTTATAATTGACCATTTGGACCCTTTTACTAATCTCTCCCTATTTCTCCCACTCCTCACAATAATCTAATAGGTTGTTGTAATTTGACTAATAATATTAATACATTGGAATTTTTAAAACCTATGGAGGACACGTATAAGAAAAAAGGAAGTATATATTTTGGTGTTGATTGTCTAAACTTTTATATTTTGAATTTTTGTATTAAAATATTTTCTAGTCATTAAATAAGATATTTTGAGAGTGTCCCAGTCCCCGATATATGGTAATATATTTTTTCATATTACTTTAGCTGATTATCTTTCATTAAACACGAATATATGTTATGATATAACTGTAGGAAAGAATGCTAATTGCTCCCCATATTTGCTTTCTCTTTATTTCTTAGTGTCAGAATCCCTGATATTTTCATGGGCACATTCTGGATAGTCACCCAGAATAATGACATCTCTCACTTTCCCTTGCATCTTTTTGTGGCCCTAAACTTCAGTTTTTGCCAATGAGATTTAACTAGAAGAGCTGCATGCAATATCTAGAAATTGACATTAAGAAGGAAAACATAAGCTTCTCCTATTTTTCCTTTCTGCTTGCTAGAATGTAGTCAAGATGCCTGAAGATTGAGTAGCTACCTCAGACCATGGGTTCAATGCCATGTGTTAGGGAGGGCAACACGATCAGACCAAAAGAACCTTTGTCTCTGTTGATAGTGAAGGTGCCCTACCAGGCTGCACTTGGTTTTTATGAAACTGCATTCATATCATGTATAAGAAACATTTCATTGAGGTTTTCTTAATCTTGCAGCCAAACAGGGCTTTGTACTGCACACCATCAGGTGGAGGGAGAGAATATAATGAGGCCTATGGAAATGGCACCCCAGTTTCAGAGTGGAGAGCATTTATATAGATTCCAGTGTGAAGCTGGTCCCCAGAGTTGTGCACTGCAGAGATCTATTGACAAATCAAATCTTAAAACAATTAAATTATCATAATCAGTTTTACCCTGTTCTGTGCTGACATATTGGACAGTCAAGAAGATTTGTTAGACTCTAAGAATCCATTAATCCTATAAAATTTTACTGATTGAATTCCATGATAAAAATTACTTTGAAGCTCTCTATGTTGTGCTCTGTATTTCACTGTCATTACTGACCTGTAACTCTTATTAAGTTACAATTTGCTCTTCTTCAACTACCACGGGACCTAGAATATCCATTAGTGACTACTTCAGCACGGATATCCATCCCCAGTATTGATCTGTCGTTGGCAGGTTCACTTTATTAACAGAACACATCATCAGGGTTTGTGTGATGTTCATCACAAGGAAAAGCACTAGCACAGTGCATAGGTTTGGCTTTGACAGAAACTCTTTTCCAATATATTCAACGGTATGAGTGTCAATGGCATTTCGATGACTGTTTTCCTACTCCACTGTTACTGAATGTTATTGAAATAAAACAATTTTTAAAAAATAATGATAATCTAAAACTTCCTCACACCCCACGTATGTAAAATCATCCAACCTGTTTACTGAAAATTTAGATTATTCAAATGCACATTTATTTCCTACTTCTTTCTTGTGATATCTGATCACTAGTGATTTTAATTCCATTTTATTATAAAATTATATTTCAATAGTGTAACCTTTTGCCATTTCTTGTTATGAAAACTTTTTTTGAACAAAGATTGGGTAAAAAAGAAACCATAATAATCAGAATTTATGAGAAAAAATACACCAATAGTTTGCTCTTTTAGAATATAAAATAATTGTTTGAAACTAGTTATTTTGAAAATATATGTTATTTTCAAATACTAGTTATTTCTCCCAAACTTTCTTTGGTTTTAAAATCACTGGTATCAAAAAATAAATAAATAAAAATTTGAAAACGCTAAAACAGCATCAATTCAGTTCTGCACTGTCAGAAATATCTTTCTCACACCTTACAATATCTCCACACTCTTGTGACCTGTAATACCTATGGCGAATGTTCCCTAAAGAAGCTAGAGAAGCTAATACCTCTGCAGAAATAGTAGGTTATGTTAATAAAGTGCCTATTATTTCCCAAACTTTGAATTTATCAGTTTCCACTACTCATATCCCTTAAAAAATACTGTGTGGCACATATTGTTATTATCATCACTGGATAAATAAAGAGAATCACAACTTAAAGGAACAAATTACAAGCCTGAGGTCATATTTTTGATTAAGTAATAGTTCTGGGATTTGAATCCAGACTGTTATTCTCCAGGTCCTTCTTATAAACCACTGTACCAAAAATCAAAAGCAGCCTGGTAACTCAGCAAAATGGGTAGTAAAAAAAAAAAAAATTATTATTTTTTTAATTTAGTTAAATAGCTTAGTGGTTGTGTTGACTATGCAAGGAATGTATATGTTTTATAAAATAGATTACCATAGAGAACTAATTAATATATATCAGCAGTTAGCAAATAGTGGTTAGCCCCAGGGAAAAATCTGGCCTCTTGCCTGTTTTTAAAAATAAAATTTTAGTGGAACACAGCCACATTCGTTAATTTAAGTATGGTCTATGACCGTGTTTGCACAAGGGTGGAATTTAGTAGTTGTAGAGAGACCATATGGACCACAAAGTCTAAAATATTTGCTATCTGTTCCCTTATAAAAAAAAAAATGTTTGCAAACTACTGATGTAGATTTTTTCACATTATATATAGACTTCAAAAAAAAAAAGACTTTAAAAAAAGAGCACTTCAAATTAATGAACAAATTCAGAATACTAATTTCTAGGATAATATACATCTGAAGCTACATAAAGTTAGGAAAAAAAGAAAATAAAAAGAAATTCCTGTGAAGACAAATCCTGTGGTGTAACAGATGAAAGATAAATACAAAGGCAAAGCATAATGGAAACAGGAAAAACAAAATCAAATGAAAAAAGCCATTGAAGTTTAAGAAATTTCATCTGAAATCCAAGGACAATGTCATGTTTTTATTTTCTATATAAAATGTAAAGACTGAACAGTTAATCAAAGAGTTCATAGTTATCTCAGACAATTAAGCTATAGCATCTTTGAGGAAACAAAAAATAAATCATTTCCGTAACAATCACAAATTGCAAGAGTAATGATAAGGAATCCTCTTTAACTCCACACCTCAGAGAACAAAGGTAAAAGCCCGTATCTGATTAAATTTAAATCAAGAACATAAACGTGTATGTGCAAGTTTGCATAGAGAGGTAAATTAATTTAGGAATTGGAAGTCTTTTTACTAGACCCTAGATTCAGATTAACAGTATATACAAACTTGATTTTAGAGAAAGATTATGGAAATGGAGCCTGATAACTGCCTCAATTTCCTACTTTGCCCTGTTAGAGAATTTCTGTGATAGTCCAGGCTATTTTTAAGTAATTAATTTAGGAATGAATAAAAAAAAATGAGTCCTGCTACAACTGTTATTTGGCCACTCATATAAAACTTAACTAAAATAAGTTAAAATTTAACTAAAATGCTTATAAAATATAATCAGATCTTAGCCAATTGTGAACAGGCGAGAAAAATCTAAGGGGACATTTTGAAGGGTAACTTTTTCCTAAAGGAAAAAGAAAAAGATATAATTTTTAGAAACACATATTTTACTGCTTTGTTTTAAATCCACATCACTAAAAGACAAACTCCTACATTGTATTGAATAAAATAAAATCCTAATCTTCAAAGACAATGAAACCATTTGTTTGAGGAGCCAGTAAAAATTTCCAAGATAATTGCCATTTATTATAAATTGTTCTCTTTGTGTATTCAATTCTGCATTTTCTGAGACTGAAACAGTTTCTATTGAACTCCTAAATTTTGTCTCATGAAAGTATCAACATTCTTCATTCCATGTATTTATTTCTATCACAAATGATGTTGATTGACCTTATTTATAAGCAATATAACCTTCTACAATTTTAAAGCTTGGTTCATACTATAAACTTGTATTTTTTTTTCTGAAGAGTTGAGAGAAATATAGCAGACATAGTTTTTAGACTAAAAAAATATATATTAAGTTGAAATATTCAAAATTGCATAGATCTTGTTCTATGTGTAAAATTTTGCCAGAACTTACTTCAGAAACAAATTTTGTTCTATTTCTAATATAATATTAATATTTTCAGTAGCAATTTCAAAACCATGTCAACTACATGTAAATTAATGGACATAAGAATGTTTAAAATATATATTTTATAAAATGTTATGTGTACATTGCCTGCAATTTTAAAATTTGTTTTACATTTTACATTTTATTTATTTTCCTAAAAACCAAGCAAAGCCCCTCATCTCAAGTTAAGACAAAGAAAAAAATGTGCCTAGGCTGTTTAGGGAAGTTATGAAGAAATTATTTGTATTAGACAAAATAATTTTCACTGCCTTTTAAAAGTATGATAAACAATATATACTAAGGTTTACTGATTTTGGATGATGCAAGTATAGAACATATTTGAGCTTTTCATAATTGTTAAGAATTTGTAATTTATAAAATATCTTGATGCCTATTATAGTTTTCTTTGAAAGCATAAAAATTATGGGACAAAATTAACAGGGAGGCAAATCATTGTATATTTAACATTTGTTTTAAACACATGTCATTCTGATAGACAAAGTTTACTTCAGTTTCTTAGCTCTCTTAAATAAGTCATCACATTAATCACAAGCATTAGTATTTGAATTTTGGAAAACCTCCATTTTGTAGTCTTTGACTTTATTTTCACCAAGACAGATCTAGATGGCTTTTCATGTGTATTTTGTGTGTGTGTATACATTTTGTTGGTTTGGCTTGAAATATGTAGTCTATCCTATAGATTCATACCTTTATAAGGAAGGCTTTTATATGGAACATATCAAATTATTACTATTAATAATTTTTAATACTTATCAAGAAATACACAAAACCTAGACAATATCCTAAGGGCCTTACTCCCCTAAAATCTGTAAACTATTAAGCTCTGGCTATATTTTCTGATATTACAATTATATAATCCTGTTGAAGTTGCAGTGATTATCTCAGAAAATGGAAAAGGAAAGGTACACCAACTTCTGATGAATCATACAGAAGTAGCAGGCTTTCCCATTTCACTGAATTTCCTTGGCACCTTAGCGAATATTTCTATGTGGTTAAGAATGAGTTGCAGCTCCTTAAATGCCTATTACAAAGAAGGAGGCATTGTAGAAGAATGAATAAACATACAGTCTTTGTGGTTAAACTGACTGAAGTCAGATTCTAGGTTATGCCATTGATTAACTTGAGTTTACGTTACTTAACTATTTTAAACCTCACTGTCTTCATCTATTAAATAAAACAAGTATATTAGATAAAATAAAATGATAAAACTCAATACATTCATGACACCATTAAGCAATTAATAAAATGTTGTTTAGAATATCTTATTTAGACCATCTAGTCAGCTTTCATGTTATTCTTCAAATCCACTTAAACCTAAGTTTTATTTTTTTTATAAATTAAGCAATAAATCTCTACTGATCTTCCACTTTTCTTCATGGAATTAACTCCAAGGAAATTGGCATAGAACTTTCAGATTACTAATGTAGTTCTAAATCTATTAGTTAATACAATAAAAAGGGATGATTCAGCACTTTGTCTTTTGTTTGACTTTTTGAGGCCGGTGATAATAATTTATTCACTTCATTTTTTTTTTTTCTTTTAGAATTGTATGGAACTGGGCACGTTTTAGGTTCTCCATATACATTTGAGTGCTGAACAAATAAATGGAAAACTATTTATATAAGTGACTTATAAATTTCAATTTTATTGAAACTAGAGACAAAAGAACATTGCATTTTTTAAGCAAAGGCCCTGGAGTCAGACTTCCAGCGGTCAAATTTTTACTTACCAGTCCTGTTACTGGCTGAGTTGCCCACTGTTGTATTCAACTCCTTATTCTGCCATAAATGTCCCCCAAATCTCAATGACTTACAAACACCAATCTTGGTTATACAGGTTGGCTAGCATGATGACTGATCTGCTCAGAGGGGTTCAGCTGTGCTTGACTCCAGTCCCTATATTGTATGAGATCTTCATGTACACTTTTTTCTGGAACTCAGACTGAAGATCCAGGAAAAAATATGTGATGCTGCTTAAAGCCTCTACTCAGAACTGGCACACCATCCTTCCCAAAAACTGCTGGCTTAGAGAAATCATATAACTCAGTGGGTTATATGATTTATTCTCTAGAGAGAGGCATTGCAAAGTCCCAAGTCAAAGAGTGTGGATATATATTCATATTATAAGAAAGGAGCAGAATGGTCCAATCATTAATACTGCTTTGGTGTATTTTTCTCCCTGATTATGTTAATAAAGTTACCAGATTAATAGAATTATTGTGAGAATTAAGTAAGATAATATACTTAAAGCATATAATACAGTAACTTGAAGAAATCAAACACAATATTAATAACTCCTATTGATATCATGCTTTATTATCCCATGCCCTCAATAATATCACATTCTTATTTGGCTCACATAATTCTTGAACAGTTTCTAAATTTGAGGGTAAGTGGCATCTTAGTTTCTAAGACAGTCCACATGATTCCTGCCTTCTGAGATTCCTGCTTTTGTGTCATATCCCCCTTTCGATGATGGATGTTCAGTATACACGTTGAGAGGAGTTATGATCTGGAATCTATTGGCAGTTTTTTGCCTACCTGATAAAAGAAGGTAATATCTAATTTCCTTGTAATGTAAGAAAATGAAATATGCATTCACTTCATCTTTACCAGCTCCATTTATAACATTTTTTTCACATAAATTCTGTCATGAGGAAATAGTATTTAATATAACATGTTTCACAGACACATTTTATTAAATAGTATTTAATATACCATATTCTACAGCCACATCTATTTTGCATATTGAGGAATGCCCCAAATTCTAAATCACAAGAGGTTTTAAAAGAAAGACTATTACTAATAAAACATACATAAAGAATTTCTTTTTATTCACACCGAGCAAACTGCCTTCCATTCTGCAATTATATTTTGTGTCATTAACGAGACCTGAGAGTTCGCCTTGTCCAAACTCAGATGGATGATGGCCTAACTCCTGCTTGAAATCCGAAACACCCAGAATTCAGCTCATTGTGAAGAACCATTGGGTTCTAAGTGAGGCCCCGTTAAGAATTCTCTTGGCTAAACATCACCGTTCATGTAAAAGTTAAAGCTTTCCTCACACTTTTGTATTTCATTTCAGGAGCATTTCTAAGTTTGTCCTTCTCTCTCTGGAATGGATTCTTTCCCACAATAGCATATAATAATCCTGCTGTGTTCTGATGAGTAAACTTACTTTTGCATAATTTTTGGTTATGAGTTTTGAGGACATATTGTTTTCGAATCCTTCACCAAAGTTTTGTAAAAGCAAAAATAGCATCTCTTATGATTTCACTTTCCCCAGAGAACCGCTTCCTTAAAACTCTTTTTGGGTGTATGCTATGGTTTCATTTGTTCTCATTAACAAGGAAATAATTCTAAGTGCCCTTCTGCAGAGGCGAAAGACTAAAACTTCCCTCAGCCTCCCAGGACCTCGTCTAGACATTCTGCATGCATTTGGGTCTTGCTACATTTCTTTGAAAAAATGACCCCTGAAGGGACAAAGAGCCTTTACCCACATCATCCAGCTTCCAATAGAGTGGGACAGAAGGAGAAAGGGAAGCTATGTTCACGAAGAAGTTTTTAATATTAATCCACAAAATAAGGAAAACAGATTATTTTGGATTTTTCTTTTTTCTGAGTCAACCTAATTTGACATCTGAGTCCTTAATTCTGTGAGACTGATGAGAAATAAGACATTAGTTTTTTTTTTCTTTTTTTCCAACTTTCTATTTTTCAGTCTCAATTCATGCTCCAGTGCTGTACTTCGTGCTCCAGCAAAATTATTTCATGTCAAGAATAAGGGAAAAAGTATGTACCTCTGTCCATATACAATAATAAGGTTTTGTTTGTTGCTGTCCAGAAGATGCTTCTTCCATCACGCTAAAGCCATAGAAAACTCTTGTCTGCTTGCTTATATTCTCATATGCCTGGACTCATGACTTGGCACCTTTTACTTTACTAGGTTATGCAAATAACCCAGAGTTGTGTTCTGTTTCTGGAACCATACTTTTCACTCTCTTCTACCAAGCCTAAGGGAACCGCTTCTTGAAATTGAAGAAAGCCTCGTACTTTAGGCCTTCATCAGAATATTAGCTACTGTCCTCACTCTTTCTTTCCTTGCCTCCCCAATAAAAATTCTAAGATCTTCAACTTTGGTAATGAAAGTCAGAAAATCTTAAAAGACAAAAGAATCTAACATTCCCTTTCTTTTGAGTTCTTTACTGAAACTTATTTTCAAACGTTTCACTCCCCGATGTTCACCTCCTCTTCTGCCATTTCAATGCCCCATTCCTCCATTCTTTCCTTTATGTATTTTGTTGTTTCTCTGCCACCTTATCTTAATTGTCAATCTCTATGACAGCATGCATCTCAGCATGCGAACATTACTTATAAGTAAATAAAAACGTGTATGTATAAATCCATAAATCCTTTGTTGACTCCACATTTCTTTCCACGTATAACCCTGTATTGTTTTCTAATTACAATAAAAGTTTTTAGAAGAATTGTCTACCCTTAATTCTCGACTTCTTTATCTTTCTGTTATTTTTCAGTCTTTCGCAGTCAGATTTTCGTCATGAATGTTTCTCTAAAGCCACTCCCCTTCAAGTCACAAATATTCCTCACACTTCAAAATGTAATGGTCAAAACTATCCAAATTTTATCGATTCTTCCCAAGACTTTCTAATTCTATCCCTTCTTTATTTTCCTCTTAAAACTTAATACTTTCTAACACGCCATATGTTTTACATATTTCATATCCTTCTTGTGTCTTTTCTGTCTCCTTTATCCAGAATATCATTTCCATAATTGTGAAAATGTTTGCCTACTTTCTTCACTGATGTTTCTCTGGTGCCTGAAGAATATCTAGCATAGAATAGATTTTAAGTTCATATTTCTCTATGGAATGATTGAATAAAGGCACACTACTCTGTCTTCAAATAACTAGCTTCTTAGGTTTATTGACCACTATTGAAATAAATTCTCCCTCCTGGCTTCTAAAATATTACAACACTTTGTTTCTTAACTCATAGACTTTTAACTTTTCATTGTCTTTTGCTGAGTTCTTGTCCTTCTAATTTCAAAGCTATATCCTGGATATTATTTCTTTCTATATGTTTTTTCCTAGTAACTTTATTTATATTTATAATAAAAGTTAATTAAATGCTCATGATTTTATATTAACATGTTCCCATCCCAGACCCTTGTTGGATTCTCAAAACACATCTATTCATCTGCCTACTTGACAACCTTACTTGCTTGCTTTCTAGGCACTTCAAATTTAGCATGACCATGTTAGAAATTTTGATTTCCTTCTTTCTAATCTATTCCTCATCCAGTATTCCTCATCAGAGTAAATGATATCACCATTCACTTAGTGGCAAAACCCAGAACACTTGGATTCCTATGTGATTGCTTATCTATGCTCAGACCTACCTGATCCATCACCAGATACCTAGTGTGATATGTGATTATAAGCTTAAATGTTAAGCCTCACTTCTACACCCAAAGTATTTCAAATGTGTTCACTCCCCTCCATGTTAACTGTCATGTCACTAGACCAAACTATATTGCCTTTAATTCTAAACCACTATATCATTTTATCACTATTTCTTTTACTTATTCTTTCCTTTTGTTACTCAGCAGCTAGAGGATACTTTAAAACATAAAACCAATAATACTTAAATATCTTCTAAAGGATCTTGAAAAAAATTAAGATACTTTATGAAAGTTTGCAAGATTTCCCTTGATCTAGTCTGAGTGCTCTTATTCAGCTTCATCTTTTGCTTCCTTTACTGTGCTTGCTTCAGATATACTGTTCTTCCAGCAGTTTCTAGAAGAAAGAATCTTTTGGGATGAGGGAGAGTTTCAGTGAACTTGAACTCGTTTTTCATATGCCTATGACCTTCTGCCTTCTACTCTTTATACAGCTGATCTTTCATTCTACAAATCCCAAGTAAATACATCCTCCCTGAGTAGCCTTCTCTGACAAACCAATTTAAAAATAGATTACTCATTTTTCTTTCAAGGAAGTGGCATACTTACTTCTTAGCACATCAAAAATTGTGAATTTTAATTGATTTTCTTTATTGTCTGCAGCTAAATATGTCAACTCTATTTTAGCCTGACCATGCCTTTCCCATTCACGATGGAATCCCTAGAACTTAACCTTGTACTTGGCTTAAGTCAGAGATTACTAATTAGTTCATATATATAATATGAAAATATTTTTATAATAATTGTGATTTAGAAACCATTTCATAGCTTCTGCCAAGGTAAATTATATTCATGGAATATTTAACAATCCTAGAGAGTAGATCTATTTAGCCATATTTTTAAATAATAGAGCTAAGGCTCAGAGAGATTCAGTTAATGGCATCCAAGCTAATGTCATCCAGGGAGAAAATGGTCCAGGCATGGTATGAATTCAAAGGTTTACTGTGTGGTGCATGATTATAAGCTTAAATTTCAAACCTCTACCTCTACAACAGTCAATATTATTGAAAGAACTTTTGCCCTTCATTCCACTTCATGTCATTATGCTTTCTTTTTTATAGTCACAGTAAAGGCAAATACTTTTATGCCTTGATATCCATTGATCTGTGAGAATTGCTATAAATATTTAAAAATGCTAAATTAGAACTTTGAAAAACTTTCCATGGCAAAAAAAAAAAAAAAAAAAAAAAAAAAAATATTCAAAAAAAACAAAAAACAAAAACCAAAAAACAACAACAACAAAAAAAAACAAAATAGAACTTATATACTATGCTTCTATCAAAGTACTCCCATAACTTGATTGTCTATCATGTTAAATGAAACTGAAATGGTAGTTAATCAAATGTTCTGGTTAAATTAAAGCTTATTCATGCTGCTGTGAATGGTCCTGTGGCCCACTGTTCTAAAGCCTTTAATATAAACAGAGCTACTTGGAAAAATGAAAATCAGTTTTTTTGTACATTACTAAGATTTTTTACAACATACATTTCTCTCACTCTTCAATACATATAAAGGTGGCATAGAGTCATGATATCTATAGCTCTCTCTGAAAAAATATGTGTTCTCTCTCCTGATAAGGTTCACAATCAGTGCCACATTTTACAATGAGGCTCTATTTCAAGTATATTACAGAAAAGCTTCTATAAAATTCAAGAAATCATGAGACAGAAGGCATTTCAGGATCTTTCATTCATTTTTATACCAGAGAAGGATCTACCTCTGAAATAAACCTTACGAGTAACTAATCAATTTCTATTTGCAATTTTTCAATGAATAGATATTTTACAATTAGAATTGTAAAATGGTAGCTTTAATTTAGCACAACATTTTACTAGAGAGCATTTCAGGTAAATTATCATAAAATTATATCAATTAATTTTCGTAACATTCCAACAAGATACATGTGATTAACTATATTTTGCACATTAAGAAGTTAATTTCACAATATATTCCTTTGTGTTTTTAGTTTCAACTTAGCATTCATACTCTGTGTACTGTTTTTAAAAATATGGTTAAATAAATCAAAACACTTCAGTAAAGTGCATATAATAAAGGTTTCTTAGATACAAAATAATGGGATTGTGATCAATTATGTTTTTAGTGAATACAGATTTCTGATTGATATTATTGGTGTGTTCTCTGATATTACTAATAGAAATCTAGAGAAGAAATTAGAAGATACTGGTTTTGTCTGTTATAAGATTAAAAAACTGAACATTTGTATTTTTTCTCAATCTCTTAACAGTCCATAGCAAAAGAATACAAGGACTGAAGAAATTGGGAGGTAGCGACATCGATAGATAACAGATTTCAACAACTGCTGAGAAACGGTGACTAATAAAGCAGGAAAAGAAAGATGCAGACTAAACCATAGGTCAAAGGGACTATGGCAGAAATAAAAGCATATCTTTGTAGAATAGCATATCAGCTCAGATCTTAGAAACTGTAGGTACATAGAAGCAGGTGGGTGAAATGGGGAAGAATAAAAGAAGATTCACTGACACCCCCTACCACATATACCCACATTCCTACATGCAGTATACTTCGTTCATTTATCACTCCCAAAAGGGTGGGTTAATAAGAGACAGTTAGAATCTAAAAATTAAAAAAAAAAAAGACTAGAAAAACTTGAGCAGCTGGTATTCCAGAACAAAAGCGTTTGTTTTTAGACATTCTAAAGTTTAACTGCTGATTCTCTGCTTTTTCATCCTAAATGGTAAAGCCTCTCAGTTGAAAAACCCAATCACATGACTTAGACTCCTTATCAGCTCTCTAAGTACCTCTTTCCTAAAAATAAAAGAATAAGCTATGCTCACCATATACTTGAATAAGCCCAGCAATAAGAACATGAAAATCCAGGTAAACAAAAAAAGAAAAATACAAAATGTGACCCCCAACAAAATAATAACTTAGAAACAGAGCCAACTAATAATAAACAAGAAAAACCCTAATAGATATTGCATCAATAATATAATAGAAAGCTACATAAGAGAAATAGTCAAGAAATAGCAACAACCTTTTCAAAATATAAAAACCAGTAGAATATGTAAAAGAAAAATCAATGAAAACATCACAAAATGATGAAATAATATAAAGAGGACAGAATCTGTGATAAAAATCAAACATGGAGGACTAATTTATAATAACAGAGAACACGTATGATAAAAAAAATTATAAGATAATTTACAAAATAAGCATAAAAACATTCAAGACCAGATCAAAAGATTTATTCAGCCCATATAGTAGGGGGAAAAATCCACATCAAGATATATTATTTTGAAATTAAAATAAAGCAAGAGTAAAAAAATGTTCTCTCAAATCCAGAAAGAATATATATCCTCACCATTATGATAATAACAAGAACAACTATAACAATTTTCTTATAGAAGAATTAAAATCAGGCTGACACAGCTTTGCTGTGAGTTCAAGACTGACTGGAACAATATTATTCTTAACAAGTTATTTGAACATGTTTCAATAAAGTAAGAAAATAAACCTGAAAGAGAGTTTGGGTGGGAGGGAGAAACTAGAAAATCTCATAACAGAGTAATTTAAGAATGTGTTCAATAGCTCAAAAATATTCAGTACAAAGGGGGAGTATCAAGATGAAGTTGACCGAATAAAGATTTCGAAGACAAACAACAATTCCAGAGACCTGGCTGAGTCTTCCAGCAAACTCTGGGAATTACCGAAAAAACAAAATGGTATAAGAAAAGAAATCAAGGACAGTGCATTAACTAACTGGCTTCTAAAACCATGTAACTGAGAGCAACAGTGGAGGAAACTAGACTATGTCACCCCAAAATATTTCACATTGGGATAAAAATTATTCTGAGCTAAATGCATTTGAGAAACAGCAGGTACAAGAAAGGCACTTTGACTCTTCCCTTTTTTTCTTGAAAGCTGAAGACAAAACTCCCATAAGACAGATGTCCTTCTTATACTGGAAGGAAAGTAATATTTTTCTCATCAAAGACTGGAAGTTGAAACAGCGAATCCTGTACCAGCAGGCCTTGTTAAAATAATTCTTACCTTCCTTTGCCCTCCCCACATAGTTTAGTAACTTCTCCACAATTACCTATCTTTGTTTAACCCGGGGTGAAACATTTAGTCTTGCCACTTCTTCAGGCCTTTATTACCAGGGCTCTTTTGTCATGTAAAATGTATATTAAATAAATTTGTCGGCTTTTCTCCTCGTGATCGCTCTTATGTCAATTCAATTTTCAGGCTCAGCTAAAACCCCTGAGAGGTTAGAGGTAAAATTTTGTCTCCCACTACATTATTATGCAATGTATTTTTATTTTTAACTTTTGTAACCACACACTATATCTGAGGCTATTCACTAGTTGCTAAGTAAGAGATTCAGTTAAAATTATGGATTTTGGTCATTATCCCTATTTTAATTATTGGGATAGTTCACATAAAATCTATTGTTTACAAACTAAAAAAAGTCAGAAACTATGAATTCATATTTCTATATGTCAAAAATAGATGGCACTAAAATAATTGCTGTTCTTTTTAGAAAAAAAATCTGCATTTCCCAATTTTCCATAGTCTCCACACTATCAGCCCCTTTCAACAAAAGTAATCTTCTTAATATTAACGTGACATAATGAGTTTGATGGTAGTCTCTATTGAAAAATAATCTTTTCATTAATATTATCCTCAGTTTTATATTTTTAATAAAACTGTTTAGACATGGATTTTTTTATATACACATATACTAATCTCATAGGTCTGCTCTAACATTTTAGAGAGTTGATAACTTAAAATGATAAATTTATTCTCTCACAGTTACAGAGGCCAGAAGTCCAAAATCAAGATGTTGACAAGGCCAAGCTCTCTCCAACAGCACTTGGGGAGATT
>NW_006437828.1:4582511-4615002 GCF_000325575.1 Pteropus alecto
CTGGTGGATCCTTTGTCTTAGAGCTGCATCACTCCAATCTCTGTCCTGGTCTTCACATGGCCTTCCCTCCTGTTTATCTGAGTTTCAAATCTCCCTTTGCTTTTCTCTTTTAAGTATACCTGCAATTGGATTTAGTTCCCGTACTAAATCTAGAACATCGACAAGAACGATTTTTCTAAATAAAATTACATTCACAGGGTTAGGACATGGGTATATATCTCTTTTGAGGGGCTACCATTGAACCCATTATGCTTCATGTAAATTGATCAAAATAAATGTTTAGATCAAGAGTAAATGTGGGTGTGTGCGCACACACATGCATGCACACACACACACACACATCACAGGACAAATCGGGACAAACCTGCAACAAGGAGAAAGTTCTGACATGTCTTAAATGACAGCAGTCCGGATGGTAGAACGAAGAGAGAAGAAAGAGTTAATTGGTTAACAACTGCAGGGCAAAACCTACAAAGACTGCTTACAGGTTCCTGAGTGTATATTCGAATTGCAAATTAACTTCCTGATGGCTATTTCCACAATTATCTGAAGAGAACAGCCAGACTTTGGACCGCACCCAGGAGCCTCTTCTTGCTTCCACGTGGATGCTCCAGATTGTTGCCCACAACCAATCTAAAGAAGCAAATATCCTTCTCAGGACTCCCGCATTCCCCAGAACTGCCCCCACCTTCACGGTATCCTTCCCACCTCACCTGTAACCAATGTAAATTCCTTCCAAACAACTTACACTTGTCTTCCTCCTACCTGATAAAGTAGCCCATCAAATCCAAGATAGCCGATACATTCCCTTCTCCATCCAGCACTACTGCTGGCGGTTTAGACATCATGCCACCAGACCTGGTCCTTTATGGCCCAATGAATCCTTTCTTTTAAAAGACTTTCAGCTATAGAAG
This sequence comes from Pteropus alecto, assembly GCF_000325575.1. Lineage (NCBI taxonomy): Eukaryota > Metazoa > Chordata > Mammalia > Chiroptera > Pteropodidae > Pteropus > Pteropus alecto. The sequence goes on from NW_006437828.1 coordinate 4,583,426, forward strand.
TTACATTTTTCTTTTATTTTGCACTTGCTTTTGTAAATAAAGTTTTATGGGAACACAGCCACATTCATTTGTTTATTACTTATGGCTGTTTTCCCACTACGACAGAATTGAGTTAATTGTAAAAGAGAACACAGAGCCCACAAAGCCTAAAAAACTTAGTATCTGGCCTTTTACAGAAAATATTTGCCATCTCTTCTTACTAGTGATCAGCACTGTGCAATACAACTTTCTGAGATAACAGAAATATTGTATATCTGAGCTCTCCAATAGGGTTGCAACTAACCACGAGGGGCTACTGAGCATTTGAAATGTGATTAATGTGACTGAAGAACTGAATGTTACTTTAACCTACTTTAATTCAAATTTAAATAGCCACATGTGGCTAGTGGCTATGCTACCAGACAGTGCAGCCATACATGGTATTCCAGCTGTGGAATGTAATGTTGCTTTAGTTAAGAAACTTAAAAACAACATGGCAGCATTTTTTTTTTTTTAAAGATTCAAGTTATAAATACATTCGTTGCACCATTCGCAAGTAATTATTTCATGCTAGAAAGTTAAAAATTGAATGAAAGTCCTTGAATGTAATAATGAACACAGCGTTATATAGTTTTAACGTGTCACAGTAAAACACTTTCCTAGGTATGCTATACGCACACCATAGTTGATTATTACAAAGAGTATGGTGGTTTAAAATAATGTCAAATACATTTGTTGTATTTGACATTATTTTAATAATGTTGTTAAATAAAGTTGTCCTTGTCATCTAGTAAAAATACATTAAGCTTTAGTTTACTAAAAACATGGTGCCATTTTTTTTTTTTTTTTTTTACATAAACCTATCTAAATACTTTGAACGTTTCTTAGTAATTACTTCCAAGCATATATACAAAAGGATGTAATTCAATTGGCTTCTTAGTGTAATGGCTTCCTTGAGAAACTCATTTGGGGAGGAACAGTCTGCCCCAATTTCATATGCATATGTAAGTTTACAGAAGTGAAAGTAATACTGTGTACCACATTCTTATAAATTCTGGAATTAAAGATTAAATTTTAGAAAACCTTCTCAGATTTGCAAATCTATGATAAACCAACATTTATCAATTCACCTCTCTCAATGAATATTGATAGTATAAATGAGAGCTTCAAATGGAAGCTACAATAAAATATGATTAAACTACAATAAAATATGATACTGAAAATTAAAAATGATAATGCTAGTATGTTAGGACTCAATAAATATATTGACACATGTTACCATAAATGTAAAAACCATCATGAAAAGATTATATCAATATTTGGAAGCACTTTTAATGGTGAACAGCTGTATTTCACTATAAAACTGAATATAATTATTTTTCCATGTTAAAAGACTCCAAGCTGACGTCTTATTACACACTACAACCCAAAGTTTAAGAATGACATTGTTATTTCTTCCTATAGAAGAAAAGAAGACAGATAACTGGGACTTAAAAAAAAGGAGTAAGATATTTGGAAAATAATATATTTTATCTTTAAGTGTGTATATTTTCAAAATCAAATGTAAACTGCAACACACATCATATAATTTTATTATTTTAATTATATAAACAAAGTAATATATTTTATATATAATAGTACATATATCAAATTGTAATATTTAACCAAATGTTTAGATTTATTTCTGAATATCAATTTTTCTTATTTCTGTCATGGTTTATTTATTTATGTTTACTACATGCCTTTGTAGGTATTTGAGATTCCTAGTCTCACAACAGACAAAACAAACATGGCTTCAGTATGTTTACAGAAAGAATGTAAATTATTAAACATGAATATATATAAAGGTACAAATAATGGTAGTAGGTGATTATAGGATAAAAACCTATGCCTTTATCATAGGTTTAGAAATGTAGTCGAAAAATAAAAAGTGTAGAAATGTAAATATTCTCATTTTACAATGGATAATGGCCAAAATTAATGTCTGAATTGTTGGAACAATAAAAATGCAATAACAGTATTTGTATTTATAATAGTAATTAATGAAGGAACTGAAAATAGTATTATTATTAAATTAGAAGGGAGAGTGTTTAACTGCAGCCTATAAAGTGTGATAAATCCTTATAGTAGGAAATTAATTGAGAGATCAGGAAAAAGTAGAATAAATATATTTTTAAAGACTATGGAGAAAAACTAATATAGAAACCTTAAAAAAGTGTAAATTAGTTCCCCATGGAAGACTGACTTGGGAGTATAAGGAGCAGGTCAAGAATTACCACTGTTCATTATAGTCATTTTCAGCAGAATTTGTTTAATACAGCACAGCATTGCTTTGATAAAATCTATTCAGAACATATTTAAAATTTTGAATAAACAGCTATACCAAAATAACAACAAATCATATCTTGGAATCTGATAAATTTGACAATCCCTCCTCTTCCTGAGAGGAATCTAAAAGAGGGAGTGATAAATGAATGCAGACTTCTTCTCCCCTGTTGTAATCTCTTGCTTTTATTTTTAATAATTATATATAATGAAATATACATAATAAAACATCTCCCTAAACACTGCTCATCAATCATTCAAAACTCCAACCTCATAAAACTAACATTTTTTTTATTAAGGACACAATTGAAATGTAATTATATTAAAGTTTGATAACCGTGTTCGGGGAAGTACAAAATAGTGTGGACTTACCCAGCAAGAGTGTATGTCACTCGGCCTAGGCCAGGTCAGGGAATGTTTACTAGAGAAAGCTATATCTTACACTAAATGTCTTAGCAGAGAATTCCTGAATGATGTGCCACTAGCTGTAACAGATATTATGTCTATCTGGAAGATGTTGGATAATTCTAGAAATATAAGCCACCAGTAACCTAGATGAAAGGTACTTGGCAACCAAAATAGGATTCATCTGCTTGTCATTGGCTTTTAAATGTTACCATTTGTAGGATTATAGTTAGTAAAGGCTTCCACACTAGTAATTTCTAGGAAATGAAATGAAAATTCATACTAATTGCAAATCTTTAAACAGAAAATTACAGAGAAATTAGGAAAAGGACAAAGGACTATTTTTCTTTCTTGAACCATTTAATAGTAATTTGTAGACCTGATACTATATCAATCCCTGTTTAACTGCAAATAAGAACATTCTTCTATGTTACCAGAAAACAAGTTTCAAAATCAGAAATTTAGCATTGACATATTATTACCATCTAATCCTCAGACTGTATTAAAGTTTTGCCACTTGTTATACTGTTTTGTTTTGTTTCGTTTTTTAATAGTAAAAGAATCTAGTTCAGAAACACTCATAGTAAATAGTTCTGTCTCCATAATTTCCTACACTGGAGCAGTCTTCAGTTATTCTTTGTCTTTATAACTCTAACACTTCTGAAGATTAGAGGCCAGTTACCTTATACGGAATCAACAAATGTTTCCTCTTGAGTTGATTCGGGCCATACATCTTTAACAAAAATGTCACGGGAATGATACTGTGTTCTTTTCATTGCGCCCGATCAGGTGACATATGATTTTAATTTGTTTAATTACTAACGGGCATCTTAATCACTTGATTGAGATGGTGTTTGTCATATGTGGTTGTCACATATGTCTATGTGGTTGATATTTTCTCTATTGAAATTAATAGGTATTCAGTGGGAGGGTACATTCATATCTTATACATGTTCTACTCCTAATCATAAATTATGTTTATTTATTTGTTTGCTGATATCTATATGAAACTCATGGTTTTCTATTTTATGCAATATATTAAAATCTGTTAATGTCACTATTTTGATTTTAAAATTAGTCCTGATTTGGTTAGTGGGAGTAGCTCTTGCAAGTTGGCTCCTGTGTTCTTTTGACATGTCCCCTTAATTCTATGACTATTTTATTTTCTTGGACGGCAAGATGTTTTAGATTCATTTTTTGTATTTTCCATGAGACAACATTAGAATCAGCTATTTTTTTGAGGAAGCCATATTATTTTTAGAGAAAAATCACGTTTAAAAGTCAAGAATTATGTTCTACTTATGCTCTTGGCGATCCAAGTATCTATAATGGATCGCCCTTCTTAGTGAATAGATTTAGGAAATACACATAGGAATGTACGTACAGACATCTGCTCACACAATGACATCTCTGTTTAACTACCTACCTGCCTACCTATCTATCCACCCAACTATATACTGAAAGCTATGTCTTTATACTGATGTATCCAATTTAACAACACAAAATGCATTCTGGCTTTCATCCATTTTGTACTGTAACTTTTTTCTCTGTTCTAAGGAACCAGCTTTTATTATCTTTCACATACTTACTTATTTGATTAATCTCTGTATTTAACAAAACATCTATTTCTTCTGCCACTAGTCCCCTGTGAAGATACTCTTTACTCCATGCTCGAAGTCTGACTTCCATTGTGGGAAGCCCTACCTCCCCCAATCCCACATGGATACTCTCCTCATCTTATTAGATAATTAGATTTTAGTCTTTTTAATGTATAAAGATCATATTTGTGCATCTCTAATTGTTACCATAAACTTCAATTTATTCAAAGCTATTTGATTTCCTATTTTAGTTAACACTAACATGCATAGGAATATTTTTTGAATGTATATCATGTATGATCAGTACATTATAGACAGACATCATTGTCCACGTGTCATAGAATAGTGACACTGTTTCAGGATTATATCCTTCACAGTCAACATATTACACAACTTTTTTTTTAATGCTAAGGTAGCCTTTTCCAATTGAAGAGACTACTGAGATACTGTGCTGTAATAACCAAAAGATACTTATGTATATTCAAAAGAGCTTTCCAAAATTAGTATGATTACTTGGTGTTTAAACAGGGCAAACATATTTCTTAAATGTTATTAATATTATAGATAATGTGGGCTTAAAATAAATCTTTAACTTTTTTCATGTATATGAGCAAATATATGAAGCTGTTTTATTGCCTGTGTGTATGGGGGGTCTGCAATTAAAATGAGAGCAGTTAGGAGAATTACTAAGATTCTGAGTCTTTGAAGGAATAGGTTCTGTGAGATTATAACTGTTTATAGAAATCCACTGAACAGAAAATAAGCATAACCTGTTGGGAAAGATTATAGATTTTTGATCAAGTCTTCTCGATTTCAAATCCCATCCTCCTCTTATTATTTACATGTTTTGGGAGGAAAATCACCTGACCAGTTTATGTTTCAATCCTCCATCTACAAAATGATGATTAAAGAATATCTACCTCACTGAAATATAATAAAGATTAAATGTGTTGTTAGGTATAAAAGAGCCTGGAATATAGTATACACTATGTAAGTGTTAGCTATTATTAGTGCAATAGAAAAATATTCTTTTATCATAGATGATATTAATACCGTGTGTTCTCAAGAAATCTAAAATATAGTCCTTTATTAAATTTTCACCGTTCACTGGAGATCTCTGTTTATGCCTAAGAATATTTGGAAACCAAATTGTTCATTCCCAACTAATTGCATATTCTAAGATATGTGAGTGTTATCTAATTTGATTTTTCTGTACTATGTTGCCTGACTCTTTGTAATGAATCTCCCTCCAGCTAATTTAAATAAGGAAATTGTTAAGTGGCAAATACTTTAGTTAGTTTCGTAAAAGAAACACAGAACTGTGGCTATCTGGGGAGAACAGCTTGTATTGCAAACTAGCCAGAAGGCACATTTAACAAGTTTTTCAGTCCTTCTGCATTTGACAAGTAAGAATATCCACCTTTTCCTGTTTTTTCAAAGGAAGGGTTTGTCCACTTAAAATCTTTCCCAAAGCTATCGAAACACAAAAGCAATAACAATTTTCTCCTCTTCCTGCCCTGCTTGAGCTCCTCATCAACATCTATTTTTGCTCTTTCTTGTTTTTGAGAACAGATGTCTTGATTTGAGTGGACCAGTGCTGATTTCAAGTATCAAAGGCTATTGCACTATCTATCATCTTCAAGGACAATTCAAAGTAACCTTTCATCCCTTTTCCTTGTGGACCATCATTAATGAAACTTGCATTTTTAATGTTATAGTCCTGCTGACCACCACATTTGAAACTGTTAGAATGACAGTATGCAAAATTGTCCAACTGTGCTTTTGCTCACCGCCTTGTGAAATTGAGAGCCAGTGCAGAAAGTCATGGAGTTTTGATGCTTCACTTTGAGTGGAAGCTTTGTTGTTTTGAAACCAGGAGAGAAAAAAAAAAAAGTAGCAAATATATGTTGTGTAAATCAGGAATCATGGAGTCGACGCTGGGTATGAGAACATGATGAAAGCTCTTTTGTACTGACCTTGGTTAACCTCAGACATTAAGATGTCTTGGGCTCAACCTATATTATTCAAGCTATTATTTCAAATATGATTTCAATAACCAATTAATTTATTACGATACACTCTTAGACCTTTTGTACCTAGTCTATCTCAAAGAAATCATTATCAGAATTAAAGTTACATATGTTCTCATAAAGACTTCGAAAGTCCCTGATAAAAAAGATTGACTCTCTTAGATAAGGACATCTACATTTGTTATATCAACTAACAAAGAACTCATCTGTGAGTTCAACTATTGTTAGACAGTTAGTCAGGCATGAGTGACAGGAGAGAAAGCCCACAGAAACTTCCTTTGAAGACCTTCCTTAAGTACTTCCCAGAATACCTCCTTTTTAGGGTTATACATTACACCAAATCCTAGAGCACTATGGCCATAAAAGCTGCTGGATAAACCAGCTACAAACACATGCACAGAAAGCGTGTTCCATAACGTCAGCCTCATTATACCATCATTATAATATCATGACTATTCCCGGAATTTCGTGAATCTAATTATAACAGACTGAATTCTGGGTAAACACATGTGCAGTAGGCAAAGCATTATATAGCAGCCAGATGTCACTCAAGGTGACCTCACATATGGATCATCTAGGACCTCCCATCACGGCCCAAATATAAACAGACCTTCCCATTTCTGCATTGTTAAGGCTCTCTTTGCTGAAAACCTGCTCCTCCCTTTGGGGCCTACTGTCTTTTCTCTTTACCTCCCAAATTCTACAGGGCTGCAGCCTTCCCTAGCAGGCCCATCTCCTTCTAAAATGTACTTTCAATAAATCTTACTTTTTCTCAATCTCACCGACCTGTAATTCTTTGCTATGTCAGCGGGGAAGAACCGAGAGCTAACACACAATGCCACCATGCTCCTCCTCCTCCCCCACGCCTCTGGAGCAATGCCAGATTTCACCTCACCCTAGCGGTGTCACTATGTTTTGTAGATTTAGAGGATTAATTTGAGAAATTGGATAAATTTTCAAAATCAGGTATTTAGCAAATGTTGACAAAAGATCCGATTGTTTTCTATGACAAAGGATGACAGGCAGAATCATTCAAAAGGATAGATTAAAAGAGACATAGGGAAAATTTTTATGTATAGAGAAAATTTCAAGCCATATTCATCCCTGAAGTATACTTCCTACTAAACATAAATCTATACTGAGGTTAAGGTGGTCTTTTGTGTAAATGAGAGGCCGTATATCATAGCAGTTAAGAGCAATACTAAAGTAAAAGAAAACAGAACAGAATATCATTCAGTAGCAAGAGTGTCATGTTTTGTGTTCATTCAATCAATAAATTTATTATGAATCTACTATATTTAGATATTATGTTAGACACTTATGATACAACAGTGAATTAAAAAAATATCTGTATGAATTGGTTAAGTTACTTAAACAGTGAAAGTCAGTCTCCTAGTATATAAAACAGAAATAACAAGAGTAACCCATCTGGTAGTTAATAATAAAAATACATTATTTCCTTGCCCTTAGTTAATGATCAATGTTATCTATTATTATTGTCATCGTCATCATCATCATCATTTTTGGAGCCCTAGATAGATACAATTATTATATCTGTCCCTACTCTCACAGATAGCACAAATGATAATTATTACATTTGCATGAAATGTTGGAAAAGGATTTACATCATTTTACAGAATGTTTCTAAATGACAAATATTATTCAACGTTTCTACCACAGCAAACGTGTAACCATTTCTAAACATTTTTCCTGGATGACTAAAGAACTGCCCCATATATGTTCATTAAGGTTCTTCTGTGGCAGACAAACCAATAAATTTTTAAGAAGATAAATGATATGTAGATAAATTTATTGGATCACAAGGTTTTTAGGTTGATCTATAATTTGATGAGATAGTCTATCCTTTATTTTTCCAAAAGTTATTGTGTACTTTCAGAATTGAAATCCATCCACCATCCTCCATCTACCGAATCGTACATTAGTTAATTCATTCAAGATATTTTAGTTTTTATGTGCCCTATGTTATCTATGTTTGCAGATACAAAGGTCATTAAGATTTGTCCTTGAAATAAAAATAATATAGTTGGGGAGATAGATATGTACATATATTTACATTGCTTCAATTATATGACAGAAATTATTATTTTAAAAATGTCTATTCTGACACCATATCTACATCTCCTTTGATGTACCCATATAATCCATTGAAAGACCACATAAATTACCTAATACTGCTGCCTGTATTTCAATTCTAGAATGAGGCTGGTTTATTCTTCTATATTTGCTTTGAATCCTTTTCTCCAGTAGCTTCCTTTATTACTAGCCTTATATGGATTGATATCTTAACTCTTCCTTTTTGTTTAGTGTGATTTATTGAATTGATTTTGGATTCTAAGACCTAGGTCTAGTTTTGCACATTTTTATGTAAATCTATGAAGGAGTTGCTTTTTCCCATACACCAGGCCTGAGTATTTGAGCCCTTGGTACCATATATCCAAAGTGTACGAGGGAAGCAGACAACCAAAAAAATATAAAAGTGTAAGGAATCACAGGGAACAGTTGATTCACATCTTGCATGGGAGTTAGGTTTTTAGGATAGCACACAGTGAATTGTTCTTAAAAACTGGCCAACCTGGAAATAGACATATTATATCTGATTGAGTTATATGTAGCTAATGCTTACTCATTTATTGGAATAGATTTAATAGCAGATGAATGAACTGGCTACTGGTAACATTAATGATAATCAAAAATACCACCAATGACTCTATTCCATATGTTGTTTTAAGCATTGTCCATATATTAATCCACATAATTTTCCAACAACCTCAGAAGATAGTCCTTCCACCCCCCACCATTTTATAAATGACTCTATTTAGGCAAGAGTGGTTAAATGGAAGATTGAAGGTATTTATGCTACACATTAGCCAGGTATATGGAGGTTTTGAATAAAAATATGAAGGAATTGCTGCTCATAATATGTGATTGCATTCATTTAAGTCATAACTGGGAGAAAACTAACTCATGAAACTCTATTACTTAAGTGCAAGTCCTCTGGAGTAAGCCTTCCTGGGTACCAATTCTAGTTTCACCACTTGCTCTGTGGGACCTTAGACAAGATATTTGATGTGTCTTGTGTCTGTTTTTCTCATCTGAATTCACACAGAGTGGGTAAACTTGTGCTTGGCAGTTAATATACATTTAATAAATGATATCCACTATCCTCAATTAATATTTACTGTTATATACTGTATCTTTCTATCAGAGTTACAGGGAAAGTTCACATTAATCTGTACTGTGCCATCCCTTCATTCAGAACAATGTTGTTTTCAACCAAGAGGATTTTCTACATTGTTAAATCTTTACATTTTACTAGCATATAAAATATTTGCCAGATATATAATATTATGATGTAAACTCATTGTAGATAATTTTATTTATGAAATCAGGATCAGTGTTGCTGTACAGACTTTGAGAAAGTTGATATTTAACTTTTCCCTTGTTACAGTGCAGATGAATGATACATATTTTAAAATACATATTGATATCTATATTGATATCTCTATCTATCTATCTATCTATCTATCTATCTATCTATCTATCTATCTAATATAAAACAAAGTGGAGTTTATATGTGAGACTTCCCATATAAAGAGAAACAAGCCTCTATTCTCATTTCCTAAAAATAACTGCTTATAAGTCTATTTTAGTATCTTCTGTTATGAATTCTTCCCTTTCTTATCTTGAAATGGTATGTTTATTCTACTTTTTTCCTGTACCAGACTAGGATATTTCCCCTTATTTCCTCCTCAAAAGAATGAGGAAACATCTCAGTTTTAATGCTCATCTCCTGCCTGTCTTTGTCTTCCTAACTTATTATTTTGATGCTATTGATTGTTTTTATTTATTTTTTATTTTATAATAGTTTCAAGGTTATAGTACATTGGTTAAACATTTATATAGTTTATGAAGTTGCCTTTAAATTAGGAGTCAAAAACTCACGTGTGCCCATGGAGCAGGCTATTATTAATCAGCTCTTTTGCCTCTTATTTGAGTACTGTCCTCTCACACACCTTCCAGCCCTGACCTGAAGGTGGCTGGGCATACACTTGTCATGATGACTCTTATTTTTGATTGGACAATCTGGTGTTTCCACCCACAGAAATATTTATTAAACAGACATCCACGGTCTTTATACCTTCTATGAAATGGTTGAATTCTCTTATTTGCTTATGTTCCTTCTCCTGTATCTTTGCTTATATGGGTTTATAGTTACATTCTAATTTAATTATAAATTGCTTTACAAGAATTTAAATTGGTTCAGAGGAGAAAAATGGAGAAATGTATCTGCTCATTTATTATTCTTAAAGTTCGTATTTATCTTTCTAGTTATTAGTGACATGATAACTTTAATAGATGAACATTAAAGAAGCATTCAGAAGTATATTATTATTTAAAGATTTTAAAATATTTTCTCTTTCACATAGATAATATTAATGGGAAATTTATAGGATCTTATTTGAGGGGAGTCTTCCTGGTTGTCCGTTAATACGGGAATGTTTTAACATAACAATGGATAACATATTTTGGAAATGTTATTTGAACTTGAGTTTTTAAAAATTTACTTAAAAATAACATTTTCTAAGTGTGCGGGTATGTATGTGCATGTATAAATGTATATATATACATGTATGTGTATAGACGTGTGTATCTGTATATTTACAAATATCTCAGTATATTTTGATTCTTTAATAGAATGCAAATATTCTAACGGAAAAAAAAACCTATGGTCTTTCTCATGTCAAATGTATGTTCCTTTGTATTTTATACAAAACATCTTTATCTCTAATTCTTTGTACTAGATAGCTCAGTTTATAATAAAACAACTACAAACAACCATAGCAATATGTCTGTTTACGGTATACATAGGTGATTTCAATGAGAAAATATATGCCACATTATGAAATGGATCTGAAAATATACCAGGTGGAACGAGGCAGATTAAATCATTACGGTTTTATCTAGTTGTTATTTTGCAAATTAGAATTGGTAATGACTTTTAATAAGGTTAAGATTATAAGCCTCATTTAAAATATGACATTTTTAATATAATATTCCCTTGATAATATTATGACATTCCTAAAGTAAATGGATGAGCACCTTTTTGTGAGAAATACGTATTTTTGTTATTTTGTTGTAGGAAATAGAGATGTGTTCCAATCAACCAACTTCCAAAAGACGAGACAGAGTTCAGTAGTGAGAGTAAAACAGCCGTGTCTCAAAAAAACTAAATATACTTCTTAATAAACTACTTCTCAAAAGGAACATGGCTTATTTAGCATTAGAGAACAGAAGTATTACACGCAAACACTTCCATCTGTGTTATGTTTCCAAGTATATCACAAAATAGACGTGCTTTTGTGTGTGTTCTGCAGTTTTCATTCTTTTGGGCAGTTTGCCTCATGTCCCTAGGCACCCCAGAGCTGGCCGTTAAAATTCCAGATAGCTTGCAGGGTTTGATAGATCTTAGAATTCTGAACTTCACTCTTAATCTGGCTGAAAACATTCCCTAACTACTCTACCTCTGTGAGTAGCTCATTAAGTCCTGTGCTAATTTGGGATTAGATATAGGTAAGTATAAAAGAGATGAGTAGTTATTGAATCGATAGTTCTTTGTTTGCTGCAATGCAGTCCACTTGTTTTTCAGCCATCGTCTTTTTTCATTCACACAGCAAGACATTTCTATACTTTTAAATATTGAATAGTTCTTATTGCACATGAGAATCCTTGATCAATAGTAAATAATTGAGTTCAGTCAACAGTTTCTATTTTCTTTTATGATAGTAAAATTTGTGGAGTGTAAGGTAACAGCTTATATCCGAGCAATAGATGAACAGAAAGCTCAGTAGTAACTATTTTTTCCAATGAGATTGTACCAGTCCATAACCATGACTTACGTGCTATTGGCATTTTAGACAAACTCAGGACAAATTTCTATAACAAAATATAAATAGAAAGTATTATAAAATAGCCCTTTACCATTTCATGACTTGTTTTCCTTACCTTTCAAAACTTATTTCCCCTAAAAGTTAAATTTATGATTTAACAATATATATTATTTAAACTGGAGTTGTTCGAGTATGTAATAACTCAAAGCATAAACTATCTAAAACAAACTTGTCTTTTACATGTTCTCTGACCATGAATTCCATTTTTTCAGTAGCCCAGAAGTTCCTAAGATCTATGTGGTGAATAGTGTTAAAAAATGCAATCCAATGGATGCTAAAATTATCACAAATGGTTAATAGCCATTTTAGCTATTAAAAATAATTTTTATCCATGAAATGCAATTACTAACAAATTCTAGGCATTGCGCCAGGTTTAGGAACTGGAATATGAAACACATAGGCCCTATCTCCAATATGTGAATATGTTGTGCGGATTTTGAACGTCTAATCCTCTTAGAAAATTATTCTCCAAGTATTTCATCTGCAAAGTTCCTCTGAGAAAAATGGTGCATTTATTTAATCAAGACAATGATATAGGTTTTCACGGGATCCCCTTGAATATCTGAAGCCACTATAGAGCTGGGTTTTACTTTTTAGAATGGATAATAAGGTTTTTTTTTAAAGCAATCAAAATTTATTTTGAGAGATTTTTTTGGTTAAAATAATCAGTATAGAGTTAAACTTTTATCTGATTATGACAGATATTTTTCAAACATTTATAATTATAATATAATCCATAAAAATAAACTAAAAAATTAAGACAATCTGCAAACATGTTTATTAACTATGTATATATTTGAGATTGTTTAATTTTTTATCTCTAAAGTATAAGTCTCAATTACTACTTTAATAAATAATTTTGTCAGTTAGATCTGTTTCAAATTGTATTTCTGCTACTTAATAGTGAACTAGAGAACCAAATTAACCTGTTCTAAAATAAATTCTCTTTTCTGTTATCTGTCGATAAAAGATCATAATTAAATATATCTCAAAATGCTGTTTAAAAACAGAAACTATTCTGTTTATGGAATAATACATGTAAAACGCTTATGAATAGATATAATTTTTGAATATGTATTATATACGTGTATCTAGAAGACATACACACATACACTTACTTTTTTGTATTACAGTAAGGATTTAATCGATTCTGAGAACAAATACTGAACTAGAAATGAAATTACTTGATAGGAGATTCACTTCTGCATGTGATAAATGAGCTTTTGTATTACTACCTCTCCAACAAATAACAATTACATATCTTAAAAAAATATTTTTAAAAACATTTATTGAAAAGATACCGAAAAGAAATGGGAAGACAAATCAAGACAGTAAAAAGAGAAATATTTGTGTTTATGAGAGTCGATTTTCTCTATGAGGACACTTACCATTCCACAAAACATGAGGCTAGTGAAACACATTTTAACTAGAGTTGAAAGTCAGAAAACACAGTCCAGGAGTGCCAGAGTGGCTGGAAAGTGAAGCGAAGCCTTGTCTTTCTTATAAAGACAAAGTCTTGTGAAGTGGAAAAACCCAAAATCTGTGACTAAACTCCAACAAAAAGCTAAGCTACTTTTTGAAGTGCATATTTGTGGAGAAGACCTCAACAGCCCCAGTGTAAAGCAAAAACTGTGAAGCTGAAAACAGTGTGCACTGGAGATTCGTCTGCTGCCTATTACAGAAGAAACAGTTTGGAATTTGAGTCCAGTCAAGTAGTCTCTTTGTTAGAACAAAAATCAACATTCTTTAAATAATGCAAACATAATCCGAAGACTTTACACATATCTTTCTAAAAGTTTGATATCCAATCAAAATTGCTTCACATTTGGAGAAAGAGAAAAATAAGACATATACTCAATAGACAAAGGATTGAATAGAGAATGAAATTGAGATGATGAAGAGATTGGAAAAAGAATCTGAGAAACCCTGATTCCAAAACCTGATAAACATGTTACAAGAAAATAAAATTACAGACCAGTATTGTTCATGTCTATACACACTTTCATAGTATGTACAGTATGTATGTATGTGTATAGTATAGTAACTAATTCACTATATCAACAGAATAATGAAGAAGAAACATGATCTCATAGATGCAAAGGGGAAAAAAATCTGATAAAATTAAACACCAACTGAAGCTTATAAACTCTGAAGAAATTAAGAATAGATAAAAACTTCAAGCTGATAATATCCCTACCCCACAAAAAAAATCTATAGCTAGCATCATGCTGGCCCTTAATGGTGAAATATTGAACACTTTCTTCCTAAGTTGAGGAATAAAACAAGGTTATCTGTTCTTATCACATTGGTTCAACATTGTACTACATGCCCCAGCCACTGCAATAAGGCAAGTAAGAGAAACAAAAGTCATACAGATAAAAAAGAAAAAATGAGGCAGTCTATAAAAATATTTTTAAAAACGATATCTTAAACCACTACAACTAATAAGTGAATTTGGCAAACAGCAGATACAAAGTCTATATAGCCATAAACAACGGGAAAATTACATGTTTAACATTCATTGGCAATAGCATTTAAAAAACAATAATTTTATTAGAATTTAACAAAGGATATTCAAAACTTTTCCTCTAAAAGCTATAACATTGCTGAGAAATTAATGACAACTCCAATAAATGGAAATATACACCACATTTATGAACTGAGAGCGTCAATATTGTTAACATTTCAATCTTCTATGAGTTAATTTATAGGTTCAGTGTACTCCCAATCATAATCTAGTACTAGAATAAACAAACAGCTGTATTTAGAAGAGCCCCAACTGGAAACAATCCCAAAGTTATCAACAGAAGATTCAATAGAGTGATCATAGTATATTCATACTCAGCAATAAAATGAACTATTAAATTACTGATACATGTAACAACTTGGATAAATCTTAAAGGAAAAACTTCAGACATAAAAGAGTACCAACTGGAAGTTTTTACTTACATGAAAATCTGGAATGGAACAGTCAAAACTAAACTTTTTGGTGGAAAAAAAAATAGAGAAGTGGTTCCTTTCCCATGGTAACTGACTGGGAAAAGCTATTAAGAAATTTTCTGGGGTGATGTAAATATCTTAAAATGTATACATTTGTCAAAATTTATTGATTGTGAGCTTAAGGATTTTTATTACACTTTGTGCAAAAGTTATTTAAAAAATATTTTCAAGAAAATATTGAACACTAGCTTGTGAATTTCTTTTACAACAGTTTTATGGGTTATAGATTCTGAAAATATCTTCTGTGCACCCGGCCTTGAGCAAATGAGTAAAAATATCGATAGCAAAATATTCTCAGTTTCTTGCTGTTAAAAGAAGTTATAAGTGGACAATGCAGAATGTCTAGAATACGTTCGGAGATGTTGGATTGGATAGGAGGTATCAGTAAGAAGTTTGTGTGTGTGTGTGTGTGTGTGTGAGTGAGAGAGAGAGAGAGAGAGAGAGAGAGAGAGAGAGAGAGAGAGAGAGAGAGAGAGAGAGAGAGAAATCTCAGCTTTGTCTTTCAAGAGAAAGTAAAAGCAATGTCACGTCAGTAACAATGAGGCAACCTAGTACTCACATTCAGTTTCTAAGTAGCATCCTCCATTGAAAGAAACCAGAGGTCCTTGAAGAAAATACTGATACCAGGGTCAGAAAATACTGATACTGAGTCAGAGAAGTAGTAAATGAGCCTAAAACATCTTATTGTTCCAGAAAACAAGACAGTTCTCAAACAATAACATGGCAATAGAACACAGGAGTTAGTTCAAAGTTTCTCTCAATCGCCTATTTTGGGAGAATTTGCGCATCAAAATAAGTAATGGTATTTATTGATTATCATTGAATAAAGAACATATGAGATCACTTATATAAATGAATAAAAAATAGAAGAATTTTTTTCTTGTAGTAAAATGCTAAGTAATAAACATAGAAGGTTTGAAAGAGCAGTAAAAACAATGGATGCTGTGAAATTATGGTGAGAAACAGGATATTGAAGACACTCAAAGTACCTTCCCCCAAAATATTTATTAAGTAAAATGAAATAAGACTAACCATACTGGCAGAGACTCTGGCAGGCACAACCTGAAAAAACCTGAAGCGCGATATTGGAATAAATTACTATTGTATGCCATGAGATGAAACACTGAGAAGAAAACAATATCAGTTTTGTGATATTCCTAACAAAAATATACATTACCTGAATCTATCAAGATGAAACTTAAATTGAGAGAAATTGTATACAATAGCTGGCCTATACTTTAAAAAAATCACAATACAAGTCTAAAGAAAAGTTAGATTAAAGCAAACTGAACAACCAAATATAAAAATTATCCAGAATTCGATCCGTGATTGGGAGGGAAAATTTACTCTAAAGACCATTATTGATACCCTTGATGAGATTTGAATATGGACTGTAAGTTAAATCATACTATTGTTTTAATATTGTTTTCTGATTTTAACAGTTGCTCAGTGGGTATGTCAGACAATGTCTGTGTTCTTAAAGATGCAACGAGTATTTAGGATTAAAAGGGCATATATAACTTACATGTCTTTAACTTATCCTCAAATGCTTTATTTATATATGAGTAGACCCATAAAGCAAAAAAGAGAAAATATAAATAATAGATGAATCTGGTAAAAGAGTATATGAGAATTCCTTGTAAGCCTGTGAAATTTTCTGTGAGTTTAAAATTAGATAGAATTGAAAATTACAAAATACAAGTAAAAGAAGTTAAAGACAAAATTTATGAAAAAGGCAGGATGATGAGATAAGAGAAAAACAATAGTTTTAAGGCGATAGTGATATCTGATTCTTAGTGTCACAATAGTTCACAAGTGTTCATTTTACTATATTTTGCAACATTCATGTGTGTTTCTTACACTTTTTAATGAATCCTATCACATATTATACACCAAAAACTACGGTGTGAGAAAAAACTTGCAAAATGAAATAGTTGCTAGATACATAATTGAAAGCTTCTTTTAAATGACTTTCATTTTATTGTTTACCATAGTAAGGAGTCACTCTAATATCACAATAGCATAAAATAGACATAGAGAGAAAATGAGTAATTTCAGAGAAATCTAACTATGGGCAGTGAACACATAATGCAATATATGTACAATACTATTGTATAATACTGTTGAATTGTACACTTAAAACTTACTGGATTTTGTAAACCAATGTCATCGTAATCAAAAAAATTAAAATAATAAATTAATAAATTTAATAAAACAAAATTAAAAAATAAAAACCGTAAGAGAATACTATAAAACATAATTTCAAAATACAGATTATAGAGGAGAGTGACATTTTTGCCCAGGTGGTATGCTATTCTGAGGCCTGAAAAATTGCTTCCCAACCGCTAATATAAAGTTTCTTTTCTGGGGTAGCACATTAGTTTCTCAAATGACATGATTTTACATATTCAAATTTTCAATATTTTTGTATTAGCTTACATTTTGTTTCTAGTGCCTCAGTTTTGTTTTTATTCAGTGGAAATTATTTCCATTGGATCATATATTCATAGTTTATTCACATTCACTGTTCAGCTTCCCTGAGAAGTTCATAACAGCAGTGAAAGAAGACTTTCCTTCTATAATGCATCTTAACAGAGTGAGAAAGAACCACGAAGTTACCGGCCATTTGTATTATTGGAAATATTAAAGCACTGTCAAATTGTTGTGAATTTTTAAAAAATCTGGAATTAATCTACTAATTCACAATTTGAAACTAATCATTTTGAAATTTGGGGGGGGTTTGCTATTTGGGACATTTGTTCTATTGGGGAAAAGGTTTTCAGCAAACAGCTAAATAGAAGTTCATGAATATAAGCGCCTGCCTTGTTTGTGGCTTATAAAGAGGTATCAATGTTCAAAGTTTTATGCTATGAAATTAATGGTAAACTTTCGTCAGAATCTTGACTTTGTTGTTTGTAATAATTGAAATAAAACAAGTCATTTTCCTTCCTTTCTTCTGAAGTAGTCATTTGAACATAAAATATATGATACATATAATGAAGGTTGGATATTTTTCTAATAATTATGTCTAATCATCATGAATATTTATCTTAAGATTAATTTTATTTTGCTAAATTATAAATACTTTTTTTCTCAAGATGCTTAACTTTTTTAAAATAGAAAGCCTTTTTTAAAAGGGGGATGAGGAAGAAAGCAGATCTTTCAAATTCTGTATATAAATAACAATAAACAGAGCAGTTGAAAGGAAGTGTTTTATTTTTCCGTTCTGAATCTTCTCATATTCAGGTTATTCTGCCTGAATTAACACACATCTTCATTTTGGGTCCCATATAACTAAAAAACAAGTTGGAAATTCACTATTACCAGTAAGTAGCAATTTTTGTCAAATCAACCTTAAGCAAAATAACAACTATGAATAAAAGTAAAATATATGGTGTTGAAAGTTTCTCAAATGTCCCATAAAATATTCCAATGTTAACAATGTAAGCAGCTATCTTACAGAGTATTTACAGATGATCATTGCAAATTCTCTTGTGTTTTCTTACAAACTGATACCTTCGTACACAATAACATATCCACTTTAAATCACCAAGCTAAGATTGTTATTATTATAACTCAAAGTCTATGGTTTGTTTGCTTTTTTTCCCCTATAATTTTTTAAGGCCTGAGTCATTATAAGAAACAATAAGAGAAACACTAGAAGACTTCTCACTTTTCATTTAAGAAAAGATATTAACTGTTCTACTTTTCATTTTTAGAATTAATAAATAGAATCAATAGTTATCTTGTTTCCATAATCATTTCAATAATGAATGATTAAAAAATTTAAAAATTACCTTTAGTTTCTTCTTTATCTCATTATAACTAGTAATCGTATTATGCTGTGGGCACATGTCTCTCAGCTACCAGTGGATGTAATGACAGTACAATCATGTCACTGTCATCCTCTGCTGAGATTGCAACTAGGGCTCAACAGATATATGTTGTTTAGTAATTATCCAAAGGCCAAATTCTCCTTTCTTTTCCTGCCTTCTTTTTTTTCCTTTTCTTCTTTCCTTCTTGCCTTCCTTTTTCCTTATAAATGCATATGATGCCCCATATGTATATGGAATTTGCTACAGGTACTTGCTCCAACTAGTCAATTATATGACAAGTAAATAAAACATTCAATTCAATGATGACTCCAAGAAAATAAAATTGGAAAGTGATCAAAATGGTATTTTTAATGGGCTCTTGAATTATTTTTAGGAAGTTCTTCTTAGAATAAAATCATCTTTATTTTGCACAAAATTTGACCTCAAAGAGAAGTCATAATATCACTGCATCATTGTATTAGAATAAAAAATATCTAGAAAAATAGTGAACAAGAAATAATAGTATTTGGAAAATACATATGATATGTTTACATATACAGGTTACTAAAATATAGAATAATATGTGATTATATAGAAATGTTTACATTTATCAATAAGTGAAAAATAAAGAGAAAAAGGTGCAAATGTTTGTGTATGTGTATTCAACCAAACTTCCTCACTAGTATGTTAAATATATTAAATCCTTAATATAGCATAGTACAGAATTTAAACTTATAATTTAAATTCTTATAACACAAGCTTCCATCAATGTGAGTGACAAAAAGTCTAGAGTTTGCTCAGGAGGCTCCTGACCCACCACACTCTGTAAGGGAGTCTGAGAAGCTAGGCAAAATTTCTCAGATTCTCACTTCTTATCAGATCTACTCTTACAGTGGTGCAGTATTTTCAAGTTCATTGTTCAGATTGTCCTTCCTTGTTGATGCTGGTCCTACTATACATGAGCTGTCATCTTTGCTGACACCAAGCACCTTTTTATCACTGTACCCAATGACCCATAGTCAGTGCCAGTGCCATTCTGATTTACCTCTAAATACCTGAGGTGAACTGCTCTTCTCTCTGTATGTCATTTCCAAGATAGTTTCCCATATCTTAGCTCCTAGTACCAAACATATTTTTTTCTAAAACACTGCTTTGCAAATATGACATATGGAACATTAATATGTGTAGAATAAAGTTTTATGAATCATCATTAGAAAATTTTAATTAAAGTAGAAAGTTATCAAATAGAAAATAATATAGCACATCAGAGTGAGCAAAATTATTTGATGCAGCTTTTGCATGTTAATTTTTTCGTACAAAGAGAATCATATGGCCTATGAAAATCATAATAATAATAATAATAATAATAATAATAATAATGCATATTTACAGGCCACTTTATATCGATATTTTAATGTTATTATGAAAAATCTATGTATTCAGACTTTATTAAGCTTATTTGCCCTGGGAGGAAACAGAAACTGAGACATGTTAAATAACGTGCCCCAGATCACAGTTCTAGTTGGTGACAGATCTGGGACTCAAGTCTGTCCCAAACTAAACAATGTTCCTAGGCTCTACCAGCAGCCTCACTGCCCCAGACCTCCACGTGACAGTAAAAACTGTTGACAAGTGTTCAGGGACAGTAAGAAAACTAGCCTGCTCTAAGTATCTGCAAAGCCATTGCCTCTTGACACAGGTGAGCCTAACCGAGTCTCACGTCTGACCTAAACAAGTCCTATTACACAAATACGTGTGGATGAGGAGCTGCGTTACATACCAAAACCTTGTAACATGCTAACGATGTGTCTAAATTGTGGAATTTCTTTTTTAAAAAGTTTTTCATAAATTTTAACTTTCCTAAAATTAAGATTTGTAAATTGGTAGAACATAAATGAAAGAATCACAGTACTCAGAGGTCTAATGTTTTTTTTTTTCTAGTCAGAATATGGCCGCAACATTTTAATAAAGATAATTGACGTTTACTTTATTTTGGCAAAAGGAGACTGGCTGGGACCTGCAAACATAGTGGTGATCATTTTACTTGGCAATGATCTCTCCCAGCCACGCTAGACCAGTTTCCACAACATTATATATAAAAAAATACTTACTCGAAGCAGTGCTGTATAACTTTCATATTTAGACAGATGCCATAATGATGTTGATTGACATCAGAGAATCATACAGCTTTGTCACTCAATTCATCATCATGTCAGAAACAGTTGAACATTAGAATGACTTCCCAAGTGACACATGACCAAACTTTTGTGACACGGAAAATATGTAGTTAATAATTTGAGAAACATTTATTAGGACTCCTGTACGTCTCAAATATTGTTTTAAGTGATCCATAGACAACTTTATTGCTGTTGAAGACCAAACTATAATTTAAATAATTAGAAACATCTATAAAAATAGATAAATAAGATTTTGCCAGCAAACATAATACTAAAATGCTTTCAAAACTCCAAGTATAAATCACAGGGAAAAAGAAAGAAATACAGAAACATCAGACTGGTAAGAAAAACCAATAAAAATGAGGCAAAGCTAGAGAACAGTGATTGCAAGATGAAGAAAATCGAATAGAGTACTGAGAAGAGGGGAGGTCAAAAAGTAGATAAATTGCATTATGCTCCCGCCTATTCATCCACTGCTCCTTCTTTACCCGAATGTGTAATATCTGCTATTATTTCTTTGAGGCATATGCCATTAATTCATTATCATATTAAAAATATAGGTGCATAAACACTTCTGCTATTAATAATAATAGCACACATTACCTAGTGCTTATTAGTCACTGTTAAGCCACTTACAGGCACTAGTATTTCTAGTTAATAATAGTCCTGAGATTATTCTTTTGAAGTTCAAGGTAAACGGGCATGTGTGTGTGCATGTGTATGTGTGTTATAAATGTTATTATATTCGAAGACAAAAATATTCTCATATAAATCAATAAATTGTATTACAAGTCGAATTTATATATCATAGCTATTACTAAATACACTTAAATTTTTATTTAAGTATAAAAGCAAAAATGTATTTTTCTAAAATAATGGCAACATCAAAGAGATTGTTTTAGCCCTTCCAAACCTTGAAATATTAGATCCTTAACAGTTTTTATTCTTTTATTAAAAAATAAAATACAATTTTAAAAGCATTGTTAGAAATGCTGTTTTATAAATAACTGTTTTAAGCAAGATATATACTTGTACAATAGTAATCTTGTTATGATCTTTATGTAATGCTAATTACAGAAGGTAAAATAGTTTTCATCAAAAGAACAGACATGAGAAACCTTAAGGGTAGCTAGCTCTTTCGGACATTTAAAGGTGACAGAGTGACATCATCATCGTGGTGGAAAAACTGTTTGCTACCATTTTCCCCCAAAGAACACCAGTTTAAGTCAGTTGCCACAGGTGACATATCTTAGTGAAAGTCCAGGCATCCAGTGGAGAACTCCAGCACACTACTGGAGAAAAACTCTGTGATGGGACACGTTAGAGAGTCAGAGAAACAGTTTCACTTTATCTGTGTCACCCCTCCCGTAAAGCTGCACAGAGAACTTGTCTGGCGATTCCTCTGCAGGGAAAAGTGAGAGTCCCTGGCTTCCCCAGCTGTGCGCATGCGCCAATGATACCCACTTCTTTCTTACCTGGTTCAGAATACTGAAGTGTGTTGCACAGCTCGGGGGTGGAGAGTAGCTGGGAAAACACCAGATAAAGCTTTCAGAGGGCATCAAAAGGATGCAGGGCATTAAAAGGATGCAGACCCTACTATGTGGCAGACTCCATCAGTAAGTCTGTCCAAGAGCTGCCGGGGACAGGCTGAGCGTGGAGCCCACAGTGGCCATAGACATTCTCAATGCCCCTCTTGCTCTACCCACTGTGGAATGCCCCCAACTTCACGAATGGCTCCCTGAGTGTACTCTCCAGGGGAGCAAGAGCCAGTCTTTGCAGACAGCTAGTGAACACATGTAGAAAACTGCCTGACTCTGCAGAACTAGGAGAAACCACACAAACTCGAGCATCCTGAACTTCCCTGGGGAAAGCCAAAAGGAAGCTGTCAACCTTCAGCCTGGCTGTGCAGGATCCAAGAAAGCATGCAATGTTAAGCACATCCCACGGGAGGAAACAAAGTATGGAGCGTTTTATCAATAGCAAAGGTGTGAGAAAATATCAGAATCCCTAACTGGGCTGATGAAAGGTATTTCTTCCTGAAGTCAGTAAAGACTGGAAGAGATGACTGCTTCTTTAAACGTGCTATTGATATGACACCAAAAGAACAGGAAGGAAAATAAAAAAATAAAAAATTAGTGGGACTACATCATACTAAAAAGCTTCTGCACAGCAAAAGAAATAAAATCAACAGAATGAAGAAGCAACCTGCAAATGGAAGTAAATACTTGCAAACCATATATTACATAAGGGTTAATACCCAAAATATATAGGGAACTCATACAACTCAGAAGTTAAAACCAATCAATCAATCAATCAATCAATCCAACTGAAAAGTGGATGGAGGATTCTGAATAGATTTTTTTTTTTCCCAAAGAAGACATTCAGATGGCCAATAGGTATATGAAAAGATGTTCTCCATCACTGATATTCAGGGAAACGCTGATTAAAACCACGGTAATATAGCACTTCACACCAGATAGAATGGATGTCATCAAAGAGACAAGAGATAAAATCCATTGGTGAGGATGTGGAGAAAACAGAATCTTTGCACTGTTGGTGGGATTGGAAATGGTGCAGCCACTAAGAAAAACAATATGGAGTTTTGTCAATACATTAAAAATTAAGCTGTATGACCCAGCAATCCCCCTTCTGAAGAAATGAAATGACTATCTGAAAGAGATAACTGCAGCACCATGTTGTTTATAATAGTCAAGACATGAAAACAACCCAGGTGTGTCCATCAACAAGTGAATGGATTAATAAAATATGATATATATAATATCATTATATATTGTACACAATAAGACATTATTCACATTATTTAACCACATAAAGGAGGAATTCCTGCCATTTGTGACAACAGGAATAAACTTTGATGGCATTATGCTACGTGAAATAAATCTGACAGAGAAAGACAAATACTGTATGATCTCACTTATATGTAAAATATAAAAAAGCCAAACTTATGGAAAGTGAGAGTATAGTGGTGGCTACCAGGGGCTGGAGGATAGGGAAAAATAGGGAGATGTCGGTCAAAGTATGCAAACGTCCAGTGAGAAGAGCTATTTTACAGAATGGTGATGATAATTAACAGTACTGTATTACACACTTGAGAATTGCTAAGATAGTAGATTGTAGATTTTTTCCACACACACATACAAAAATAAGTAACTATGTGAGGTGATAGAAGTGTTAACTAATGCTATATAGTAATCATTTCACATTATATACGTGTATAAAACCATCATGGTGTACACCTTAAACCTACACAATGTTACATGTCAATTATATTGCATTAAAGTTAGGGGGAAATAATTTGAAACAGAAAAAAAAATATGTGAACAGATGAATAAAACTTAAATAAAGAAAAATACTCTTTGAGAGTAATTATTATTATCATATTCTCGTCTTCCAAAACAGTGGAGATGAAAAGAAATGGTCCCTCCTTGTGTACTTTTAATTTGTTAACAATAGATCAAGTATTAGAATTGATCAATTGTAGCTGATATTGATGGTTAAACCACTGTGAACTAAATGTCTAAGTCTCTGAGAAAATCAGAATACTCTATGTGTCTCGGCAAAGGAGTTTTCCATTAAAAAAAGAGACCTCGTGTCTTGAAGAAAATGGTCTAAACTTTTTCACTTTAATTCACTCCTTTTCTCTTTGTATAGAACAACAACAAGTATTTTTAAAATTGTAGAGACAAGTATGGTAAAAGTTCTCTAATTTCATCAATATTTATTAATTTAATGATCCCTTGTTTATCTGATATGTAGTATTTAAAAATGCTAAGAACCAGCAAGCCTTCAATTTGACAGTTTTTATTTATATGAAATACTTTTCATTATAATCTTCTAAATAACCATCTAAAATGATCACAACAGAAATATAAACATTGTAGAGAAGCGCAAACCAGATCACAAACAAAAACCGCATTAATTAACACTTTCTAATTCAAATATATTATTTTTATGCATTTGTCAAAGATTTGCTAAATTTTACCAGGTACCAAGGTTGTAGATATACAAGTGACCCTACTTCAGCTGTTGTTTTAGAGAATTTAGTCTGAGTGGGGGAAGAAAATAATTTTGCAAAGCTCTGCTATCATGGTGTTAATGTTTTGATTTTTGAAAATATTTTACCAATTGGGAGGAGAGTAAAAAGAATGCAGGCTCTCATTTTTTAAAGGGTATATATTTCAATTTGTATAGTATGCATTGCTTATAATAAATTTGATGGTTGTACATAAATTTAGATGTTACTAGGTCCCACACTATTCAAATAATCAGATTCTGAGTGAAAGTTCCAAAGATCTACATTTGAAACAAACACCTAAAGAGATTATTAATGAGTATTGTTTTGAATACTTTTGAGCATTGTTTAGAACCACTATTTTGGTCAAAGTATTACCAAAAGCTGTATATATGTTACTGAAATAGGAAAGAGGAAATGGGAAAATAAAATTTCCACAATTAAACTTCTTATAAAATGATGTCATTCCTCTTTGTTATCTTGAATGCATAGAAGTAAGGAAAATCGATTTTATATCTTAACATATATGTGTGTCTCATTTTATTTTATTTTCTGGTGATAAAGGCAAAAACTTGAGAGACTGGTAAAAATCATAAGCAATTTTTTCCAAGAATACAGTGAACAGTTATGCAAAATTAAAAGAAATTTCACTTAAAATACATTGTATTTGCTTTCATTAGTATTCTGTGATTTTTTATTTTTTTTTCCCCAAATGTGTGGGGATTTATTTATGTGCTTATTATGTTGAGACATGTTGTTTTGGGACTGCCTGAGCACTTGGATTGGAACTACTCTGAAGTGAATGGGATTTTCAGTTTGCCCTTCAAATACTTTTGTCATATATTTCGTCTCTACGTTTTGCCAGAAAAGCTAGCTTCACATCTAAATCCATGTTCTCTTCTTCTTCCGGAGCAAACTGCTAAAATATATTTCTCCCCTTCTACATGTCAATATGACAAAATGCTAGCTTGTGGAATGCCAGACATGTGGTATATGGCACTTCAGGGGTTGACTCATTGAAGTTTTTCATGCTTACAATCCCATGCTCTAGTCCTTGTTAAGCCCTCTGTATTGGAATAAATATTCAGGGTGACCTTGCAAACCAAGCCTATGACTTTGGATAACTTTAGAGAAGAGCAACTCACTGTCATATGCATTCATTAACTACTGTTAAATGAGCAAAAAATACACGTCTATTTTGCTTGAGATATTATATACTAAGGTGCAGATTTCTTCTTCTTACTTTATTTAATACACACACAAATAGAAGTATTAGAAATTTATGCATCACATAAGATTTTATTTTAAACAGTCTATATTGAAACATATTTCCTAGATTAATGTTAGCAAACTATTTTTCATAGAGATATTGAGGATAATGCAACCAGAATATGAAGTTTTTACTTCACTCACAGGAATATAGAAATCTGGAAAAAACCATCAGCTCAAAACATATAGTGAAAACAAGTTAGAGAAATTGCAAGTCTGCAGCTTTTCTTGATCATATCATGTTTCTGAGGTTGTAGGGCAAGTATTTGACACAAATCTAGGAAAAGACTGGTACCAACTGGGAGAAATGAAACTAGAGCATTCCTCTAACTAGGGCAAAATTCACCTGGAAACCGAAGGAAGAGTTCCGGTAGAGTGACTGGTGAATAAGTTGAGGTTGAATGTTCGCAGACAAAAATGATGCAGCTCCTGGATCTGAAGATTCAGGGGACATTCGTATCCTCATTCGGTCCTTTACCACAAACCCCACCAGGAACTCACAGAAAGAATGGGAAAACCCTGAGGTAATCTCTCTCATGGTGCATAACTGCAGGAGGAGAAAAGAAGCTACTCTGTTGGGAATGGGACTCCTTTACCATGCCTTCCTTATAAAGCAAACATTGTGAGGTCAGGGACCAAAAAGTCTGTAACCCACAAGGCACTGGTGAAAATCCACTGCAACTGGAAAAAGAGAACAGGAATAGCACCTGTAATGAGGAAGCAGGAGACATGTGAGACTCAGAACTTGTGAGAAGGCCATACCTTGAAGCCCAAAGATACTGAGCCTGACTATAATTAAGACTTAATCGGAAAAAGAGAATATCCTCAACTTCCTACTACCCACACGACCAGGCTAGCAAATGTCCAATCGCAAGTAAATAGCAACAGTATGATTCCCTCAAAGGTGTAGCCCAAAAGGAAGACATAATTCTGAGGAAGGAGAAGACATTGAGTTTAGAACACAAACAAACAACAAAAACAAATTCTCTGTCAAACCAGGCATCACACTTAACACAGATATAGGGAAGGTAATGTAAAGCCTCTGAGGCACTGAAATTCAGCATAGGAACAAGAAACCTCAAACCCAACACAGCTCCATTTGCATACACTCATCCCTCACTTAAAGGCCCAGTAGAAGCAAAAGCATGGCTATGAGCAAGAACAGAGTATGATCATTTGTCTCTTGTCTTGCATAATATATCTGCTTTTCACAGTGGCAACGAAAAACAGGAGGCATACTAAAAGTTGAAAACTATGCAAACTGTGAAGAGACAAAGCAATCGTCAGATTTGGATTTAGAAAAATTTCAATGCAGTCTCAGAAAAAGAGAGTCCTTTCACACAAAGGAATACAGATAAGAATTAAAGCAGTTATCTCTTCAGAAAGTATAAAAGCTAGAAGACAATAAATTGATATATTTAAAATGTAGGGGAAAAAAAGACAAGAACAACGAGCATTCTATACCCAGAGAAAATATCATGTCAAAATGAAAGATAAATGAAGAATTTCTCAGGCAAAAAAAACTTGGGGAATCTGTTGTCAACAGATATACACTGTAGGAATATTGAAGGCTAAGAAATGTGCCACCAAAACATGCCACCAGGCAGATACTTAATGTACACAAAAAGCTAATCCCTCAAAAAAGAGAAATGATTAATTACAGAAACAATTATGTTGTATAAGCAATACTATTTAAGACTGAAACAATGTAGTTTGTGTTTTGAAGGACATATTTGTCAGGGAGAGAGAAATTTAACTCGTTAACCCATTAGCTTTCATGAGTGAATAATTCATTGATGAATTAAATAAAATTGATGCTATAGAAAGTTAATTTTTGTAGTACAAATTTAATTTGTATGTACAGGGAAATTGATATCAATAGTGAGTTAAATGGAATCAATGCTCTATTCTACTATATTTACTAATCTTAAAGTAAATTGAGTTCTTTGAGAACTAAAGTACACAAGAAAAAAGCATATAAATTGTGCCTTTGCATCACATTACTGAGAAAAATACATTGATAGTTGAAGAAATGGGTGTATAAAAGTACTGCTTATGTGTGTCTGAGCACATATACTCAGAAAGCATTTCGTTTTTATTAAATTAAAAATGAAAAAGAAAGTTCTTGTCTTACCTACTTCGTTGAAATTTATCCTTTGCCTGATTATAGTGGTGATGGGTTAATTAACACTATTCTCACAATTTTTGCACATTCTATCCTTAGTTTATCAACATTCATAATGAGAGATAATCAAGATAATATTGGACTATGCCACCAACATGACAACCTACAGCTTTAAGTTATCTTACTCAATCAATGCACCAGCAAGGGAATAGGGGCCATATAACATCACCTAATTGATTCAGAAATTTTTCATGCAGTTGTGATAAATCATCCTACTCTTTCTAAAACATTGCCTTGTTAGCTAGGGCTAAAATGGCCCCTTTGTTAATATCTCACAATTCTGTGGCCTTCTTTGGGAATTCATTTCATTGACTTCAGTTTTGATTGAGAAAGGACTATTGATTCCGACCCCAAGTGTTTAAGGTAATAACTTTTCAAAGACCTTGTAACTAATTGCATTGTCCCGATTCATTACAGTACACCAGTCAACCTTTGTAATAAAGATTTATTCATAAACTATAATGGACATCATTTTCATGCTGACTAGTATTCAAAGCCGATCAAGACCAATGTGGTTTTACATATTTCTTTGAGGTCCCTAAATTAGTGTATTTCATGTATCAAATCAGTATCACACACTTATGGACACTTTTGTCTACCCATCTCAACTGTTGACAATCCATATTCTAAATCAACAAAACATTTTGGTCTTCTTTAATTGGAAAGGTATATATTTATTAGACTAAAAAAAAACACAAAAAACTTCAACCAGAAATGTTTAGATATATGCCCCAAAATGATGCAGATCTTTTAAATCTGAAGAAATATATTCTTCAATGTCTTTTAGATAAAAGAAAGTAAAACATAAGTGATAACGAAATGTAACTTTACCTTAAAACTTACCTTATTCTGGTTTAATTTCAGTACATAGACTAACAATGTTTGGAATTGTCCCCGTTTTCAGCACGGGAATGTCGCTGGGAAAAGAAAGTCCAATTTTATTATTAATATCAGGGTCAAAATAACTTTCTTAAAACCTTCTTATTACGCTGAAATAATAAATAAACTCCAAACCTCAGTAAATCAACACCAGCATATTTCTTTCTGATGCTGCCTGCCCACCGTGGCTTGTCTTGGAGCCTACTCTCTATTTTGCTTCCGTAAGTAAACGATAAAGTTAGATTACTTTTAATAATTTTAACCAGTTGTACATGAGATTTTTTTTTAAAACTTCCCAATAAACTTTCCATCATCTTACAACTTCCTCCTGTTTTCTTCGTCCAAGATGTAACCATTTCTTTAGAAGAAGTTAGAGTTGTGAATAAAATGAAATGGATCTATTTACCACTAATCTACCATTAATTTCCTGCCACTGGAGAGTGGCCATTTATAAAGCCACAGTTTTCTAAATAATCAGCACTATTCTTCCTGGGCTTGCCAAAAGCAGCCTTTGAATTCAAAGACCATCTAGCAAAATCTTGCTTAGCTGTGAAAATAAGCCTGAGGATGCTCCACCAAGCATACAGCCAACTAGCTAAATCATTTACTATAATCCACAAGAAAGAAGCTTTTAAATAGAAAAGCAACTGAGTTGGAAACTTTTTTTTTTTCATGAGTAATAGTAGCAGCAAGGCAAGGGCAAACAAATGAAAGAAGTAGGCACGCTAGTTTACAGAACCAAGGCAGTGAGGAGATTGTGATGTGTAACAATGTAGCACTAGTGCTCAATTTCAAAGTGTATATATTGGAATATTGCCTGAAAATACTATTATTATCCAAAAGCTACTTATGTGCTACTTCACTAGCAGCAAGAATTATTGATATCGTTGAAAATGACAGCACAAATAGTAACTTATGCACTGAAATGCCTAAGCATGAAGCTTTCTCCCCTGTGCAGGCTTGCTGTAAAATTGAAACAAAACTGATTTTCATAGTTGACAGATTATTTTAAAGAAAGAAAGAAAGGTACATTTCCATTTTCAGCAAACTTACCATATGACAATCATGATATAACCAAGAAGTACAAATAATGACTATTGTGTGGTTGGTAAAATAAATCCTATTGTAAAAGAATAAATAATAAACAAAAAACAAATAGTAAACAAACAAATAATAAGCCAACAAACAAATAAATGTGATTTTAGTCCCTTTTTCCCCTGACAGTGTTATTTGTGAGTAGAGAACAAAAAAAAAAAGTATGACAAGCCTTATTATGCAAAAGAACACAAAAGACCATAAAAAAAAATGCATTCACTCATGGAGGAGTACTGTAAAACAGTGACTAAGAGACATATTTGGCATCAGAACGCCTGTGTTTAAAGTTACAGGTTTTCTCCTAACTAGGGAGAGATTTCATGTAAGTTACTCCACCTTTCCAAGTTTCAGGGTCCTCCCTGAAGAAGTGCGGTAGTAGTGTCTTGTTCATTGTTTGTGAATATTTAGTAAAGTACTATAACTAAAAGCTGCCACTTGCTTAATGAAAAGTCAGTAATATTTATAATAGTATGATGGAATGGCCACTCAACTAACCTTGGTTTTCCCAATTAGAACATTAACTAAATGTCGGCTTTTTCACGTATTTCCACATCTTTCATTTTCTTTATCTATAAACTATGAGAAAAGAGAGAAGGTAGATAAGAATATCTATTCATTCATTCATTCATTCATTCATTCATTCGTACTATTACACTGAGCACTTCCTATGGGCTAAGCACAGGGCACAATAGATACAAAGATGGATAAGGCAAAATTTCTCTCCTCCAGACATAAACTATCTAGTGAGTGACTCAGAGAAGCAAATAGAACAAGTACCATGCATCAAGGTAACCATCTTCACAGAGTACTGCTGGAGT
>NW_006437828.1:4615024-4642726 GCF_000325575.1 Pteropus alecto
GATGAACTAAACTGCCAGGAAAAGCCAGAGCTTGTTTAACCTATGAATGCTGTGTGTAGTGGAACTTTTTCTTTTTCCCCTAATGTAATTGAAGAAGAGGACAGTGGATTTACTTTCCAGAAGGAAGAGCAAACGCAACGTGAGGGATGAGTGAATGACACTGTTGAATTAGCAGGGCAATAGCGACCTCAGTGCCACAATATCTGCAGTGAGCAAGTCCAGTCTAGTCTGGAGGTCTTATATGAGGCAAAGTAGGAAGCTTTATCACAATTTCTAATTATGAGCATCAAGATGAGATTTGGAAACTGTTGATGAAGGGCTGTGT
Source organism: Pteropus alecto (assembly GCF_000325575.1). Taxonomy (NCBI): domain Eukaryota; kingdom Metazoa; phylum Chordata; class Mammalia; order Chiroptera; family Pteropodidae; genus Pteropus; species Pteropus alecto. The sequence goes on from NW_006437828.1 coordinate 4,615,350, forward strand.
GAAATGGTGGGATATATAATAAAATCAGAGCTAAGTCTTGGGGGACGAAAAGAAAAAGATTACAGAGGGTGACAGTATTTTCCACCCTGTCAATCTTTTGGAAAGACTCTGGGGTTTTGATCAAATATTGTCAACAAGGCAAAATGACACCTGTTAAATGTTTGGAGGAGACCCCGTAGTCAGAAGGACAGGCACAATGCAAGGAAGCTAAAATACTTCTGAACCCGCTAGGCTCACAAACATTACTATACATTACTATATTACATCTCCTGGAAGAAGGGACTTAATGAAGAGGGACTTGCCCTATAAGTACTGCCGTGATTATTGGTAACTGGGACAAGTCTGTGAACACCGAGAGAAATGAAAAAGTCACAGCTTTGCTCTTCAAAATTCTTGATGCTAGAATTTCTTTTAGACCACACTTTTATCTCTTCTCAAAATAATCTAAAATAATGTACCTAAAATAAGCTACTTTATATCAAAAATAGTGTATTTAAGATAAGAGGTATGCATTTGTATTATTAAGCTTCCTATTCTATTAGAAATTTCTAAGGTTTGACCTTGTACATCTGTTCTAAACAAGACCTTGTTTAAAACCCATCTTGTCACTCTTTCTTTATTCACTTCGTCAGCTACAAATCAAAATCAAAACAGATTCTCCCCGTCGTCTGAGATCCCAATTACCACTCATTCTCTCATTCAAAGTGAACATGATTGTGATGTTTAGCAATCTTAGTAATTATCATGCAGGAGGAAAGGTGAATTATTCTGAGATGATCCTTAGAAAAGATGAAATTTGTAATATATGTCTCATAACATTCTGAGAATTTTAAAATGTCAGAACTATTTTTATTTTCAAACCTTAGAAAAAGAAAAATTGTTCTTTTGGAATGCAAAACAGTCTCTTCTTTGAAGCATGTGATGGTCAATGTAGACATCAGATTGACCAAATAAATCATTGGAAAACTATAATATCCTGCATTTTAAATACCATGTGTCATGTTAGCAATCACACACTAGATTTCAGGTGAGGTTCAATGTGAACACAATATTTCTTCTCTTTTCATTTCTCTAATACTGTACTAATAATATCTCCAACACACACACATTGTCCTCTCAATATGCAGACTTTAAGATGTGTTGACTCTCACCATAGTTTTATCTTGGTCCTGACCATTAAATAAATTAGTCTTTACCTGTCATAATTTATTCCACATGACTTTCCTTTCTTTAAATCCTAAGAAGTAAATTTTATTTATAAAAAAAGAAATGACTCCTTTACTGAGAATGTCACGTGCTTACCAAACTCATAGGGAAGATATTTGTATCATAGGATGCCTTGCCAGAATTATTCTCATGGAAATGCATTTTTCTGTTGCAGAATAATATTTTAGGGATGTATCCAAACATGCTATTAACAACAGTAAGTGGAAGTTGGAGGGCGAGAGAGGAACCAAAGTAAACTAACACACATTCACACACACTCACATATTTTTTTTAACATCATGAATCATTTCCCAGTCGCATTTTACTATAATAATCCACTCTCTAATTCAATTTGAAGTCATGTGTGGTTTCACATTTTAAATTTTTTAAATTGTTAAACTTGATTGCAATTACATACCTATCCTCATTCATCACAGAATCAGTTGCTATGTACTTTGTCTTCTTGTTCAGTTATCACGGGCAATCCTGTTTTATGTCCCACGTAAATCTAGTCCTCTATGTAAGCGTAGATTCCATTTCTTGTCAACTATTCAAGGATATCAGGAGATGATACCAACGATTTTTTAATCTCTCTTTTACCATCAATTTCACCTTTTCTATATCCACATGAAAACACACTGCTATGTCCATGATTTTAAAGAACCAGTAAACAAACAACAAACCAGAAACTTCTCTTGACATTCTTACTCTTTCTTTAACTTCTGCCCTATTTCCCTGTTTTCAATCACAGCAATAATCCTCAAAAGTATTTTTTTTTCTACTTCCTTCCTTCAGTTTTTCATCTCACCCTCTCTTGACCTCTTGCCAGTGGTCTTCACGATACTAAACCTAATTGTCAAATATCAGTACTCATTTTAGTGAACTATTAGAAACATTATTTTTTCTTTCTTAGAAATGTTCCTTGGCTTCTAGAACAGTACATACTTTGTTTTCCTCCATCCTAGATTTCAGGCTGCTCTGATTTATTCTCCTTTGTCAATTTCGATCAACCAAGGCCCTTAAATATGGAGTTCTCCAGACCTTGGTCCTCAAGTATTTTCTATTTTCCATCTATAGTCACTCACCTGGTGACCTCTCCCAGGGTCAGGGCTTACACCACTAATTGGACAATGAATACTTAAACCTTTATGTCCCCCCTGTGGATTTCTCTGAGGTGCTGATTGTCATGACGACCACAGAATGAAAATAGTGTTTATGGGCCACATGAGAAGAGGACTGAAACTTGACCAGTGGATATGGGAAGAGGAAGCTTTGATATGCATTATTTTAGTGTAGAGGTCGCTTTGACCTCCTATTAAGATTAGAAAACAGGAGGAAAGGAATTGAAGACAGTAAACACAGAGAAATATTTCAAAAAAAATTTTCTAAAGATAATAGAGAAATGGGGTAATAATTTAAAAATAATGTCAGTGAATTTCTGCTTTGCTTTTTTGAAGGCTATTTTTATATATTTGTTTTGTTGTTTTTTTTTAATTCTATTCATTTTACGTATGTTTTTGTTCTGTCAATTACCAGGACTTTAATAAAATTTCATATTTTCTTTAGGTTTTTCCAAAATGTTATTTTTTTATATCTGTGTTAAAAAGTTGTATTCATTTTAAAATAGACATGTGTTTTAATAACAGAATGTTATTATCATATAATAAAGCCAATTATGATGACATGACATTCGTACTTTATAGGAATAAAAAAGAGTTTATATAATATAATCTAGTTAGCAGAGAGCGCTTCTTTTCTCTAACTGTCCTTTATGAACACAATGATCAATTGTGCAACTTATCACATTTGAAAAATCACCTTCGCATATATAATCTTAATTGATCTTCAAAATAATTCAGTTAACTAAATTTTAATCTTGATTTTATATAACATAATTTCAGTACTCCTTTTAGTCACAATGTTAGTATATTTAGGTTCAAATTCAGATCTTTTAAACTCAGAGCTCATTTTGCTAATATTACTGATAATTAATTGTCCTTATCTGGGTTAGAAAGTTTCAAAGTCTTATTATTAGTAAGAAGTTCTCGTGGTTTCTCCTTTTTCTTCTTTCTTATATCTTTAACTGATATATCTTGTTCTGTATTCTTAAGAATCCAAAGAACCCATGAATGATTACAGAAAATGTACATGTTACAAAGAACAGACAACGCTTGTTCCAAGTAGCAGGAACAGAATCAAGTTCTCGGACATGATGATATATTTCCTCAGTTCCCTATATCTCTATACATTACCAATGACATTTATACAAGGTCTTCTGCTGTAAACTTATCCAGAATCTTGCAAAAGGATAATCTATACTTAAATTATCTTAAATTTATTTCAACATAATTATCTAATTTAGGTGTTAAAAACATATTTTTATTTTGAATTAGTTATTGGGAATAAGAATATTTTCAGGGGCAAAATAAATAAGCAGGTATTTTTTGAATAAAAAAATTAAATGTCAATTACAAACCATTGCAATTTTTTGTTGTTGTTGTTAAATGAAGTAAATAGGTTTTTTAAAAACAGCTTTAAAAACATATATTTCAAATCCTGTCTCAAGGAGCCAATAGAAACAGGTGGAGAGTGTGCCTTTTTGGGAAGAGAGATTGTTCCTTTTAGGGCATAAGGATCAGATTAGAAACATTTTTTATTTAGTAAATCTCCAGATGCTAACACACAAGAAAAAGGCAGGACAGAAGCAAGAGAGAGATTATAAAAATTAATATAAAAAGAGAAATCAGTTACTATAGTTCGGTTATTTATTTATTTTTTTTTGGTAATTTACAGATAGAAGCACTTAACATACTATGTATTCTAGTTTTTCAATTAAGTAACAAAGGGTTATGGCATTTTTGTTTGAATGTAGGGCTGACGACAATGATGATGATGATGATGTGTGTGTGTATCTGTGTGTGTATGATGACAGTCTTTACTGGACAGATGAAACCTGGGTTTTAAACCACAGTTTTGTTTCACCCAAGGGCTCCCTGTCTAACATTTTATTCCATCTCATTTAACAATTTGGTAACATTGAACTATTCTGTCTTTAACATATGACAAATAAATAGGAGAAGTACATTTTTTCTTCTGCAAAAACAAGAGTTTAGGTTCTTGTAAAAAAGATAGTATTAGAAAATATATAAAATTGGTTTCCCGGTGATAAAAAAAAAAAGAAATTTTAAGACTTGACCGTGAGTCCACTCTGAGATCAGAAGCCGGTCCTGGAAAGACACCAGCCACTCATTTATCTGGACCAAGTAGCAGGAACGGAATCAAGTTCTCGGACATGATGATATATTTCCTCAGTTCCCTACATCTCTATACATTACCAATGACATTTATACAAAGACAACTTGTTTTTCCTTTCTGAATCTAATTAGGCTTTGCCTTTTTATTTTCCATTTCTAGGTCATTATTAACTAAGTCCAGATAACTATGTCCCCAAACTAACATAAGAAGTTCCCCAAGGGAGAAGTTTAGGAGTAACAACAACTTTAGAAGAGCAAGTCCCGCCTCTCATTAACTCCAGCAAACTTCTGGCTGCCACACACAACAAATGTAAAGCAAATGAGTAAATATATACAGGACTGAAACCACCACATCAAGCAAAGCATAGCCTCTGGCCCACAATTTCATGGGAGAAAGCTCCCTGATTTGGTAGTTGGCTTGTCCTGCTACCGTGAGGCTGCGACCACCAGCTGATGCTTCTAAATTGCTCAGCCTTTTCACTGCAGACGCCACAGAAAGACGGTGCAGGCTAGTGGACATTTGCTGGTTTAGACTTTGCTCAACTGCGCTTCTATAATGGACCACTTCTGCTATGGGAGGAAATGTATTTTAAATGTGTCCTTGGTGCTTTTTAACTGAATTCTCAGCACATGATTAAATATGTAATATGCCCAGATGTCACGCATTTTAAAATAAATGCCTTGATACTCTATTTTTTAAAAAGAAATTATACTGCACATTTCAATATTATATTTCAGCTGAAATTACTTGGAAATGTTAATCGATTGGTTTACTGGTCCAGGGGCTGGGGAAGGGGTGGCGGTGGTAAGGTTTTCTGGTGAATTAGTGATGAAATCTGAGGAACTTTAAAGACATATTTGTAAAATGATATTAAAAGGGCGTGAGACTGATTTTTCCTCCCAACTCACCACTAGGTCACCACTGAAATTACCGATAATTTGCAAAATGAGGAATTATCACTATAAGGTAGGCAAGAATGATGTTCGAAAATCGGAAACCGATTATTCTGTTATAGAAAAGTGGGTGTAAGCCAATGTCAAAGTAAGAGGCAATTGACAATCTCTGTCTTTGAATAGCATCAGCAAGCCAGAGATGAGAGGGCAGTGCCTTGTGACAGAATCTTGATAAAACCTCTTATCTCAGCAGAAGGGAAAAGAAGAAATGTCAGGTGTGAAATGGGTCAGCTAATGTGCTACTAAATGCCATTGCCCCTTTATATCACAGTACGTAGGCTTGCCAGATTTAGCAAATAACGATAAGGATGCCCAATTAATTTGAGCTTCCGAAAAACAGCCATCGATGCTTATATTATCTGTACATCCCATGAAACTTTCATAGCCCATAAATTACTTACTTATACTAAAAATGTTTATCAGAATTAGAGTTTAACTGGAAGTCTTATAGTTTATCTGGCAACCTTATATTATGTGGAGTCAGTCTGAGGAGGCTTCCTTTAAACTAAAATTTGGTCATTTTTTTCTTAGAAAACTATGACTGAGGCCACTAAGGAAAAACTCCTAGATTCTATCTCAAACACACATTTCTACTCGAATTATGCAGAGAACTATCTAACAATAGAGCACACTATCATAACTTCTAAAGCGATGTTTGTGCAGATATTACAACATGTCTTTCAATAATGCAGAAGCATGGTCTCTGACTCCAAAGGGCCTATATTGTGACCATTTAGTATTTAAGAGCTAAAACAAATTTTCATATCCTGGTTTTGCAAATTAGTAGTTATAGGACTTTGGTCAAGTAGCTATATTCTATTTCTTCATTTCGAAAATGAAGTTAATAGTAATATCTACCTTGTAGCGTTGGTTTCTGGTTTAAATGAAATAATCTATATATATCACTAAGGACAGCCTCTGCCAAATAGCAGGTGCTCAATAAACATTAGCTAGTATAAAAATTGCTTAGTAATATTGGTCAAAGTATATTAATGCCATCAGTTACCAAGGGAGGAAAATTATTGCATTGGGGTTCTCCATCCTCAGGTATGAACATATTCTAAGAATTTTTCCATGACAGTATTACAGTGTGTTTGCTTTGAAATGCTTCTCAGATACAGTGTAGCCAAACACCTCTTTTATTCTGATAAAACAGCGAGGCTGTAGAGAAGGAAACACTGCCTAAATCCAGGATTCTCGATTGTCACCATTCAGAAGAGTGACACGTGAAAACCGAGTCATGATGAGTCTTGTGTATCTGATTCAGTGGCTGGATGAGAAGTGAGATTCTGCACATGCGTCCACATGATGTTTATGCCATTGTTCTGTGAACCACACTTTGCAGAGCAATGTGCTGAGGGCTGTGTCAGGATTTCAGGGAATGCAGGATGTTATAAGTAAAAAAAAATTGGTGATAACTTATTTGAACATATTTAAAATGTATTTGTTTCACTTTTAAGAAGAGGATTACTTGGCCATTGTATATAATGAATCAAATACTCTCATTAATTATTTTATATATAGTATTTTATTATATTATATTTTAAAAGTAAAACCCCAAAGTTATTACTTTTTATTCAATTATTTGTTCTCAAGTTATCTAATTCACTTTATTTGGAGACAAGCAAATTAAATATTAATTTCAAAAAACCTACACTCTTCTGGTAGAGTGTCCCCTTTTTTCTGTCCATTGTTTGCCACTGATGTGTCAAACAAAGTGAATTATTTCCATTGTGTAGAAAATATTTTGGTAAAAATAGTTATGATTCAGACTTTTTTAGATTATTGTTTCAGGAATGATCTCTCTGAGAAAGTGATATTTAAGCTAAAGAATAAATAAGGCTATTGATTTAAAAAATGAGATAGAGATGAGAAAAGGAAGGAATTTTTATTTTATTTATTTCCATCTATGTTTAAAAATTTCAGTGGAAAATTATTTTGAACTTATTTTATTTCCTTTTAAACACTTTTATAGACAGTAATAGCCTGCTGTTTGTCATCTAATGAAGAATGCCAACTAAAGCTGATTAGAAAAGGTGGTGTCACATCGAACTCTAATTGTGGTAATGCATTATCTGTCTTTATTTCCTATCATGCTACCGCTGATTTACAGGAATTATTTTAGCCCCTGATCTCTTGCACATTATTAGTTGTTATAATCTAGGCAGTGTTGTTATTTATTTGTCCAATTAATGATGCAGAAGACAGTTCCTCAACACTTTATCTATTTCAGGAGCATAGGAACTATTTACACTTTGCTATGCTACTCCTCTTATTTTGAGGGAGAATAATTACATATTTAACCAGCAGGTTAGATAAAACCAATTTTAAATGCCAATTGCTATAATTTGTAATCATTTTTTAAGTTTTTTTTCCCATTTTTATAACTATTATCAATATATCAAGTATATTTTATTGATTGATGCCTTTACTCATGATTGATGAAATTGTATATCATGGAGTACACAGAAAAATACTACATAAATTTTTAAATAATAGTGTCCCTTTACTATTTATTTTAAACCACACTCAAGTTAATAATACTATTGCCATAGTATTTTGATGTATATTGCACATTTTTAATTGATATTGAGGTGATTGTCATATATATGAAATATGTTTATCAGCCCTTGAAATAGAGTTTAAATATTCAAAATACTTTTTGTGATCAAATTCGGTTCTGTATTTGGAGAATGATTTCAAGATGTTTAAATCTGCTGTCCGCCTGACATTTTTACCTGGATGCCCCACCACGCAAAACTCAACCTATCCGAAAATAAGCCCTGAATTCCTCGCCTCTAACCTATTTCTCATTTAATATTAATATTATGACAAAATGCATAAACTTTCTCTATGTTACCCAACTGGAAAACCCTTTTTCTTCGTATGTCATGTTTAGCAGTGACCCGGTTCTGTTGATATTACCATGGTAACTTATCCCTTATCCAATCTCACAGTCTTAGTTCCAGCCTTCACCATCTTTAGATGAAATATGATGGCTTTCTAAGCAGTTTCTAAAGTTTTCCATCTAATTTCATTATAATCCACAGGACAAAGTATGGCCTTTCTGCGATAAATCTTAGGTTACTTCCTCTGGAAAATATTTCAATATCCCCCTATTTAAACTATACACTATAAAATTATTCTTCCTAAGCATGTAGTCAAAGCCTTCGGACGTCTGGAGCTTGACTGACTTTCAAGGTTCCTCTTGGCTGCACACTTCTTCTGATGTTATGATACGGCCGTACAGAATATTCAAAGTTCTCTAAAACTGTCCCAGATTCTTGCCCTCGATCTGGAATATTTACTAAATCCTCCTCCACTCTTCTTTTTATCTTCCTAAAAATACCTTTCATCTCTAAGATTTTACTTAAGCAGATTTTCTTGCTCACCTGTAACTCCCTATCAGCTACTCAAAAGAATTGACACTCCCTCTTTTTGACTCAAATGCCCACTGGTCATTCCGTAAGCTCACTGTAATAGAGCTGTACTTAATGAATCCACTCTGGTTCATGAACAAACGAACCACCTATGGAAACTGTTCCCTCTGCTTCTTTCATGGAGTTCATTCCTTGGCCTCAGTAGTTCTTCACACATGGGTATTAATCAGTACTCAGCTGCAGACTTGAGGAGAATTCTCTGCAGACATCTGTGACTTTGTCCCTTCCTCTCCATCACTGTGCCTTGATATTTCTAGCCCCCTTAGTTTCCTCAGAAGAATGAACTCCGTGTCAACTCAGGGAGTTCACCATTCTTTCAAAGCACTATAATTCAACACTCACCCATGAACAAGGGTCTTGGTAAATGATTTATATTCCGAGTTAGAAACCCCTAGAAGCAGAAGCAAACCAGAGGTAGAAGGTCTTATTAAAAATGTAGCCCAGGAGTGTGTCAGCTCATCTGATTGGTTATTTCGATTTGTCCCATTCTATCTACTTTTCAGAGCAAAGGATAAATATTCTCCAGAATAAGATAGCATCATGTAGAGTCTCTGCAGTGTTTCTTACATAATGTGCAGAATTCAATAACATATTACCAAGTATTCCTAAGAAAAAGGCCAGGAAAATATTATATAAAGAGATACACATATGGACAAGCACAGATAAATGATGGAGTTATTTGTGTTTATAGACGTGGGTTCTAAAACAGTTGTGATTGATATATTTAAGAAAATAAAAGAGACGGCAAAGAATTTAACCAGAGAACTGGAATGAAATTCAAATGGAAATTACAGAACTATAGCCCCAAAATAAAAATTAAAAATTCAGTGGAATAACTCAACAACATAATAAAAAGTATAAAATAGAGCATAAGCGACTTTGCGGATATAGTTTAAAGGTCTAACAAACAAGTAACTGAAGTCTTAAGAGATGATAAAGAGAGTATATGGGACAAAACCAACCCAAGGGAGTGATATATGCACCTACCCAACAATCTATGCTTTTATTTACCTGAGAGTGTATAGAATATGCACTTATTTTTCTGTCAGATGTTTATATAATGTCTCTTAAAATTAGTTATACAAAGCCCAAAGTTTAAAAGAATAAAGACGTGAGTCCTGAGATAAGAAGCAGATTTTGAGAACTGAGCTGGATAAGGAAAAATGAATTCATATCTAAAATACGATCGTTTTGTGGGATAGTTATTTTACAGCTGGAGTGGGAATGCTCTATCCTTATCTTTGGGGACTTCTGTCTCTGAGTTAGACTCTTAGCCAAGATGAGGGCAGTGGGGTTCATGACATGCTGTTTAAAGTTTGAAACTCCCCTGGCAACTCCCAGGGTCAGTTTTTTTGCTGACAATTTTCACCAGGCATAATGGGTAAGACTGCCCAACGTGATCAGAAAGGCACAAAAGACTCCACTGGGAACTTCTGCCTTGAGCTTCCTGAAGCCAAGCTTCATTGCACAGAATCTGGTGACTCTAACTAGAAAAGAAATATGTCCATATGTGAATACAGGCACTAGTAAGCTTCCACCTAGAGGTTTCCAGACCTCTAATAACTGCCTACAATTGTTTTCTCTTGTTGTACCATATCCTTTGTCTTCAAATAAAAACCTTTGGTTTATATGCTTTAAGGATTCTTGTAAGTCCTTGTGTAATTTGCATAATCGTTAAAATATAAAACATTTAAAGAGAAAAAAATATCAAACATATCAATAAACAGGAAAGATAAGGATCACATTTGACTGATAGGCAATCTCTTGTCAGAAAGAGTAGAAATTAGAAATTGAATACTGTTTTTAATACGATGAAAACATTTTACCCAGAATTTTATAGAACCAAATCGTTTTTAAGGTAGTGAGTCAAACAAAGATATTTTCAAATGCAAAGAGACAAAGTAGTTTTCTTCACAATTACTCTAATAAATATTAGACCATTTTCAGAATAAAATAAACCCAGAAAAATGGCATCAATTAGGAAAGAAAAAAAGGGTAAACACACACTATGTTATGTACACCCATAAGTGCAACTATTATTTGTAAACAGTGAATACTATTGCTTTGGAATATAAAACAATATCAACATGAAGGCAAGTATACAATGATAAAATTGTTTATTATTACAAAGCAGTTAGAATTATTAAATAATTAATACATTATTACTATTCAACATTACACCGATAATAGGGATTCTGTTTGTTAATATTTCATTAAGAATTTTGAATATATGAGTATAAGAGATATTGAGCCCTTTTTAATAACATCAAGATTAAACTGGACTAAAATACCAATTGGGAAGTGTTCTCTTTCTCTTCTCTGGAATGGTTTGTAAGATTTACATAATTCCTTTTCCTAAATGTAGAACATCAATGAAATTATTTTTGCTAAGTGTTTTTTTTTTTTTTTTTGAGAGGATGTTTGTAATTACAAATTCAATATTTTATATATATAAGTGTTCAGATTTTATATTTGGGAAATAGTATTTTTATTAGACTTTATTTCATCTACATTTTCAGTTACAGTTTTGACAAAACACTTGCTATGGCATTCTCTTTTTAATATCTTATTAATTTGAAAAGAATTCGTATTTATTCTTTTGGTTGAAATGTTCTCTATATGTCTATTATATCATTTATTTATCATAATAAATATATATTTTATTACTTTGAGTTTTTTGTTGCTTTTTAAGTCAGTTACAGAAAAATGCATTAATATCTTCTACTCTGGTGGTAACTTCGCTAATTTCTTCTATTAACTGTTGCTTTATATGTTGTGAGGCTATTTCATTAGTTATATTTAATTTTAGAATTTTAAATTATTCATGATCGATTGATTTTTTAACATTATGTGATCCTGCTCACCATCTTCAGTAATTTTTCAAACCTTTAAGTTTACTTTATCTAGTATTAGAATATCTACGCAATTTTTTGTTATGTTTTCATTTATTTTATTTGCTTGTTATCTTGTCTTTTTATTTCAATCTTTCTTTATTATTATAATATAATCACCTTTAATAAGCAATATATATTCTATCCTGCTTCTTATTCAACATGATGATATTTTTCTATTAGTTGGACTATTTAGTTCATTTATAGTTATTGCTGTTATTTATATATTTATACTTAAGCTATCATGTTATTATTTGATATATATCCTTTCTTTTCTTTCTAATTCTACATATTCCCAGTGTTATGAATTGAATAGTATTGTTATTTCATTTCTTTCTTCAATTGATTATTTGTTATATATACTTTACTTTCTATTATTATTTAACCTAGAGATAACAATATGATCTTGAATTATCAGAGTTAATATAAATTGATAGTTTTACCACTTCTTAGAAATTCAAATAACTTAAAATCTTTAATCATCTACTGATCTATATGTTAATGTTGTTGTATATTTTAATTTGATATACATTTTAGATTTCCAAAACAAATTATGATTATTATTTTATAGTTAGTCTCATTCAGTAGTCATTTAACCCAGACACTTAACACTTTCTCTTGCTCTTCACTTTTTTCCTGAATGTTCGTACTTTCATCTGTAATTATTTTCTGTCTATAAGACATTTTCTAAATTATTTCCTTTAGTCTATGTTGCTCTGGACAAATACTTTTAAGGTTTTTAAATAACTTTTGTTTGTTTTATTTACTTATTTCCTAATAATGTATTAATTTCTTCTCTGACATTTTATTGGTTTAAGGTATAGAATTAAAAACACTTTCAACTCGTCACCCATTTATTTTCTTGCTTTCACTATTTATGATGAGACAGTTGAGTATAGTATGTCTTCTCTTTGGCAATTACTAAGGTTGTCTTTTTAGTTTGTTTTTTTTTTAAGTATGTCATAGCAATGATTTTCTTCATATTTATATAATCTATATATATATATACACACATATATGTATGTACTTATATGTATATGTACATATATATACGTATCTGTATGTGTATATATACGTATATATATGCATATATACATATATATATGAATCTTTAAAATTAGAATCTTTAAAATTCTAAGCCAGCATTTTCTTTTATTTACTTCTACTTAACTTTCTCTTTTTCTCTTTCTGAAACTACAAAAATATATGTATTTATTTTCTTATTTCCCATTGTCTCTTTTTTTGTTTTATTTTCCCTTTTTCTTCTATGCCTTAGAATGAATATTTTTTTAACTTATATTTCAATTTTCATTCAATCCATTTCTGCTTATTTCAAATTTTCTACTAGAAGTTACCATTTTATGTCTCTTGGACATTGTTTGTGATTTTTAAAATAATATATACCTGATGACAACATTAAATCAAGCATTAAATTTAAAAATAATACATATGTCAAAAGCCACTACTTACAAGACAAAAAGGCATGCCAAAGGCAAGAAAATAACTTTATTAATGCAATTAATGCCAAGATATATGCCAAAAATGAGAAAAGTAAATTGTAGAAAATGTTCAAAAAGAATGGATATGTAAGCCATTGTAGAATAAATATGTAAGATGGTAAATCTCAATATTTGCAGAAATGTAAATTAAAACTAAAGTACACTGTTCGCTAGCCATCAAATGATGAAAGATAGACTTTAAAAGTATTAATAAATTCTGCAGAAAGAGTTATCTTACACTAGTTATGGGTGTATAAATTGATATAATAATTTCAGAAATTATTTTACAAAAAATTCATAGATGCTCATTACCCAATAATCCAGAAATTCCTTTTTAACTATATGCCCTAGAGAAATTTTACCATTCATGCCTATACAGAATATATTTATTTTAGCATTGCTTCTTTAGGAAAAAAGTGGAAATAATGTAAGTGACCATCAAAGCGGACTGAATAAATAGATTATTATATGTTTTAAAGTTCCTCAGTTCTTCTCGTATCAATTTTCATCCATGACAGAATTGAAAAGAATCCATGTATTCCTATTAGAACACATCACCCTTTCTTCAAAAATCTTTGCCACACTTCTACACAAATTTTGGAGACCAATTTAAAGCAGGAGGCCATAATCAGAAGTGACTAGTCCTCTTTCTTTATGTGCCTGCACGTGGCTCTAATCAGGAAAAAGCATCATAGGTCATGCTCTTCATTCAAATGTTTTTCTTCCATTCAGCTCTGTACATGCATTGACCCACCGACGGTGATCAGTCACCATATATTTCTCTTAGTAAGGCTGAGTTTTAATATTATGTTTTCCTCTAACAACTTATGATATTTTATTAAAAAAAATAACTAAAGATACATAATCATCATGCAGTGACAAGTATTAGTCACCTTTTAAGGCTGTGCTATGTAGGAGAGTTAGAGAAAACAGCTTAATAGAGTTTACTCTAGTTCATTTCAATATTCTTCTCACTGTCCTAGTAACCCTCATGGATGATTACGCTTTTCTCCTTTTCTTAAGCACTGGTTTTATTTTATTGGAGTCTAGAGTATGAAGGCAACTGAAACTAAATATCAAGAATGAGGAATAACAGCAGAAAGTATACTCTTTTCCTCTATGTTCACCTTGTAACCCTTTTGACAACATAGAAGCAGATACTTACTGGACCAGAAGATTAAACATTAGGGGAAAAAAAAAATGAGGGGAATGGAGGTGAGTGTTCACAGTAAACAGTTTTATTTTGACATAGAGAAGGAACATAAGATGGAAGAAAGATGGGAATTTATAAATGCAGGAGAAATATATTCTAATTACCTCTGCGTGCTCTGATCCCAGTTTTCTTTGTGTGTGTGTGTCTCTTCAGAGTCATTTCTATACTCACTACTTGCTAATTTTTGATGAATTTTTGCTATACTGAATTTTTTCTAAATCATTTTTGATATAGAGGCCCTCTTTTTTTTCTACTAACATATATCATAAAATATCTTCCATAGAGATTTTCAGGGAAAACAAAAAACAAAAAAACAACCTATGTAAAATGATTTACTTTGAAAGAAGATTTTAGTGAAATGGATGATTTGACTTCTGGCCCTATTTCATTTTATGAATTAAATACTCCAGCAATGACATGCTTGTAAGGCATAGAGTATATGCTGAAAAGCTTTTTTTCTCATCTGAGTCACTTACTGATAATAAATGCTTTCTTGAAACTCTAAAGCACCACAAAATGCAAAGATACATTTAGGCTACATATCAGTTATACTGGTTTGACACCAGTTATTATTTTTAAATGTAACTCCCTATTTTTCATTGTTCCTGGGGTTTTACAGTAAATGTATAATATGTTTTTGATTAAAAATTATGTTGGAACGACTTCAAGATACTGGTTCTAGTATTGGTGGTTCAGATAACCAGCTATATTAAAACAAGTTATTTAATCGTTTTTTTACTCCTGGGTCATTAATTCTAAAATAAAAAAGTTTAGACTTAACTATTGTGAAGTTACTTCAAAACGTCACCGTATTCCATGAGTTCCAAGTCTTCGAGAACTGAAATATTAATTTATCTTAAAAGATCAAAATATAGGTATAGAGGCTCTCTGAAACAAAATTTTGTAATCTTAAGGTGTTGTACTGCCGATTTTATTATCTATTAAGCAATTTACTTGGAACTAAACAGAGGAAATTCTAGTAGTAAGATGATTAAAATGTGATATTCTAGAAACAGAAGAGAAGATTTTATTGTCTAAATGATTTGGACACAGACCTCTGGTTTAATAGGTTTGAATTTCTTTCATTACAAAATTATATTGCATCTCTGTAATTTTCCTTTTTGGCACAGAGGACAGGTGTTCTGCAGATGGAGAGACAGTTGTGGTTTTATGGGATCTGCTTTCCCAAACACATTAGTATTTGTCACTCACAGAGGTCCTCTTTCTAAGAATGGCAAATGCCCTCATGCACACTTATTGTCAAAAAAAAAAAAAATAGATCTTAACGTATGAGAAAAAGAGAAGACATGTTTAACCTTTATTGAGTATGAGAGAGGGAGTGAAGTGAATTTCCTGGCACAGTCTAGACACTGATTATATAAAAAGAGTTTCTTGGTCGCATATAGTTATGAAAACAAGACCATGGTTGCAACCTATAATAGTTTTAAGCTAGGAAAAAGCCACCCTCACTCCAATACAACAAATAAAAGGAGGAAAGGTATGTCTACACATGAGAGGTCTCTGGGGACAGCAACAGAAACGACACGATGTCTGTGGAAAAGATGAGAAATACTGAAATAAAATATACAGTTCCACTTATCTGCCCACAAGACCACTTTGCATACCAAGCTTTGCCATCTTTCAGTGAATCAGGTCAATAGCACAGTTTATACATTCCCATGGGCAGTAGTGGTATATGAATCATTACTCCAAAGCAGTCCTCGGTGGAAAAGTTGCATGGGTTTAACAGATGAATCTGGGGATTTAATCAGTTCCTTTTGTGTCCATAGCCCCTGACCCTCTCTAGTTAATTGAAACTTTCAGTAAACCCATTTGAGGTCTGTGCTATCAGTGGTAAGAGTATTAGAATAACATAGTATGTTGCTAACAGTTTTAATTTAGATTTCATATTTTGCATCACATTCTGAATATAACAATTTTGTTTTTAAATGGGAGATGAATTTGAACTATTAGATGTTAATGCAATATTTTAAAATGTGATGTAGTTATTAGTACAACAAAACTCTGATAATTCCACAGGAAAATTATGCTGAAGAAAAACCTGCCTGTTAGAACATGTGTTTCTTAGCCAGAAAATGAACTAATGCTTTTGATTTAACATTTAAAGATGTGGCCTTGTTTTCTTGGTAATATCTTTCATCTTAAAACTATCAGAAGACTGAGTGAATTTCTATTTTTGCAGAAGAAATTTAAGACAGGATACTTATATTAGTGGTGAAAATAATCAGTACCAGATCTAACTATCCACTAGAAAAAGCAAACATGAACAAAAAATATAAAACGAAAGATCTTAGTCTTGTTTCTTCACAAAACAGTCAGTCTTTATTCTTGCTGAACAGCAGTTGTCATTAAGTATTTTTTCCTGGTAACTGGATAGAGATCGGGGCAAGAGCATAGTTGCAGTCTAATAAAAAGAGGAAAATAAAATCTCAAGAGTAACAAAAATGAAAACTTCTTAGTAGTCTTTGAAATATAACCAGCAAAAAATTTGGAACCATGAGATTATTAAAAGAAAAAGAAACTCAATAGTGAAAGAAATAATCATCTTCAAATTTGACTCATTTTTTTTTTCTTATAAATTTTAATTTATAAGAGACATATATGATTGCAAATTGCAGTTTAGGGACTTTTAAGTTAAAAATGCAAAAACAAATGCTTAGATGTAAAAAATAGAATAATATTTAGCTAAGTTAATGGTCTAAATCAAGCAATAAATAACATTTTGCTACAGATATATTTTATGTAATGGGGATGCAAGGATATAAAAGCTGCAGTCTGTAATGTAATCAAAGCATGTTTTATAAGATTAAATAAAAGATGGAGTTCTCAAAATATGCTAGGTTTAAATAATTAACATTTAGACTCATATTAATAATCAAATATAATACAATTAATTTCCATTTTAATGGAATTATGTATTCTCTTGCATCCGGTCCTCTCTTCAATTGTTCAGTATCTAATATTAAGAGGTAATCACTGACTCCAATCTCTTGTGTCTGGTCCTCTATTTATTGTTCAATATTTAATATCAAGAAATAATCTCCAACTTCAATCTCCTAGTTTCCCTCACACTTTCAGGGGTAGGGAGCAACTTGTTGATGTGATACTGTGTACCTAATTAAAGACAGTGAATCTAATCAGAGTTGGGATGGAAAAGGCATGGTTTTATCAATCTGCAGTTTAACCTCTCTGAATACTAATTAGCTTGTGAAAGCATTGAGCACCAGGCCTAATTCAGAGTAGATGATCCATAAGCATTACAGTACTGGAATGTCTGTTTGATTGAAAATTTTATTTATAGAAAATGATATCAAAGGCCACACAATTTTGAAAACTACTCTGTATACACTTAATTAAACATCTTGTTTAATTATTAATCTTTCAAACATTTAAAAATTTATGTTAGTATATGACAGCTATGATTGATGGCTAAAAAGTAGCAAGTATTTATTATATGAGTAATACTAGATATCCAGAATGATCAACAAATCTAAAATTACACATTAAAAAAGTGCTAAAAGAAGTAAATTAATTTAAAAATTTGGATTTGCTATTTGATATTAAATAGCAAATCAAAAACATAATATTTCTCTGAATTTTAACTTTATTTTTTTTTGCCTATTTCGAAATGCCCCCAATAAATCTAAAGCACAGTACATTATACTGAAGTTTTAAAAAGTTTGAATTGTTTTTAATAAGTAGAAACTATTTTAGAAATAAAAAAAAAATCAAAATCAAATACGCTCAGAAATCTTGACAATTAGTGTACGAAATGCACTTAAACTCAAAGGAGTTTTTCTGAATAAAATAATCATATAGTGCTCAAGTAACCCTCGTTTTATTTTATAATGACCTTAAAGCACAAGAGTAGCAAAGCTGGCAATTTGGATCAACCAAAGAGAAGCAATGAAGTTTTTCTTTTAAGCAAAAGGTGAATACAGTACAATAAGATATGTTGAGAGAGAGATCACATCACATAACTTTTATTACAGTATATTTTTATAATTGTTCTAATTTATTATTAGTTATTGTTGCTAATCTCTTACAGAGCCTAATTTATAAATAAATTAAATATTATAGATATGTAAGCATAAGAAAAAATATGCCATTTATAGCATTCTGCATCCATGCCTGGTAAATTAAAGAAGTTGTAACTGGATATGTTATGATCTTGGTCCAAATTTTCTGCCCCAGAATAAATCATAATAAAGGCAGAAAGCATCGACACTTTTAACAACAGAACTTGGCTGGTGTGGAGAAAGTGAGGTTTCAGAACTATTTATTCCCTTGAAAAGAAGTTCACCTCATCAGTAGAGGAGCAGTAAAAGCTGGATGTTCTTTAAATGTCACAGATAGAGAAAAATGTGAACAAGGAGACATTTCTTGACTGGTTTCTATGACTTGGTATTCTCAGACTTTAATAAGTGAAGTACTACACAAGTTAAAGAAGAAAATCGCACTCCTGGCAAGTTCCTAAAACTGCCACCCAAAATCCTCTTGTTCTTTCAAACACACTTAAAGAATATATTCTGGAAAGAAACTTGAAAACAATTTATTTAAAGCCTGCAACTTTGTAGAGCAGGACCTTAGGCTCTAATACATGAGTTGCTTACGTAAAGTGAGCTAATACTCATTAATTCAAGAAAAAATCCAAATCGAATGTTTTTTCTTTTTAATTAGATCATTTTGCATTTGTGTTAATTTATTCGCATTTAAATGTTTTTCACATACCATTTCATTTAATATAATATTCACAACAACCTGTTACATGAGAAAAACATTTTGTCCCTCTACTAAGTCAATGCAGGAAATAAATCTCAAAAAGGTACAGTATATTTGTCGCACTAGAGAAATTTAGGGTTTATTTTCAGATATCTCCAAATGTAGTTAACACTTCATAAAGTTTCCTCCAATGTCCAATTCGCCTACACAATATGACTCAAAAACTAAAGTGAATTCTGAGGAAAACTTAAGCTTTTTTTTATTTGTAAAAAGCTTTAACCTTGCCAATAACAGTACAAAAAAATGTCATTTTTCATCTGGCTGCAGCCAGCTCCTTATGGATCTCCACAGAACTGTTCCAATTCTCTTTGTCATGGAACTGAGAAAATTGAAGCTATTCATCAATCCCAAAGAGTAGCATGCAAGGGTATGAGATTTTCAATGACTTTGTTTTGACCTTGTTTTCTTTGGTGATTCAACATAAGTGAAAAGACCTATCTGGTAAAGACTTAAAGGTCACACTCAGACTTTTTTTTTTTTTTAAGTAAACTCATATTGATTGACTACCCTATTTAAATTTAGGAAATTATAAATCTAATTATAAATTACTATTCTCACGTGTCATGAGCTGTGGTGGGAACCAATGTGAAAAATGATAATATTTATGTATTTAGCTACTTCTAATTATTGCTCCTTTTATTCTTTTGTGTGTTTAGTCAGTTATAATATATTATGTCACATGAATTTGTGAGTATAAATATGTTTGACTGACTCCATAAATACTACTGGAAATTAATCTTCTAAATTGGGTAAAAAAAAGTTCCCCCTATTTATGGAATCAACATGCATTTCGGAATTCATATCAGAATTCATCCAATATCATCATCTTTTGGTGTGGTGATCTATCTGAATTCTACGTCTTAAATTCTGAGAACCTTGAACCATTCTTTCTCTGATTAATAGTGTATGCTTAGGCAATAAATAAATAATGCCTGATTTTTATATATTGGAGCAATAAAATTATCAAAGGTAATAAACATACAAAATCAGTGATTTAACATATTATATTTGTTGTATTGAAATGCTGACCTGGCAAATAGGTATTATTTTCTTTTATTGAGAGAATACTGACCAAATATTTGAATGGTTGTAGAGAAAAATTGCCTAATGCTCTCTCACCTCCCATAAATATTCTTTTACCTTGGAATAACTTTATTAGTTTGAAACAAAAGTGTGTTAATATCTGATTAATGCCATTTCTCCACTTATATTTACAGGTCTTTTCCCTTGTTGTTTCTTCTTTCTTTTTGTTCTTTACAAAAAAAAAATCACTGTATATGATACAAAAAGCACTTGGCATTTTAAAATGTTATGGTTATACATTGTTGAGTATTCAGAATCATATTTCTGTTTTATTTAAATTTTAACCTATAGAAGATGACGCTTAGATACAACAAAGCTAAGAGAATGTAATGAGGTACATCCTTTCCAGGGTAGAAATTGTAAGTCACTTTTTATGAAATATAACCACTAATGATGTATTTTGATAGTTTAATTTTGAGCCTTATATGTTCTGAATAAGACCTGTTTTACTTACTATGGTATGGCAGATGCATTGATCATGATAGCTGGATCAATGGTTGAATAGAATTATTGAAAGAAATTGGTAGGTTAGTAGATACATTATAGAAATTATCATACTCTTATCTAATTTGAGTAGCTCCTTACTCTCCTCAAATCTATAAAAGACTCTAAGAGAAAGCAATAATATGTTGATTAGATTTCATTTGAGTTAGTGTGAGGTAGTTTATTTCTTTTATTTTTTTGTAAAGAGGTAAAATAATTAGTTTTAAAATAAATTATTTTCAAATTTTTATGTTAATTTTCTTTATAGATGTCTTTGATGAAGATGAATCATTTCATTACAAATCAAAATTTTCCAAAATAATGCAACTAACAAGTAATAGATTTTAACTTCTTTTTTTCATTTCCTCTAGAGTGAAACATGTTGTAAGTGTAAGTGCAAAGATATATGTTCACTAAGATGCAAAAACCATTCCCTGTGGAAAGTTACCATCACTGTATTCAAGAGATTTCTCTGAAAAACATTTTTGTTTGTTTGTTTGTTTTGAGTTTCAGTGACTCAAATCAATGAACCTCATGAATTTATTGGCACATATTTTGCATTTTTTCCTCTAAACTAGCGCATTTTAAGTGTTTAAAGATTTTATCTGTAAACTCTGACTATGAATCAAAAGTAGTAATTATTCAAGCTTACAATAAAAACTTCAACGAGAGTAACTTTGATATGTTTTTAATTTAGCATAAGGGTGTAATATAAAAATAACTTGCATTCTTTAAATGTGCCCAAATAGCAATGTTATTTTTACTTTGATGCTACATCACTTCAATATTTTATTCACAAATCATCACGTGTTATTTATTTAACATATTTATTTGCACTACATATTAGTATATGAGAAAAAAAGTAAACTTTGTAGGCATTAACAAATGTATTTCTGCATATGCTTGAATTAAACTCATTGAATCTGCAAACTATCACATTTGCTGAAATAGAATACCTTGGTGATAAAAAAATTAACTTTTAAAAGTGAATATTATTAACCACAGAGAAAATTTGAGCAGAATCTACAATCACATCTACAGATCACTTATCAAAATGACAAGATGTGTGTTCAGGTTGTCAAAGACTCTAATATAGTCTTGCAAATTAACTAATTACAAAATATATAGATCTATGAAATTTGATACTTTAGCATCCAGAACAGGTACAGGATTGTCCTATCAGGAAGATCTTAATGTCATTATTCTACTTCTGCAACACCTTCATATCTTTTTAATTGTCGCACCTTGAAGAAAATAAAGCTTCAAATCCAGTTAAGATCTACACGAAAACACAAAATCTAAATGAGAAATGTAGAAATTAAAAGGTTACTAGTCTAAAAGAGCATCACGTTTTTCACACCTTTGTTTTCCAATATTCTACAGTATATTTACTATAATAAATATAGTCTGTTTAACGTGGATTAACTACTGAGTGGGATTGTTATTCTTAAAGTCCTTTTAGGGTTAGAAGAGATTTTAAGGGAGACAATGAAATAACAACCATAGCAAGAATGAGGTCTGGAGCGGGAGAGCGCCTGGCTCAAACTGGTGAGTGACTTCTGATCTTACTGCAGGCAGACAACATGGTCTGTCATATAGATGGTGGGCCAGGCTGTAAAAGGGATCAAAAGCAGGTTAAGGAATTTGGAATTGATTTTGTTGGAAATGAGAAAGGAAATAATGGAGGGTTTTAAGCAGAGGAGCAAGTGAACCAGGGTGAGCTGTAAAAGAACGCTATGTCCGGATGGTGAATGGTGTATTAGTGGAAGAGGCTGAAGGCGGGGAGGTTAGTCAGGTTCACCCATAAAATGAAAGTATCTGTTATCTGAAGCATTGTTACAGGTACTGGAGACATGCATAACATGTGTGCATACATACGTGTAGTAAATATATTTATATGTAATGCACACACAAACACTATGAATAAAGTATCCAAATTGTAGAAAATTAACAGAACAATTATCTCCTAATTTTTAAGTTCTACTTATGTTTAACTGATTTCATTTTCTTAATTACGAAATAAAACATAAAAATTTTTCATTATGGACTATCTATCATCTATCTATCTATCTATCTATCTATCTATCTATCTATCTATCATCTATCTATTTATCTATCTACCTATCATCTGTCATCTATCAACTATCATCTATCTTTCTACACATATACCTATACACACATGTATATGCATATATATAAAATGGTTTGTATTACAAATATTATACAGTTTTTTTCTCTTTTAGAAGATGCAATCAGCCTTATTTGAAAGCAGCAAATGAGTATTTAAAATAAGGACGTTTGCACAAAGACATAATGGAAAGTAACAAAGACATAACTGAATAAATAAAATCATATATGTATACTATGTATAGAATTTCAAAAGCTGTAATTTTTTACTTACAATTTAAGGGAAACTGACACCATTACAGATACAAACATCAATGTAGATGAAATTAAGGTATTGCTGGGTATTTTTATTTTATATAACTACAGTAAGCTATATTGATTGATATTAATATAAGTAGATAACAGCAAAGGATTAAAAAAAAATCAAGATCATCTGTATTTCTTTATGTATTATCTAGAGCATTAGATGGCAACAAGTTCTGACGAAGTTTCATTCTTAATTGTTAAAGGGGTAATATAGGCAAGAGTAATTTGGAGCATTAACTATGTGTATGTATATTTTGTGTTCAATAAATGGTAAATATTATACTGGCTCCATAGTATAAAGCAACTGACAGAATTCAATT
Organism: Pteropus alecto; assembly: GCF_000325575.1. Taxonomy (NCBI): domain Eukaryota; kingdom Metazoa; phylum Chordata; class Mammalia; order Chiroptera; family Pteropodidae; genus Pteropus; species Pteropus alecto. Next base: position 4,638,929 of record NW_006437828.1, read on the forward strand.
GATCTTATATTCTAGTTATCACAACCTTTATATTCAAGTGACTGCATATAATATGCAGTAATAGTATGGCCAGTTGGTAAAATATTAAAATATTTCCATAGCAGTTTTAATATACAGCCACTTCCTCAAGACCCCTGAGTGACTGATCTCTACTTTCTCACCACTATCCACCTTCTGGAAAGGATCTTAATCAGAAGAATATAAAACATGGACTTCATTTCAGGCATCCATCTTCCCTCTCATTTCTTGAAAGAGCATATGTATAGCAAGCAAATAAGGCCTGAGGTGGCAACAAATTTACCATATGTGAAGATGAGTAAGGCCACTGTCACTGAAGCACAGTGGTCAAGGCAGAGTGGCACAAGATCAGATGAAGAGACTGATACAGCTCTCTGAGGGCCTCCTAGGACACAGTGAAGTGTTTTGATTTGATCATATGTTTAAATAAAAAAGCACAGAAATGTGTAAATGAGAAAAAGAACAAGGTCAGTTTAATGTGTAAAAGCGTTATAAAACTGCTCTATAGAGTGAACCAGATTTTCTCATTATAAATTCTTTTTGAGTTTAATCTTTGCCATGTAACTCATATAAGCTTTACAACTATTTAAGAACACTTGTAGAATTAACTTCCATCTAAAAAAGTAAGTTGTCCAAACAATCAATTGTCGCATGGTAACTAGGGACAGTGCTTATTGTAGGTTCTCTTTTGGCAGCAAATGTTATTATATTAGGTTGTGATGTTAGATTTAGAAAAGGGGTTATGTGTTAGTCACAATAACATAACGTAATACCATCCCTCATTAGGATATCGTCATTGATCATGTTTGGTGATGTTTTATAGAGAGTAGAGGGGTTTCTCTTACTTTTTACTTCCTTCCCTTTAAATATGGGTTTCAAATCCAGATGGCTACACAGATGAAACAAGTTATATCAAAGAGTGAAGAGTGTTCAATGTGATATAATTAGTAGTGACTGGGAAAATTGCCTGTTTACAACCATGAAAACATATCCCAGTATAGTTTTAACACATAATAAATAGGGTACGAGGAAAATACATTTGCGTGCAGTTTCTGTTTGTAACAATATATTCACAAGAGGTGATGACTAAAAAGTTTCTCCCCCTGGTTTCTTAGATGAAACTGGTCAATGCTTTAGGAAAGCCCTACAAAGGACGGCTTCAGCTCTTCAGTATAAATAAGTGATGATCCCCACAAACTCATTTGGTACCAGTGGAGAACCTGTATACACACGACTCTGTGGCATTTTATGGCAGGACAGAACTGTTAAGGTGATTGAGTTCAAACCCTTTAGTTTTCAGGCAAAGAGACTGAAGATTTATGTCTCTGTATTCTTTGTAGTACACAATTTTTGCTTGTTTTTTATAGGTATCAGAACATCTGAAAAAGCAGAGAATACTTCCGTTAACTTCTCCCAGAGAATATGAATGGAAAAAAAGGATTTTCATAAAATACAAAATAATATTTTGGAATTAAATTTATGAGATTAAATCTATTTGGTAGCCTGGGTAAAATTCACAAGGCCCAATATATGGATTATTAAATATATAACTGTGAGATTATATCGGTAACCTTAAATTTTATCTATTGAATAAACTAAAACTTCTTTATTGTTTATTGTGTATGAAAATCTATATTCTACTATCAAAAAATATTGTATACTTGCAGTATGTAATAAGAATATTCAAGAAAGTGAAATCGAGAGTCCCAGTTACAATAAAAAAATCATCCTCACATTTATTCCAGAATGCCTACTTCCTAGGGTTGCGATGAGAATTTAGCAAGTTAAAATGCATTCAAAATTTAAAACAATGCCAGGCTTAAAATAACATTTAAGAATTTTTTAAAATTCCAATAATATCAGCAAACAATATATTAGAATACTTATTATATATGTAATTTTGTGAAATTATTATGTTTATTTTTAAGTGATTCGAGTATTAAAGAAAATTCAATTTTTATCTTAGATTATCCAACTCAGATATCAATGGTAATCTGAAGTCACTTAGTACATGTTAATCATTATTAGCTTTTATAAAATTGTGTTAGTATATTCAGAAGTCATTTGACAATAATAACTCATTTAAAAGTCATAAGAACCTTTGCTGATACATAGAAAATCTATTATTATTTTTATTTCTAGGTAAGAAAACTTAAGTCCAAGTAACCCAAGTAGGTGACTTCCATAATGGCCCTGGAATCAGAAGGCCACCTGCCTTCACTATCTTGTGCTACAATTTAAGATGAGCTAATATAGTCACATTGTTTCAGGTGAACCTTTGGTATATGGTCTGTTTCTCATATCTATGAAGATTTTTATGCTTTCTTGTATAAGATTATCAAAATTAACCTTATTCTAATATGTTAAAAATAAAGGTGATAGAATGAATTTCATAGGTGTCCATCAGCATTTGGGAGGTCATTTACAAGGGCTTATGTGAATAGGTTCAGGTTTTGAACTGTATTCATTAATGTAAAAGTAGAATATCTTCAGAGAATGTCTTATGATAAATTTGCTCACCTACGAATGGCATATCTTTCTGTTTGTCTCTTTCATTGACTTTAAACACATCATGCAGCCTTGGGTCATAATGAACTTATCCTAGAACGACATGTTCTAAAAATGAAGAACAAAATAATATCTGAAGAAAGTATAAAAGCGTGATATCTTTTGAAAAAGGAGAGGTCTTTGTTTTCTATTGTTTCTGTCATACATTATTCTACTTTGAACGGTATAGTTAACATTCATGTTTTATATTAAAGTTTTAAACTATAATTGTAAGAACATTGAATCCATAAGTGAAATTCATGTTAGGGAATTCTCATTTTGATCCAGTTTCTCTCACTGGATGGATCTATTTGATAAGTAAATAGGGAGTTAGAGGTGGAAGCAAATAGCAATTTCCAGTTACTTTTATTCACAGGTAGCACAAAACTCAATAATCATCAGAATTATGTTTTAGAGTTCTTAGATAGCCTTATAAGAGTGATGTAGTTTTTTTCCTATTAAGTATTATTTATTTATTTAAAAAGTTTTCAATTACAGTTGATGTTCATGTTATTTTATATTAGTTTCAGGTGTACAGCTAGTGATTAGACATTTATGTAATTTAAGAAGTATTCCTCCCGATTAGTATAATGCCTACCTGATAGTATAGTAAATACAATATTATTAACTGTATTCCCCATGTTGTAATTACATCCCCATGACTATTTTATAACTACCAATTTGTACATCTTAATCTCTTCAGCTTTTTCACCAACCCCCCCAATTCTCCTCCCATCTGGCAATCACCAGTTTGTTCTTTCTATCTATGAGTCTGTTTATGTTCTGTTTGTTCGTTTATTTTGCTCTTTAAATTCTGGGTATTTATCTGAAGAAATTTGAAACACTAATTTGATTAGATATATGTACCCCTATGTTCATTGCAGCGTTATTTACAATAGTCAAGAGATGGAAACAATAGATGCAAATTTTTTCACCACGAACTTTCATAGACTTTAAAATATGCAATACGTTTATGGCCATGCCACCCCAAACACGACCAATCTTGTCTAATCTTGGTAGCTAAGCAAGGTCGGGCCTAGTTAGTACTTTGATGGGAGACCACCTAGGAATACCAGGTGCAGTACGTTTAAAAAAAAAAAAAAAAGAAACACTTTCCTACTTAAACTCCTGATATAGTAAAGACATTTTGGAAAATAATTCCAAAGTTAAGCTCTGAGACAACTAATATATCAATGAACAATGGACAGGTACATGGCATGCCGTCATGCTCTC
>NW_006437828.1:4642920-4650238 GCF_000325575.1 Pteropus alecto
TTCTAGTCACTGGCCAGTCAGTTTCCTTTCTTGAGCAGCCAATTAAATCCACACCCAAACCTGTTCTCTGATCAGGCTCTCACACCTGCTGGACCAATAAACAGGCAGCTTAATAAAAACGAGGGCCAGATACCAGACATTTTGGGATAAGCCTTCTTTCCCAGAGCCCAGGAAATTATTGGAAACAGACAACTCACACCCTGAATGTGATACATAAGTTGCTCTCTATACCTCCAGCTCGCTGTTACCTGGTTCCTGGGTACAATCCCCTATGTGACCTTGCTTGGCAGCCTTATCCCTTTTGGAGCTGTACATTACAAAAAATTCTGCCTTTCAGTTATGTGAATGTCATTGGTTTATGTCCTGCCATGAGACAAGTCTTCAAATCTTACAAAACATTGTGATATAGTATAATCAGTACTGGACCGGGCCACAGAATGCATAAATACTAATGAAGACTGTCATTCATCTGCTAGATATGCATTGCAGATATAACATCTAGATTGAAATCACCCTCATTGAAGCCACATTCTATGAGGGCAAGACAGTACTTCTATTATTGCCTTGACTACAACTGTCAAGTAGAAATTATATTTCCCTATTAAACAGAGTGGGGATTCTTAAATTAGTATATATAAATATACATGCACACAAATATGTATCTAGTGGACAAAACATATACATTTTAATAGGTTATCAAATAAATTCGTAGTTTCCCCAAATGTCAATATCACTGAAATGGAAGAATCTTAACTAAGATTTTATGAAGTCAAGAATATGAGAATGTTTGAGTCAAAATAGTGAAAATAATCTAAATATAATTTAGAGTTGGTTCATGTATAATAGAAAATACAAAAGTATTATTAATTTATAATTCTTTCCTACGAAGGACCTTGCAAAAACTTCTAGTTAGGTGTGGCCAGAGGTTATTTTTATCCTGATTCTATCAGCCTTGAACTTTCCCATGTGCTTCCAAGGTTCTGATGATGCTCCTTTAGGTTTTTCATAACATTCATAACTAATTTGGGATGTCTTCTGATTTTTAGATATTAACATTCTTTTACAGATATTCATTTGCTAGTACACAATTTAATTCAACAACAAAATAATACTCTATCAAGCGCTTTTTTTATTTTTTCTTCTCTCTGATGTAATCAGGGAATGTCTTCCAGTAATCCGTCACTCTGAGGAAATTACTTCCATTCTTCTTCAAGGAGATAGATGACATTGTTTTCTAATGCCTAGTAATTTAAGTATTCTATGCTCAGGCCCACTGCCTTTGTGTTCTGCTTGTGGGAAGATGGTTTTATTACTCTCCGCTTGCCATAAAAATATAATAATTTGTACATTTAATATAAACTGAGAAAATAATCATTAATATAAATGTTAAGACAATGACACCCCCTTTATAAATATGTGTTGTAATGCCTTTATAAATAAATGCTAACATCAGCAGTTCTCATGGTTTACTACTTGGCTTTTCAACATTAACAACACATGGTTTATTTTCTCAAACTCTAAGTGCTCTCAACTCTTAGAGTCTCACTTTATTTCTCTGTGAGTCTGCTTTTTGCCTTGGAGGTGTTTCCCTAGCCAGGTGAATAGTAGCCTCTGATTCACGATTTTATGGGGCACAATGACTACCAAAGTAATTTAATTTAATAAGAGAACAATCACTTTAAGCAGATTCGTCTTTTTGTATTTTCTATTATACATGAACCAACTCTAAATTATATTTAGATTATTTTCACTATTTTGACTCGAACATTCTCATATTCTTGACTTCATAAAATCTTAGTTAAGATTCTTCCATTTCAGTGATATCTAGAAAGAAACACTTTATGGGTTCCAAAAAAGATTGAGCTGATAATTTTGTTAAAAATTGGCCCAAGCTATTAATGTCTTGATGAGTCCAATAGAATCAGATAAAGATTTTTCTTGGAATGAAATCTCATGAATTTCAGGCTTCACAATGTACCTGCATATAAAGCTCTGGAGAATATAAATCAGCCTCACTGTCCCTCTCTCTATCTCTCACTCTGTCTCTCTCTCTCTCCACCCCATACACACCCACCTACAACATGCAGACAAACACAGCTTATAAAATACACATAACGATCAAAAACTAACAGCAAAATAAGACCTATAAAAGATCTCAGATAAAGGAATTGTTATCTACATAATTAACATGGTTCAAAAATAATTTAAAAATTTAACTTTAGGTAGTGAATGCACAATGTGATATACATATGGCGTATTATTGAACTGTACACTTGAAACTTATTTGATTTTATAGACCAATGTCACCCAATAATTTTAATTAAAACATAATAGGAGCTTAAGTATATATAAACAATAAATATTTTAAACTAATAAAGTTTCATTCAAATAATTGAAATGTAAAATCCAATGTGTTAGTTTAATCACAAATTAACATTTTAGAAGAGAATAGTAAACCAGAAGATAAATCTATAGATATTATCCGAGATGCACCACAGAGATTAAAAAAAAATGAAAACTGTGTCAAGCTTAAAAGACATGGAAGGTAATATGAGAAGTGGGACTTGTAGAAGGACAAAAAATTTATTAAGCCACAGATATCACTGGAAGATATACAGATATCACTGGAAGATATACAAGAGTTTCTAGAAGTGATGAACTAAAATAACCTATGTTTTCAGTGATTCAACGTTATATTAATAAAAAGAAATTCAGACCTAGATACATCAAGGATATGATTCAAAGTGAAGGAAAGAATTACTCATCCTATTATGCTAGATAAACAAATGAAATATAAAATATTACCTATATCACCCTGAAAATATACAAAATCTGAATATAAGTGAAAAGTTAACATTTGATTATCAAATGAAATTGTAAGTAGTTTACATCTTTAGTTTTTGCATTTCTATTGTTATTTTAATTTTGCTTTGCAATAAAGTAATATTTTTAAGTAACAAATAGAACAAGAAGAGGAAATTTATATCTATTGTATACCAGTTTTGAGTTGGATTTTTTTAATGACAAATTTGTCAGTTTTCATTATTTCCTTTCTTAATTTTTTAAAAAATTTTATAGCCTAGCAAACATAAAAACACTAATGCGGAACTCTAATTTGTGCTCCCTTTACACCTGATACTGCCTTACACTTAATATTATCTATACCACATTCAGAAAACTATTAGAGGATAAGCCTGCTGTGGCAAACCTGGGTTTCATGCATATAGGGGGTGAATACACCATCTTTCCGTAAACCTTTAGCTTTGTCTGGAGTTTAATATAACATGGACATCAGATTGTTGGCTTTCCAAAGGACATGCTGAGATTTTTGACTTACTCCTCTGATTCTTGTCTATTAATAAATTCTTTGATGGCATCCTGCTGAGTAGCAAAATTCAGTGACAACTTTCAGACAGGTATTGCAACAAAGATTTTTTTTAGTGCATGTAGTTTTCATCTGGAAGGTTTTAGTACACAACCTTTGTCTTTTTCAGGTTGTCTATTAATGGACGGCACCATGCTGACTGTGAAAACTGATATTTCTGGGTACAATATTAGGTATACCTTTCTGGGTTGATTCTGGAGAAAAAAATTTATAAACTGTAGCAATTTTTAGAAAGATTGTGCTAAAGTCTTAAGTTGAGGCTGTTGAGAAAGTATTTCCTGAAGATAAGAAGCATATCAAATGCCAATTATTGACTCTTTGCTTATTTTAGTTCTATGTTATACCATAGAAAAAACACAGGCAAATTTGTTCCTTTCCTATTCCATTACCAGTGGGTTCTGGAGAATCTTATCACATCATAGTTTTCAAAATCCTCCCCCAAAACAATATATCTTTAACTGATATATGAATAGTTGATTGAACTATCTTCTTTTTTTTTTTTTTTTTAGTTTTTCTTCTTCCAGCTTTATTTAGCTATAACTGATACACACCGTTGTATAGGTTTAATGTGTATGTTGAGAAGAACATCACTAATGCTTTTCCCACCTACATTTATTTCTATAAAAGCAACTTATTGGGAATTTGTGGAGAAAAGAAAATGGTGACATTTTGTATATGTAAAGCTGAGGCACAGCAAGATTAAGTAATAGGTTGAAGGTCATCCAGTTCATAAGTAGTAATACTGGTGTTTGAATGTAGGCAGTGTGCTTCAGAATGTGGTCAAATGACTCTTCTCCCATTCCTATCACAGCAGAAGCACTGATTCAGCCTGGGATAGAATTTCTTCAATAGAAATGAATTGTTTCACAAATGACGTGGGCTAACAGTTTGTGTCAAGTTAACATTCAAGAGAGGTTTTATATCATTACTGTCTGATAGCCAATAAGAAATAATGGCTATGAACAGGGGTTTATGAAATTATGGCTCCAGCCCTTTTATTAGTTTGCCAGGACTGCCATAACAAAATACCAGCTAGCTTAAACAACAGAAATGTATTTTTCAACAGTTCTAGAGATTGGAAGTCCAAGATCAAGGCGTTGGCAGACATGATTTCTTTTGAGGCCTCTCTTTGGCTTGCATGTGGCCGCCTTCTCGCTGTGTCTCACATGGCCCTTTCTCTGTGCACCACCCCTGGTCTCTTCCTCTTCTTATTAGGACATCAGTCATTGGATTAGGGCTTCCACATATGACCTCACTGAACCTCAATTATCTCTAGAATTCCTATCTCCAAATAAGGTCATGGTCACGCTCAGGGGGAAGGCTTCAACATGTGAATTTCCGAGGGGTACAATACAGACCATAACAGTTGGCATGAAACTATTAAATTTAGGTATACATAAATATTATGTGTCTATTACAAACGTGTGGTATATGTACATGTGTGGTATATATGTATGCATGTGTGTGCGTGTGTCAAGGGAGATTATGAATGCACATTCATTATTCATTTCATTTTGTTATGTCTGACTTGCTTTTCTTTTAAGCAAGAGACATTCCCATTCATATAGAATTATTTAATGATTGTTCTCCCTAGGTAGCCCAAAAGACCATATAGATGGATTACATAATGAAATATTTTTTTCCTCTTATATGTCCTTCAGATATTAAATTTACTACATAATCACCAATATCCAAGTTATTGGATAGCTTTAAATAAATATAGCAAAAAAATCTTGTTAAGTGTTTGTGTGAAATTAGATTGACAGACAATACGATTTTAAGAATTTCACCTTGACGATATGTGTAGCCATCAACTCAAAATAATTTCAATAAGCATATTCTGAGGTAAAGAGATTGTCAAAAACAAAACAAAACTAAACAACAAAAAAAATCTGGACTTAAGTAAGGAGAGACTTTATTCAAAAAAATAATCGAAATCAGGGAGGGAGACTAGTAGTAGGGAGGGTCCTCTGACAGGGAGATTTACGAGTCTCAAGGGTCAGACAAAAAGGCATTTTCTTTTATAGGAAGATATAAATTAAGCTAAAGTGAACCTGGTCTGAAGAGTGGGATGAGCCAATGCATTGATGGAATAGTTGAGCAGGAATTTCCTTCCTTGATGTTGGCCTCCTCTCAAGAGTGTTTGTTAAGGAAGAGATGTTTCAGATTCCACTGCTGACCCAGCCTGAGGATTGGTCAATATTTAAGACCTTTGTGGGGGAAAGAAAGAAGCTAAACTAAATTTTGATCAAGTCGGATTTGCAGGCATTTTGTCGAGGTTGATCGGGGAGAGATAAGAGTTCTACTAATCACCAGGGAAAAAAAATCTGGATGGTCTGTATCTGGCCTTGTCGAAAGTCAGCACAAGTTTATCCAAATCCTATGGGAAAGCTGTGCTTTGAAATGTCAGAACACAGAGGGGTGGGGGTGGGATTTATGAATCTTTGTTGTTTTCAGAAGCCCAGACCTCAGGGAGTTTAACAAAGTCACAGTCAACATGCAGTGGTGGACATCATTATAAGAATATTGTTTTTCTTTCAACATTCAGACATATATTTTGATATATGCACCCTTATGCTATGATGCAGGGCACTTTATAAATATTACCAACAATGGCATATTTATTGTCACAATTAGTTAAAAAGTACTTAGAAAGCAAAGTTCAATTTTTAGCCCCTTTTATAAACTGTCCTATGAGACAAATTATGTGACTCAGAGATATTATGTGGACATATCTCATTTTGAGCATGGGATTGAAAGATACTGACTTTCTTCCTTTTACAAGGAGATATGGCCTGAAAACTTCAGTTGGAGTGGTGAACTGTCACTTATTTTGGACAATTGCTTCGAGATATAAGAATTAAATATCACTTCTGGAATAGGTCACTGGAATTGTTTTTGTCTCCCATCTTTGATGCCAACTCTTTTTCAACAGATGACGCTGTCTCCTTTTTATTTTTCTATACTTCTAAGAGAGATAAAAATCTTAATACTGTCACAGTCTTTTAAAATCAATACTAACAAGGGATTGCATTGACATTTCTTTATGAAAATTGTTTATCTTTGCTCCCTGTGCATATTTTTCATGCAAGAGTATAAATATCAGAACAACAGGGGCCATATCGCCTTCTGCTACTGTGCAGGCATCGAGAATGCTTAGGTCTATTTTTTTCTAAGTAATGTAGGTTTCGTGTATTTATATAGTGCATTAAAACATACCTATCAGTTTGGGACACATCTTGTTAAGTAAACCTGTAAGAAGTATATTCATCTTAATATACCTAAAGGCATTTAATCTACAAATATTTAATTTCCAAAAAAGGAAGAAAATTTATAAATGTTCCCATTTACAAGGAGGAAATTTGTAGCCTGAAGTGAAGTGCATTTTTATTATTCCACATTACAATCTTTTTCTTGGTCCAAGTTCATACTCAAAAATAAATAGTAACCGACCAAAGAATTCTTTTAACTAAACATTCAGAAAATGACTAAATTTCCCAAATTAAGCCTTGAGTAAGTTATTTTATATTGGACAAAATTTTAATGTACTATTTGATTCAGTGTGTTTACTTAACAGATTGATTAAATTTATATTTTATTATGTAGAAATTTTATAATACATATGTGCTTAAAATTTCATAAAATTTCAAAAATATGTATTATATATTATGAAATTTCTCCATAAAACTATAAATTTACTAATGTCTTTATATCTAATAAACCTAATAATGCCTAAAGCAAATTCCTGACCATCTGAACTTAATTTAATAACCATTCCCCCCCCACACACACACACATACCCCTAAAACTGTAGAATCAAAGTAAGCCATTTGAGGTGGTTGTAACCCATTCAGATCCAAATTCAATCTATATGCAAATAAATACAGACTTTGAGTCAATGTACTCACGAATATGGAGTACTACCTCAATGGT
>NW_006437828.1:4650373-4651149 GCF_000325575.1 Pteropus alecto
GATTTCAATTGTATATATAACTAGAAGTAGGGCTGCAGAATCATAAAGTAGTTCCATTTTTAATTTTTAAGAAGCCTCCATGCTATTTTCCATAGCAGCTACACCATTTTACATTCTCATCAACGATACACAAGGGTTCCAATCTCTCCACATCCTTGCCAACCTTTATCATGTGCTTTTTCATCACAGACATTCTAACAGGTGTGAGGTCATTGCTCAGTATGATTTTAATTTGCATTTCTCTGATGATTACTGATGCTGAGCACTTTTTCATATAGCCGTTGGCCATAGGCAAAATATGGAAACAATCTAAACATCTATTGGCAGATGAATGCCTAAAGCAAATGTGCTGTAGTACACATATAAGGCAATATTATTCACCCCTTAAGAAAGAAGGAAATACCGCTAATGCAACAGTGTGGATGAACCCGAAGGGCATTATGATCAGTGAAATAAGTCAAAGAACAAATACTGCATAATTGCACTTATGTGAGATATCTAAAGAGTCGAACTCATAGAAGCAGAGAATAGAATGGTGGTTTCCTCGGGTTGAAGAGGAGGGGAAATGGGGAGTTATTCTTTGGGTATAACGTTTTAGTTATTTAAGATGAATCCGTTCTGGAGATCTGCTATACAACATAGTGTCAACAGTTAACAACACTCTGTTGGGCACTTAAAAATTTAAGAGGGTAGATCTCTTGTTTATTGTTCTTACTGCACTAAAGAAGAAAAGAAAGGAGAAAAGACGAAAGAGAGAGAGAGAGAGGGAGGGAAAG
>NW_006437828.1:4651798-4652666 GCF_000325575.1 Pteropus alecto
AAGAAAGAAAGAAAGAAAGAAAGAAAGAAAGAAAGAAAGAAAGAAAGAAAGAAAGAAAGAAGAAAAGAAAAGAAAAGAAAGAGCAGGTGAAGAACAAGAGTTTAATTGGGTTTGGTAGCAGAATTAACCACTCCAGTTTTAGAAATGTGAAATATGACCACATATGTATATGTTTTGTTTTCACACATGAACATAATTTACCCATAGCTTCATAGATGTGTTTCTACTGAAACATATTTTCTATAAATGATTTCAGCATTATATACGATAGGCTTATATAACATCATAAAGGGAAAAGTGACAGTAACATTTTTTTCTTGTACTGATACATCAGATTAATAGATTTTTTTTTTCTAGTAATGTGTGCATGACGGTAATAATATGAGAAATTCTCTAACAGTGTAAGGAAAACAATTAGAAGTAACATGGATGATGTCTATGCACTATTGTGTGGGAAAATAAATCAGACTAGCCAGAGGTTTTCCTGTGTCCTTTATTTCTTCACTTCAAGAAATAGTCTAGATGTATATGTATGTAACGCTTTTCTAGAATATTCAATTTCCCATTCAACACTCTTTTCCATTCACTCAAGTTCACAGAAATAACCTATGAAGAACTAGCCATCCCCCAAACAACACTGCTTTAGCCTGGCACATACTTACATGGGTCACGTTTATTTTCTGACAGTTTAATTTATGAAGGAATTACATATCGGTTTTATCTTATGCTAACTATTGCTATGAATAAATAAAAGCAGTAACTTCATTGTTAGCAGTAAACATACTCACAGCTAAGAAATATGTCAAAGCCAGCAACATCTGTTTCAGAGAGGCTGATCCTTACTTAATCTTCTTTTTTTTTTTTTTTT
>NW_006437828.1:4652680-4654747 GCF_000325575.1 Pteropus alecto
AAATGTCCCTTTTTCCACTCAGCATTTTCTGGAAAAAAAAAAAAAAAAACATTCTTGGAATTGATATGGCTTAAATAAGTAGAGTGAAAATTAAAGTACTAATGCAATTGAGTTAATGAACAATTAAGTACCCAAATTAAAAAACAAAAAATGTATTTCCCTGGTCCACAGTTGAGCATAATAATTGTAATCCAGGTAATATAACTCTATTGGAAATATTCTAAGCACTTCCTTAGTGAAGTCATTACAGACTGGCCTGCTGCTTCATAATTTCTGTGATAAGCTACTGAAAATTTAATTGGCTTTATCTCTAAAATATTTCTTCATAAAGTAAGTATAACAGAGGAATAAACCTCTTTGATTCATTTATTTATAGCAACTTAAGAAAGCTCATTAACACATTTCCTTTGCAGATATTTGCATTAAATAGGAATGTTCAATGAAATATTGCAAGAATCTTTAAGAACCCATATTCCCTACCATAAAATCAGGTTTGCGGATGAAAAATTTGATTAAGTGAGTTAAGTAACCACTTAATTTGCTGGCAGAAATAGCAAGTACTATTTTGGTCTCTTATTGAGATATAATAGAAGTTGTTACAGAAATTTATATTTTTTAAATGATATTTTTCTCTAAAATCTTAGTAAATGCTATTTACTTATTATTCGTTATGCCGTATTGAGATTTTACTTTATACTTTTAGTTTGAGAGTTGGCCACAAGCCCATATATTAAGTGTTGGAACATTTACTATTTCTGTTAGTGTTTCCTTGCTCATTTTAAATATGTTTTCCCTTGAAACATGATTTGTAAGCAAGTATAACAAAGTTCTAATGAGAGATAATCCCTAAACTTTGCTTGTAATTCAAATACAGATCTCATTCAATCAATAGGTCACATAAATAGAATTATTACTTTTCTTAAGTACAAGCATGTCAAATATCCTGTGTCAATATATTCATAGGGCATTTTGACATCTTTCCTCTCAAATCTGTTCTTTGACCTAGATCCCACATCAGTGCTCATGGAACTACCATTCTTTTAGCCTTATGCCCTCATTCCCACTGATGTCTTCTCTCTCTTAATTCTCCCTCCAATTAGATGTGAAACAAATAAGTTTTCCCAGTGATGATCCATGTTTTTAAATAAATTTCTGTCTTATGTTTCCACACAGTTTTTTTTTCACTACCTCAAAACATTTGATAGGGTATAATAATAATTTTACATACATCTAACTTACATATTGAGAACAAATATTAGTATGAGGCAATTTCTTGAAAATATTATTTGACCTAGTGTGCGTGTGTCTCTTCCAGGACCACCGATGGATATTCTCTTAGCTCTTTGTGGTATGGAGTCTGAGCCTCTTTGCCTATATTGCAGGATCCTTCATGAAGTCCTTTCCATAAACCTTTTCCATCTTGACTCTAAATACTTAGAGTCAATAATTACAAAGATGTAATTCAAATGGCTTTAGACTTGACTTTCAAGTCCCTTTCAATCTATTTACTCATGCCTTGATGTTCTACCTCTGATTCCACTTTTGAAAAATGTAAATAGCTAACAAAACTCTTGCAAACTTACTTATACTTTTATAAGTAATTTACAATTTTATAAGTAATTTAAGCATTACTTAAAATCAGACTGAATAAGATTAAAATGTCTAAAAATTATTTATACAATAAATTCCTGATTATGAGTGCATGTGTATATGTGTGCATGTTTACTCATTTATCCATTTTTCTTATAAATGTTATGTTAGGATATTGTTAAATATATTTTCTAAATTCTGGAATCTCAAAATGACTTTGTCTCAAAACCTCACTCTTAAAAAAAAAATCTATTGGTATCGTTGATACCACTATATATATTCTAGTTTCTACACTCTTGGTATTTTTTTCATGATTTTTTTTTTCTGTTTAAAGTCTTCCAGGACAATATTATTTATTATGATGCCACAAATTATTTGTATATGTGAACCAATTTGGAAGTCTTACTTCCAAATTTCTCAATATCAGGAAAATCTTCCTCTTCTTTTTCTCTCTCTCAATGTATTCATATACTATAT
>NW_006437828.1:4654823-4702389 GCF_000325575.1 Pteropus alecto
TTATTTTTGTTTTTCATTTCTCTCACTTTTTCTTTTCTTATTTTGTTTATCATTTTTCCTCCATGCATCGTGAAACCTGACCAATTTGTTCTCCATGTCATTAATTATATTTTACTCATCAGTTTTGCTCTTTTGTACCTCTAACATGGAAGTTTTCCCAAATTTTCTCTTTTTTTTAAAATAACATATTTTGATATATCAGAATAAAAAGAAAATACTATAATGAATATTTTCATAGCCAAAACTCACCTTAAGAAATTAAGTATTATGAAATGAGTTATATTTTATTGTGTATCATTTCATAATCACAGTCCCTCCTTCCTTCCCATCCAGAAATATCATCCTGAATTTAGAGTTCATAAAACCTATGTAAACTTTTAGTTTTATTATTATGTTTGTATTGCAAATGACACGTTTTTAATTGGCAAGATTTTTAAATGTCATACCAATGGTGTCACACTGCATTACACATTTTCATATTGCATTATTTTCTAAATATTATCTTTGTAATGTTTACCTAAGTATATAGAGCTTGTTTATTCATTTTCACTTCCGTATAGCATTCCTTTATTCAAAGATATAGATATTTATAAATCCACTCTCCAGATGGTAAATATTTGGATCATTTTCAACATTTTAAAGTACAAAATATATTTCTGTATGTGTTTGCTTGTTCACATAAATAGATAACTCTTAAGTATGTAAATAAGAGCCTAACTACTGTGCCAAAAGATATGAGCTTCTTCACTTTATTGAATGTTTCTAAATTTGTCTTACAGTGATTATATAAAATGAACCATTAGCAGTGTGTAAAATTTTTACTCTTTTGTCTTAAACAATTTAATCTGAGAAGTTATGAAGAGTTTTCTTCTATTAATGTTTGAATATATGTCTGATTATTAGCAATTTGGAACATCTTTTCATTTGTCTATCAGTTCTCTGAATGATATATTTGAATTCTCTATAGTTTTGAAGGTAATCACCTTTTAAGGTTGTAAGTATTGCTCTTATCTTCTCTAAATCTATCACTTGTGTAACATGACAAATCTGTGTACTGTGTTCTTAATTAAAGTAAATAAACATACATATGAACACACATACACACATGTGTGTATATATATGCCACACTAGTTTATATAAATATATAAGTTTATATATACGCGCTTTATATGATATATACATGTATACAGTGATTTACATATATAAATAATATTTTCCTATTAATACACAGACACCCAATACAAACACATGCACACAAATGCCAGAGAGAACTATCTAAAAAGATTTTGGAAAAGGTGATTATGACCCGATGACAACATATTTATAAGTGAGGCAATGTTAATATATTTCATATTAATTAATGGTTTTACTTCTTCAATAATCAATGCATTTATTATGTAAAATATTTTGAACATCAAGTGGCTATCTATTGTTACATAATTAATAAATGTTCATGGCTAAAACTCAAATATTTGTTTCAAATAATCAGCAGGACAGATCTAGTATTCTTGTCTTTACTTCTGAAAACCATAGGTCTGTTTACCCTCATATAGTCAATTTGTTTGGTACAAGGCTATCTTAAAATTACTTCTTTACATCTCCAAGGTTAAGATATACAACATTCATTAAATTAGATAATTATACATAGTTTCATAGTTTAATCTTACAATAAATAAACAATGAGAGTCAGAGAATTATATGTATGATAAAAGTGTTGATGACATCGTTTTAAACTTTACTATAATTATTATGAAATATAAGATGTTAGGACCTGAGGGCCCCCAAAAGTAATTTATAAAATTAAATTAGGGGATAAAATCATGCTTATATAAACTTATTTTTTCTAGTGACCTAGCCACAAAAGAATTGATATCAAGGGTTTCCCTTTTATGATAACAATTCCAGAGTTGGTATATAATTCTTTTTTCAAATCTTTCCATTAATATTTGAAAAATTTGCTAGAATGGCATATTGCTAATACTAAAACCTTATTCTTTGATAAATATATATATTAAACACAAGATTTCTTTTGCAAGGGGAAATGGCAGCATTCATACTACAGAATCTTTTAAAAAATATACCTTTTACTGTATTAGAAATTCAAGGCACTGTTGTGTGATTATATATATATTTTACTCGAATCTATTTATTTAGATTTTTTTTAGTAAAATTAATGAAGCAAGAATTTTATTATATATTTTTAATAAGTAAAATCATGTATAGATCCCAGTTTCTCATAAGACAGAACATTTCTTCTCACTAAATTCCATTTTTTTTTCACTGTTTTCCAATTCACAATCTTATACTCCCAGATGTGATCTTTTATTTATAGTTGGTCTGGCAATCCAGCTAAGTATCACAATGAATACAAAGAGAGTGAGGTTTGCTGGTTTTTTTGCATACTGGTGAGCATTTTCTCCTTCAGTCTTTATTAAAACTGCTAAACTTTTATTTCTTTTGTTTAGCATAATAATATTTATGCCAATGAACATAACACTAATATCAAAAACTGCTAATGTTTAGTACAAAATTTTAGGCAAGATCTTACTATTTGTATATAGATTTCTTTTGTATTTACAGTAATTTCTTTAGGCACACAACCACACACACACACACACACACACACACATATAAATAGGTTCAGATGACACACTTAACCAAGGTACTCGACAATTGTAAGACTCCATCTCACTGATCCTGACCTGTGTCACTTTGAGTGAACTTCATATAAATTAATAGGAGAAGCTTATAGCAGTTACACAAGAGGTTCTTCACCTCTCTATCTTTTTAAGATCTCCTGGTTATATATTCATATATAGTATAGTCTAATATTTCATTTATTTAATTATTCAGACTGATTTATCCTTGCTTATTATTTTGGGCCCAACTCTGCTAAGATAAGATAAAATAAAATCCACTGTAAAGTATAATTCTACATGAAGTTTGAATTCCTGAGCTTTTCTTTAATGATGCTTATGTTTCATCCTTTCTGAGATTCATGTCTTAAATGACCTAAACATTTATATTAACCTTCAATATTAATGCTCTTAGAATGCTTCATATACTTAAAAGAAAGTGCACAGAAACAAAATCATTAACTTATTCAGAGACAAGAGATCGGCTTTAAGTTGAGAATTTACCCAAGGAAAGGATGTCAATAATCAGTGATGAGTTCCACAAAGCAGGTGCATAATGTCGAATAGAACAATCACTCAAAATTACACATTTCAAACCTGAAGAAATGAGAAATCTGTGTCCATTGACTTCAGCTAACAATCTGTTGAAAATGGACTTAAAAACTCCTTAAGGTAACTTTGTCTACAGGCATGGAATTTTAACTCCATACTAGAATATTTGTAGATAATGCAAAATCTGAGAAGTACCTGGGGACATCAAGTCAGAGACTTCATAGCAAGTAGTAATTAAGCTGCACTATTTATTTTGCTAGATTAATGTTATAATCCAAAAAAAAAGACCATAATTGGTAACATGCAAAAAAGGGCACCAGAAAAGTGAAATGTGTTGATTCCAAAAGACATACAATCCCTAAAAGAAAATGCCATCATATTTTAAATGAAGAGGCAATGTCAATCAAAGTGACCCACATTTTAATAATAGCTTAGATTTAAAATATTTATTAAACAAAATCTGGATGCTATAAATTATACAATAAATTATACAATAGAGTACCTAAAGCCACAAACACCAAATGTCAGGTAATGTCTAAGGGGTTGAGATTGAGGGAAAAAAAATTAAATGCAAGGTGTCAGTTTTAAGTTAGTGATGGGATATTTAAGAGAATTCCAGTGAAAGTGCAGAAAATAATAATGGGCACAATATGCATGTGTACTTAGAGGTCATTTATAAGTGATTCATGCAATTTAGAGGTTCATATTTTTAATCAGAATGATTATAAATAACAGTGTAAGATTATGCTGAATATTGGAAAGCAGCTTTCTATTTATGTTTCTAGGAAAGGTGACAAATGTTTAATAGAGGCAAACTGTGTCTCATTCTTGGCTTGTTCAACTACTGAGTCTGTTCAACTACTGAGGGATGAGTAACTGGCAATTTATATATGATTCAGCCGTAACATACAATGCACTCTCCACATTTTTTTAAATTTTACCTTATTTATTTTTAAGAACAATTTGAGCTGTAGTAGATTCACTTCAGGACACACTCTAAATAAAGTGAATAGTAATTTTGCACTCAATAATATTGCATTTTAAGCTGTAAGTTCATAAAGATTAGATCTTCCAGAGAAGGCTAGCATTTCAGCTGTTAATTAGCTGGTAAAGTCAGGAAGAAATTTTTGTTTTATTGAAAGATACAAAAATGTTTTTTCCTTTTTTTTAAAATCAAAGACTTTATTTTTCAGAGCAGTTTTAGGTTTGCAATAAAATAAAGAGGAAGACACAGAGATTTCTCATATACCCACTGACCAACACGTGCCTAGCCTCTCCCATTATCGATATCCGTCACCAGTGGTACACTTATTGTTTACTAAAGATGAACCTACATTGAAACATCATAATCACTTAAAATCCATAGTTTATATTAGGGCTCCTTCTTGGTGCTGTACATTCTATCAGTTTAGAAAAATCATTATTATATCATACACAATATTTTCACTGCACTAAAAATCCTCTGTGCTCTGCTGCTTCTTTCCCCCACCTCACTTCCTGCAACCACTGATTTTTTATTTTCTCCATCGTCTTGCTTTCACAAGAATGCCATATAGTTGGACTCATAATAGTATGTAGCCTTCTCAGATTGGTTTCTTTCACTTAGTAATAAGCATTTTAAGTGTACTCTGTCTATTTTCATGTCTTGATAAGATTATTTTTGAGTGCTGAATAATATTTCATTGTCTGGATGTACCATAGTTTATTGGTTCATTACTGAAGGTCATGTTGGTTGCTTACAACTTTTGACGATTATAAATGAACCTGCTATAAACATCCGTGTGAATATTTTTTGTGTGAACATGTTTTCAATGACTTTGAGTAAATACCAAGAAGCACAGTTGCTGAATTGTATAGTAAGAGTATGTCTAGTTTGTATGAAACCAAACTGTCTTCCAAAGTTGTTGTACCATTTGCATCCCCACCAGCAATGAATGAGAGTTCCTGTTACTCCATGTCCTTGTCATCATTTGTTGATGTCCGTGTTCTAGATTTTGGACATTCTGATAGTTGTATGATAAAAACTTATTGTTGTTTTAATTTGTATTTCCCTAGTGATACATAATAAGGAATATCTTTTCATATGCTTATTTACCATCTGTATATTTTTTCATGTTTCTTCTTTAAGTATTTACTTAAAATCATTACTAGAGTGCTTATATTTACACATAAAGTAGTATTTCAAATACTCATTAAGGCTAAAATTTTATTGTACCTGAGAAGATGGGGAAAACATATGAATTTTGGCTTAGAAATGGATGACCATTTTTGCTAATTGCAGAAACTGAGTCCAGTAGATTATAGAAAATATGAAGCAATCCACAGATTCATCAATCACAAAATATCAGGTATTAATATTCTTCATATCTACAAACTATTTCACGTAAAATGTTTGCCTTTAAGGAGTTGACCACTGTCTTGATTGAAATTACATTTTCTTCCAGTTTTCTAATAAATTTGGTTAAATTTCCTATGAGCAATGAAATAATCTAAAATTTAACTGAAGTGGAAAGCATAAGAAAAAAGGACTTAAAATTACAAAAAAATCTAATCTAGAAAATTCAAGGACCAGTTTTCTTTCTTCCAGGATTACAATGGTTTAACCACCATTCTGATTTTGCAGGATTGTTATGAATGTTAGTGAGATATTGTATGTTAAAATACCTAGCCTGGCACTTGGTTGCTACCCAATCAATGTGAACTATATTTGAATTCTAGGCTTGTCTTTACATAGACTTTCAAGAAATTGATTGATCCATATACACTGAAAGATCAATAATTTTCAAAGCTAAAATATAAGTGAGTCTAAACTTTGAAGGCCTCTCATGACAATTTTTTTTTTAGCCCATTAAACAAAGGAGATCCTCCAAAGATGTGATTAAGGAAATTAAAATATGACGATTTTGCTTTAACATAATTAATTTGACTTGATCGACAAGAGATTGTGTGTGTTCATGTGAATGTAGTAAGAAGAATGATTAAAATGAACCCTTCAAAATTCAACTAGTCAGGATGGAAGACAAATATCTTGATTCATTCCAATTTTACTGTTTGTTTGTTTGTTTATTTTGGCATTCAAGCCTGAACACTTTCCTGTATTGAATTTCATGATTTGTATGTGATAATAAGTCTCTGAGTATGCTCAACAGGATAATTCTCTTTTCCCTGACAGTTCACACAAATAGCAATAAACTTATCTGATGTCTGCTGCTTTCTTTATGTCATTTGAAAATGAGTTACTGTTATACTTTTAGGATAAATTAAATTCCATTCTTTTAAGTATGGATGTGAGTGGTCTGGTACTTTAGATTTTTTTCTGTTATGTTATAGAATATGGGTAAGGCCGAAGTGACACAAGGTAGAAATAGTGCCTTATAAATTCTGTTATTATTGTGGAATCTGAGATTTGTCACCATGGACACTGAGCCAAGCTAACACTCAGGATTGACACTGAAGACTGAGAATTTAAGCAGTCTTTATTTAAAACAAAGTGACTATAAATTCAACAAAGATTGTGTGTATTACATAGACATAACATCAAATTTCTCTATAACAATGTATTAAAAAGAGATTTTTAAAACTTCAAGGATTTTTAAGCAGTAAAGATGACTACTTTTTCTGATCTTAGTGTTTATAGGTTCATAATTTTGGTGCTTATACTAAGATTCACATATGATAATGAAGTAGAATGCAAATGATATGATATGATGGCATATTTATTAATCTAGAGTAATATTAGTAATATAATAAGTATCTCTATTGATTTTGAAATAGTAAAAATTCTCCAACTGTATTTCCATCTACACTAAAAATAAAATAACAAAATGCTGGATAAAATTGAAAATATTTAATAAACTAGTTACCTCAATTAAGTTATGGAAAAAGTGCTATATAAAGAAAACTTTAATTTTTTCTTGATTCGATTTGAATAGTGGAATGATAGCTTTCTGATGTGGGTTTTTGTGAGAGTCCTAGGTGCAGATACTTGTGTTCTGGGAAGAAAAGCTTCTTTACTAAATTTTGAGTCTGCCTTGCTTTTTATTATCATTTCACTCACCCACTGACCCATTCATTCATTCTAGAGAGCAGCAGGTAGGTTCAAGTTTATCAGACATAGATAAATTTTATTACTCCTTTACTTATTATTTTCCTCAGAATTACAGTAGAGTAAATCTTAATTTACTAATCCTATAATATAATCATTACTGAATTGCTAATTAAATGTATATGTTACTATAGCAATCATGCTTAACTTCAAATAAATTAGGATAATAATGTTTATAAAGAACCTCATTGATAGTCAGCATATAATAAATGTTCAATTATTTTAAATTACATGGAATGCAACAATCATAAGACTTTTTTTTAAGTAATTCTAATTAAGGCTCGCAAAGGCTTGAAAAGTCGAAATATCTATATTTTACACATACTCATAGTTGTAGTGCCCATTCCTTTGTTTCCCTAATATATTAATTTGATCGTTTCTGATTCGACCTTCGTTGATCTGGGCTACTAATGCAAGGCAAGGATTCTAAATCACTTTAGATGTCTTTGCAAATATTGGATAAACTTTCTCTTTAGGCTCTTCATCAAGACCTTGTTCCCCCATCCTGGGTATTGTTTTCAGTTTCTTGTCAATAAAAAAATGTACAGCATTGTTGGCACACAAACACTGCCTAAAAAAGCACTAAAACTTTTTAATCGAAATAAAGAAAAAGAAAAATCTTTAACGTCTGCTTATTTTTAAATAGGAGCAACAATAATTATTGATGCGAATGTCAGAGTTTCCGTCAATACTTAAAATAGAAGTAATCCAATGTGACAACATAAAATGAAAATCTGTTGTCTTGCTATATTCAGCTATAGTAGCTAAAGAACATATTGGAAAATTGTGTGTTGTAGAAGTAGAGGACACATTTAGAGACAAATTTCCAGCTGAAGCACCAGAAATCATCTGTTGCTTTGTTTAAAACTGTATTGCAAAGACCAACAGCCTTAAAGAATGAACTCATTTTTAAAATGGAGTAAAAATAATTACTAATATTTAGCAAAATAAATATGTTAAATTAATCTATGGACCAATGTTGGCATTAATTACATTATTAAAAGTTCTAAAGATGCAAACAATAAAAATTTGTTGCTAAATTTCCCATTTGATTTTACATATTGATGACGTAAAGATTGCTTGTGGACATCTTACACTAAAGCTTCTTGACTTCCTTTCAGAATATAAAGCCATCAAACTGTTTTCTATGTTCTACTTCTTTTCTGACAATTATGGCAAAGTGGCACATGAATTTACTTTCATTTTTTGTGACAAACTCTTCTGTTGTTGAATGTATGATTATATTAACTTCTTTCTTTAAAAAATAATTCCAATAATTATAAAATATGCTCCAGGAATAATTGCTGATGTTTCTTTTGTGTGTGAGTGTGTTGCCAAGTTATTCATCTTTCTAAAAATCGGATATAAAAAGATGTTAAAACGTGATTCCCTCAGAAGGGTCATGAATTTTAGGAATAATTATCTATTACATGTGTTCTCTTAGCCCATAGGATTGGATATCTTTCAGTCAGACTCTCCTTGGTTCTATTTGGTTATAAACCTTATTATTCTCTAATTGGTTATTAACCTTATTATCTCACAAACTAGTGAGAGAATAAAATGCAAGAGAAAAAGATAACCATCTTGATACTAGTATCTTATAGGTAAAAAGAAAAAAGAAATAGCCATAAAACAGTTGAAATCCCTTCTTTCTCTGAGATTATAATTCAAAACATAAATATGGGTTAAGAAACAGTTATATCTGGTGTGTAAGAACCAAAAGCAGTATTTCCACCTTGTTGATTCTTTTTTCAAATCACAGAAATATATTATCAACTGTATTCTGCAATAATGAGAATGAATGTATTACAGTTAAAGATATACTTAAACATAAATTTGAAACAAATTCTGGCATAAATAACATTTCTAAAAATTTTATATGATAGAAAACTGAGGCCTACAACTTAAATATTATTCCAAATTTCACATATTTAGTAGGGGTGAAACATATTTAAACTTCAAAGCTCATTCAATTTTCATTATATTGTGGAGTAAGAGGATGCCCCAGCTGTTAGGGTTTAGTCATAGAGCAAAATTCCACATTTAAAATTTTATAAAAGGAACAAGTGAAGGTCCTAACAGTGTCTCAGTGACAATACTGTTAAAGTGGAATGGAGAGCACTTGAACTACAGATCACTGAAGAGTTATTTTAAAATATAGGACAAATGAAAATGCAGACATATTTAATTTAAAATAAATTTAAAGTTTCCCAGGATGCTAGAGAGACAATCTGAACTATGTAAGAAAGTCCCCAGTTGGGGGTGGGAGTGGTTATAACTGGTCTTTTGATAAATGATTTGCTAAATATAAGATTGGTTTTTTAAAAAAGTTTTCTGGGGAATGAATAGAGGCAGGTGATAAGACTGAAAAACAATGACTCTGGTAAGAAAAAGAAATTAATGTATTTCCATGGTCTTGAGAAAAGGTGAACATGGGAGTTTGAAAAGCATCAACCTTAAAGAAAGTTATAAGAAAAGCAGAATGAAAGAGATAAATGAATAACAAGTATAAATGAACAACAATCATAAATGGTTGTCACAATTCCAGATTTAATGGTTTAGACCATGTTTATCAAAGAAGAAGCTGAATGCTACTTGTTTTATTGTTTTACTATGTATATTCCACTTCAAAGCATAAAGGAATCATATTCAGGAGAATATGTTATGTAGAATGTGAAAAAATCAATGCATTTTTATCATATGAGGTAACACACATTTCACCAGACATATAAATGATGATTTTAAATTTATTACTAAGGAAAGTATATTCTTTTACAACAAGAACTTTAAAAGAGTATTAAATGAAAAGTATTTGAATTAAATATACATATATGTATATGATTACTTTTTTCAAAACAAAAAATCCATTTTAATAATCTTTGAGCTTATGACCAGATATACACTTAAGAAATTTATCAAGAAAATAAATAAAAATACGTAAGTATCTTATTAGCTAAAAAAGATATTTAAAGAATGGAATCTTGTATTTTAAAATGTTTATGTAATTCAAGTAGCACTGCTTTGGTTATAAATCCAGTATATATTGTTATTTCACTTGGATAAATATAATTCAAACACATGAATTTTAAGAAATTAAATATGATGGAATTTAAACAGTGAGGTTCATGGAGATTTGGTAGTATTTTTGACTGCAGATAATCACATAGACCTAATACCTTTCCTGTGAGATTTAAGCTCCTTTACATAATTTGCTTGAATTTCAGGTCAATAAGAAATACATTTTTTCCTTTTTAGTTTTATTTTAATTACATTTTTTCTTCAAGTACAATATGTTAATAGTAAGAAATAAAAATGACATGAGATTATAATGAAATGCCAAATCAGGTCTTTTTCATTTCCAGTCTGTTTGAATTTTCAGAATCTACTTCTTTTAAATCTTTTCAGTTTTATTTCTTGTAGTGCTTATTTCAATAACTATATAACATAGTTAGACGTATTTCTTGATTTAACAAATGTGGCATTGTGATTTGTAAAAAGAGAATGCATTTAGTCTCATCTTTGTTCCTGGCACAGAGCTCCTGAAACCATTGGCACTTCCTATGTGATGAGAGTGATAAAGGTTTCTTTTGTAAACTAAGAGAAATAATTATTATAAATATTATTTTTGGAATTTGGTAGTTACAGTAAATGGATAGAATGTTGGGAGATTAAACACTTCACTGAGAATACATGAAAATTCATTGAAATAAAATGGAATTCATAACAAGAATCTCTGCAGAGAAGTACTTTTCTTCTATACTACCTAAGTTTCATTGTCTCTTGTCATTTTCATTAAAATTCTTATCCCTCAAAGAAAAAAAGAAATTTCAATTCATCTACTGCTAACAGGGGCTGGTTGTGTCTAGAGAAATTCATTATTACTTTGATTTTTACATAGTTCCTTTCTGCTCTGAGCCACCGTGCTCTTGTTATGTCCACTTTTTTACTGTACTCTAGGTCACTCTGATCTGTACTTTGATTCCATATTCATTTCTTTGCTGCCTATTGCACACTACATAATGAAACGAATGGCTATCGTGTTGAAGAAAAAAAATTCTTTGCTGCTTTAAGATAAGTGAAATTACGTTTTTGATGCTGCGTATACAGATATAATGTAGAGTGTAAAATTAGTTTTAAGTAGAAACCTTGAATGAGAGCCAAGTAAATTAAAAAAAAAAGTACCATAGCCAATAGATTTAAATTTGTATTTTTCTTGCTGTTCAGTTTCCTTCAAGTACATATGCAATAGATCTCATTCCTGTTATTTATTCATTGTAAAATTGCCCCAAAATTTTATTAAAAACTTAATGTACATATAACCTTTTAACTGTGTGAAGTATATATCAGTAATTCATCCTAACATGGGTTTCAGGAAATCCAAGATATTTGCAGGCCTTATTACCCTCATTGAGCAAAGTAAGATAAAAGTTGTGTTACTGTTCAAGTAGATATGTTTCTTATGATGTAATTTTTCTTGAGCTTTATTATCGAAGATAGTTTGTAAATATAATATATTGAGCACTTATTTTTCTGCTGAGCATAAAACATTGTATTTGAATTTATTGGGAGAGTTTCAAAGATATTCTCATGACCTGGGTAGTGGCGGCGGAGGATGTTATGATTTCACACTTTCCCATCAACACTTAGAATTATAAAGTATTCTAACTCTACAGTAATTGAAGTATACAATGATATTCCAGCGTTGCTTTAATCCACATTTTTTAAATGCCAGTGATTTTGAGCATTTCTTCAGAAGCTTATTGACTCTTTTGGTTTCCTAGTCTGTAAATTGTATATACACATATTTTTTTCCTACTATCTCTTATACTTTTGGAATCTTTGTTGATAATTTGAAGACGTTATTTGTATATTCTAGATAATAATCATTTTTTTTTGCAGTTAGAAATCTTCAATTCTGCCCTTTAGCATTTAAATTTATATAAATTTCATTCAATCCCAGTTCCAGTCTCTTTTTTTCTTTTTGAGAAAACTGAAAATGCTCAGAAATGTATAAAGTATAAGCATGCACAAAAAGCCCAACTGATTTTTTAAAAAGAAGATCACAGTAGGACATACTGTAGTATACTACAGTATAAGCGACACATTTTTAAATTTGGCATGAATAAGAACACACAGATAAACCAACTGAAAGAATAGAGAGATAAAAATGATGATTTTATATACAATAAAGTGTTACCATAAATCATTGGAGGAAAGATGGAAAGTTTAAGCAGATTCCATCAGGAAATCTCATTCTCCATACAGAAAACAAGAAACTTAATCAAACATGACATATGAGAATGAAACCTTGATGGGTTGAATATTTAATTTTGAAGGATAAACTATAAAGTTAATAAAAGAAAATTAAGAAAAACTTTATTGCGTCCTGGAGGCAGAAAAGAAACTCCTTGGATAAAACTTTTATAGAGCAAATGGCAAGGCAAAAATTGATAAATTTAGTTACATTAAAATTAGATATTTCTCTTTATAAAGGACTTTTTGTTATTTACAATTTTATTCACTACTGATACAGAATACGAAATGTATTTTTAAAAAATGATAAAAACAAAAATATAAATTGTATATAAGGAAAATAAGTATGTACAAGAAATTAATGTGAGAATAGACTTGATATTTTAAAGATTTTTCCTTTCCAACTTGATCTCTAGATTCATTTCAATCCTTCACAATTTTGTGAGGAGTCAAAAAGCCTTTTCTGATAGATATATACCCAACAATATGCAAATACTCTCTTTAGGAAAAAAATAAAGAATGAGGACTTGTCTCAACAATTATTAAAATTTATAATAAAGCTGAAGTTAAGAGAGAATTTATTGGGAAAAGGATAGTAAAATTGATTAATTTAATTGAGTGGAGATCCTAGAAATGAGCCAAAATACACACAGAAACTTAATTAATGAGATAACTGGAGTGATCAGAACTGGACAAGAGAAAAATATCATAATTTCAAAAAACGATACTTTTTTTTTTGTACTACATATCAACTTATGGAACCACTTAATTTGGTAACTGGTAGATATAGGTAAGTAAGAATTCAGTCATAGTGCAATCTGTCTTTGGATAATCAGGACTGTTTAATTATTAAATTGCTCTATGTATCAACAAACAAGTACTACAAACTGTTTAAGCCTTGTTCTTTTAAAAAGCCTCCAAGAATTGAAGATAGAGGTAGAGCTAATAAACTTGTGCTCTTTAGTTCTTCATTCGGATTTAAAAAACAAAGTATTATTGACTATTTGTAATGGGTCGTGTGTATCTAAAGGACTTAAAATTTTTCAGGCTGCTTTTTTCTCTGTGTCTATTGCTAAATTAATTTTCTTTGGAAAACAAACCTTTATGTGATCAGATATGTGACCCTTATATTAGATAAGTCTGATACATTAAGATTGCACATTCTATTTCTTTATCAGCGTGCTAAATTCTGGGCAACTTAAGATTATATATTATTATTCAACTATAGTGCAATTCCCAGTTCTATGCACTAAGGAGAAGCAATAAAAAAATCACTGCCTCTAAGGGTTAACATTCTAGTTGGTGAAATGATAATCAAGATAAATAAATAGTTATCAAGTACTAGTTAACCCCAAAGTAATTTAAAACATCTATTATCTCACAATTTCTGTGGTTTACACATCCAGGTGTAACTATTAGAGGTGTGTCCAGCTCAGGATCTCTCAGTTGATTGCTATCAACCTTTCATTCATAGCTACAGTCAGAAGATTCAGAAGATCCACTAACAAGTTTCCTACTGGCCATCAGTCGGAGACATTCTTAATTGCCACGTGTGCCTGACTTTTGGGTTATTTACCAAACACTCAAAAGTTTGTCAGCTTGCTTCTCCCAACGCAAAAAGTGGAAGCGCCATCTTTTAAACATCTAATCTCAGTCTAGTAGCATCCATTGCTTATGTCATATTGTAGTTGATAGAAGCGAATCAATAAGTCCAGCCTACATTTAAAAGAGAGGGGATTGCATAAAGCATGGCATGAGGGTCATTGGGGACCATTTTAGAGGCTGCTTCCTGCAGCAAGTAAATAAATATTGATAAGGGCTAAGAAGGAAAATAATGCAGAGAAGTAGATAAGTTTCGAGGGAAAAAGACGAAACGTTAGGATGAGAAGAGTAACTGACAGTGACATTTGGGAAAAGTAAGGTGGAAGGTGCAGGTGACACATGAGAATATATGAGGCAAGACCATTCCAGACTGAGAAAATGGCAGATATCTGTTCCTGATATGTAACAAATCAGTAACGAAAAAGTAAAAATTAGCACATACTGGGAAAGTTCAAATTAGCCTTCTTATTTATTAGGCCAGAATAACAGACGAGGCCAGCTCAAAGATAACCTGAGACAATATATTTCTGAGGCTATGCTGAGACTGTAAAGTGTCATAACAACCACCTTCTTTAGTGACTACTGATTTCTTAATCACTAAATAACTTTGTCTGTTGAAAATCATACCATCAGACACATTGTGGTCTGAAAGCATATCACTAAGAATGGATATGTCACTCTTGCCTGGGTATCTAAGTCATTTTGATACAGAGCAGAGGCATCAATTTTCAATCCAGGTGCAAAGATGCAGATAATGGTTTTCTGGATACAACATTCCACATTTAAATTAACTTTGTAGTTTCCATGGAAATAGAGTCCTGGGTATACTTTCCAATCCAGACCTCGTATTGACACCTTTTCACAAAACCTAGCTTTGTTTTTAGACTATCAAAAGCCTGCTTCGTTTAGATTCCACCTAAATGCCATGCGTCCCAAATCCTATAACATTCTCTTTTCCTTCGTGGAAACCTCATAGTTCCTCTAGTGTTCAGTCTTTCTCACGGAGATAAATCCATAAACTGAAGAGCATGGCTAGAGATATTTTGGATGGATAACAGGACAGAAAGTAAATTTTCTGCCTTGGCTATATGATGAGATTAAAATTAATGTAATGTAATGCATTATTTGCTTTCTGGGGTAAGGTTCTACACCGCCCCTTTGGGAACCAGGATAATTAATGAAGGAGCAGTAGTTTACAACTAGAAAGCAGCTGATGGAGCTAAAAGTAAAATAACCAGGAGAGACCAAAATTTATAACCAGCAGGAAAAAGAATTCAATGCTGAGAGCATATGAGGGTATGGATACTTACTCCGAGTAGGACCTCTGGTAGCTCCTCTTTGCTCTAGTGTCCTGACTGGGTGGAACTAACCTATCACCGACGCTGAGCATGTCACTCTCCCATACACATCCCAAGGGACCAAGCAACAGTTTGGGTGAGGAAGTCTGTAGAGAAAATTAAAACTTGCCCTCAGGAGCTCTGTTTCAAAGTTTAACCTGTATTCAGGTGAGCTGGGGCAGAGCACGTTAGCAGGTCCATTCAGAAGCATACTTATAGCCACATCCTCCAACCCAAAATTTACCAATAATACCGTGTTTTGTAATGATCATTCCATTTATTTGTCTCCAGTGTCTACCTCTAAATTATTTTGAATTTGTGTGGGTAGCATATTATGAGTTGACACTATAAAGCCCCAACGGTCTGCTCTAGCTACCATCCAATTTCTGTTCCACATCTTATCCAAACTTCTAAAAAACATTATCCACATGAGCTACTTCCACTTCTCATTTCTTTAGTAATGTATACCAATCTGGCTTTTATTACCAAAACTCTACTGAACTTTTTTTTTTTTTTTTAAGTTTACAATTACCTCCGGTACTAAAATTTCTTACCCAAATTCTCAACATTTGAAAAGTTTGAACATTTTCTCCTTTGTGATTTGTTTTTTTCTTAGCTTCTATACACCTCATTGACATATCTCAGTTTTTTAATTAATGTTTTCTCCTTTACCCAATCTATAAAACCTAAAGTCGGGGGACCTCAGGTTTGGTTCTCAGTCTTTGTCTTCTTCTGTATTCCCTAGATAGCCTCGTCTAGTCTTATGATCTTAATCTTAAATGCAGTTCACACACACACACACACACACATTCCCTAAGATATTTTTGTCAGGACGTAATATGTTTCATAAGCTCCATCAAACTTAAAAAAAGAATTAAGCATCTACTTGCCACTTCTATCTAGATAACTAACAAACAAATATCTCTGGTTTATGATTTTCAAAATTGACTATCTTCATCTTCCCCAAAGCTGTCATATTTCAGATTCCCTTTCACAATACATAGTATCCAAGTCCATTCAGATCATCCATTCTAAATTTAAAAGTCTCTCTGTTCTTTGTTTCCTGCCCTAATGACTCACCACCCCAACACACACTTAATCCATGTGCAGAGATTCTATAAATTCACTTCAAACTGCCATCATCTCTGCTTTGAAAAAAATACAATTAACATCGATCAGATTTCTCAATGATTCTTATTTTCCTCCAGACAACCCTATTCAGTGGGCTAAAATTTTTCTGATCTAATATGATTATAATTCTATTGATATGATAATTCTTTAAGGCCTCCTCTTTTTACCTTACCTATTTTTCATAAATTAGAGTGATCTTAAAAAAAAAAAAAGAAAAGAAAAAGAAAGGATAGTAAGTCATCCCAATCTCTCCTTAAAATCATCCCACAACTTCCCATTATTAATGGACATTTTTGAACATTTTAGCACTAGATTTACAGTTCTCCAAAATAGGCTCAACTTGTTCCCATCTTCTATTTCATCCATTACTCTGTCTCTGCCCTCTACTCCAGCAACTGAACTACTTAGCTGTGGCCACCAATAAGTTGGGTCTTTTCTAATATTGTTTCTTAGACTTTCTGTCCTCCTATGTCAATAAGGAAAAATATAAACCAAGGATCTCAGGATATAACTCAAAAGGTTACTTCAGTAAAGCCTTCTTTCTCCTCTTTGGTCTTTTATGATATTTTTTCCTGAAACTTTCATAGCACATATAATTTATCAATGAATAAGTATGTATATATCTTTTCTATTTATTTTGGATCTCTTACATTGTACAATTTATTAATCTATACATTCCCAGGCCCTAGCAAAGTGCCTGGTTCAAGATGAATATTTTATAACTAATGATTGAATCACATTGAGATATTACTAATCAACTAATTATCAACTACTTATCACTAATAAGTGATTGATAAAGTTAGGTAATTTATCCTTGTGATTTCGTACTCATTAAATGCCATTGTCAGCTCTTTTCTCTATTTTTACATTTGAGTGTTCATGCTCCCCAAATACTACTGTTGTAAATAAGTGACAAAATATATATTTTCCCACATGGGTTAAACAGCTATGAAATCATTTTCACATAGATTTTTAAATATATTAAATAGTTTAACTATCGTTAGTATACAGGAAATTCGAAATAGTGCTATTTATTTCCTTTGTAGGCCAAATTATAAATTTGTCGAGATTTGGAATTTAGTCTCTGCCATTTAGTACCATGACAAATATTACCAGTGAAGTTAAGCTGTATATTAGTAAAGCATAGATTGCTTAGAATTCATGAAGCAAGCACATGCTATTGTTAATATTAATGTCATTATTATTAGTACCAATAAAATTTCCAAACACATCAGTTAGCCTGCAGCATATAGTTAAAAAAACAGACCTAACACAATTTCCGTCCACTGACCGTAAATTTCCATTCCTCAGTTCTGTTCAATATATACAGAAACTGTATATCTCTAACTCATTACCTAGGTAAACTGGCTTTTCTTAAGAAACAGGGAGGAATATCTCTATAAGACATGGGCTAGTTAGCATTCAGAGATTGCACAGTCATGACTATGGTAATGATATGAAACAAAATAAGAAAACAAATAAATTATGCATTTATACCCTTTAAAAGTTTAATAATGGAAATTGGATGTTCTAGGGTGAGCCAAAAGAAAAGAGAAAATGTCTATAGTTAGAAAGGTGAGATTTCCCCATGCATTAAATGGCCTGAGGGCTGGACTTACAATATGTCACTTTACCAGCCACCCTCAAAGTGCCTTGCTGCTTAATCATGTAATGGTCTCAGTATGTGTGGTACATGCCCCATTGCCAAACAAGCTCAGACTCTTTACTTTTACCTTTTTTCTCTCATTGTCTCAATTTTTTTTTAGGGTGGGGGAGGATAATGTCTCTTATCCTAATAATATGTGGCTTTACTCCTATAATGCATGCATGATTCCCCCAAAGTGATTCTCCTTAAGGCTTGGTCAAGTATAATTTGTGAGGGAGATTTTAAATATATTTTATAGCATTTGGCTGAATTCTGAGGGAAAAAAGTAAAACTCTCCTCCACAAAGATTTTATTCAGCCCACTTTTAAACTTGATCCATAATTTGATCGAATGCTCTTGGGCACTATTAAATAGTAATAATGAACTTCACCTAAAGCCCTTAGTAATTTTGTTCCACATTTCCTCCTCTAATTATCCACTATTCCCTATTTATTATTACTTCGTTCTCTGCCTGAGGCCATCTAAAAATACTAAGAATGATAAATTAAACAATACATTTGGCACCACGTTAACCTGTGGGGAGGGTTATAATTTAATGGATTGTCTTCTGAATTAATTATTTCTGAATTATTTAATTGTAGTTTCTAAACAAATTTCTTAGAATAAGTGATATTAGAACTTTTAGAACATTTCTAATAAAATTATGACAAAATCACAGATCTATCATTAACTATCTATTTTAGCTAAATTTTACAGTGATTTTATTTTACATTTATAGAGATTTACTAATTATATTTCTACTAATGAAGGTTGTCTTCTATGGAAGTTTACCAATATTATCTTTAGTATCTCACCAGTGCAGACATTAAATCATTGGCATTTTGAAAGCAATGCCTTTTTTCCCCTCATAAGTAACAACAGTCATTGACTTTTGTAAGTCTTATGAGTCTCACTATATATATATACAGTTTTTAGATCAAGTACTACTTTACAGAATAAGATGAATCATTGCACACTATATACTCACCTCCATCAGTCATTAACATTCTGCGATAAACAATTTCTGATTCTCTGAGCTAACAATCTCCTTATTTTATGTGGAAAGTTTATCATTTAGAATAATCCATATTGTAAATGGCAACTAGGTTGTGTGTGGTGTAAAATTTAATCCATATTGAGCAATGTTTTTTAGTTTTTTTATTGGAGAAGCAGAACTCTCATGGAAGTATTTTACAATGCTGATAAACAAAAATTTCTCAATCATTTATCAGCAGTAGCAGGACCAGAAAAAAGTGGAACAGCTCATCTGCTCTTAACCTCTGGAATTTTCCCAAATTAATTACCTACTACCTCCAGCCCACAAAAGCCTTCTCAAATTTCATGTATGAATGGCTTCAGTGGTGATCCAAAGCTCTTTATAACCTCCTTTAATACTTTGAACTGCTGGACAGCAGCTTTTTTAATGCTTTAAAAGGCTCAGTGGTAGAAAGAAAGTTTTCAAGGAGTATTAGGATATTATTCAACTAGAAAGTCTTAATTTCAAAGTATATTGAGTTCTTTAATATATAATGTTCTTTCTTTTGCATATCGTTTAATCTTAACTATAGAAGTAGACTAAGTTCATTATGCGTTTTAGTCATAGATTCGTTTTATTATTGTTACGCTTAGAATAACATGTCTCAGAAATACTGATACTGCCTTGGAAAAAATAATATTTAGGAAGGTAAATACATTTCAAAAGGAACGTGGAATTCACATGCCATACAGATAGGAAATATAAATTGACACAAAGACTTCAGAATACTATTTGACATTATCTATTAAATTAGAACAAACTTGCAACCCGATGATCTAGCAATTTTTTAAATGGGCACACAAGTGCACCAACAGAATTGGACAAGAATATTCATAGGAAAAATGTGTAAAATACATACACTTGTAATAAAGATCAACGGTAAGTTGGAAAAACATAAATTGCAGTGTGTACTTGTGATGGAATACTATGCAATGGTAAAAATTAAATACCTATAGTCACATGCAACAATATACCTGAATCTTACTAATATAACATTAAAAAAAGCCAAGCACAAAGAATATATTAGTATTTTTAGCAAATACTCAATAACAGGCAAATCAATCTGTAGGACTGAGGTCAGTAAGTGGTTTCTTTCTGGGAGAAGGGAGGAAGTGTGACTGAATGTGTGAACGGGACTTGATTCTGGTTGTTAGGCAAGGTTACTTGACCAAGGTGTCAGTTACACAAAGATGTTCACTCTGGTCATTCCACTGTATGTTTATGGTGTGTGCACTCTTCTATATGTCCATAGTGCTTTAATTAAAATGGTAAAATATTTTAATTGGACACATTATAAACATATACATGAAATATCTACTTTTCTTGACCATCGTCACCATCATTCTCTCAGTTTTCTACTTTGTAGACTTCAATTTGATTCATCTCACCTAATCCAAACTGCCATGAATTATTTAACTTTTGGTTTTGAGATATGTTTTACAATTGTCCTTAATGTGATCCAACTTGATTTTCATGTCCATTGCTTTTCTATTAATGCAGAATTTCCCCAGTTTAAGCTTAACCAATTGAATTCTTTCTTATTAATTTGACTTAAATTTCCAGTATCTGTCTTAGTTCTCTGGACACAAGAATTTGACACTTATGATCAAGTAGTTTCTTTAGTGACTTTGACCACCTATCAGAAAATGATTAAACTATTTTGCCTTTGGCAGCTGTCAATTTTATGACCCTTACAATTTCATTATTATTTACTCAGGATATTTGTACAAAATGCTTTCTTTAGAAAAACTTCCAACCTCTATATCTTATGGAAAATAAATTCTCATGGCAGCTTCTTTTTTACTGTAGATGTTCTTTTCTTTTTCTATATTAACCCAAATTTCGATTGTTTGCCAAGATATCTTTATTTCAGTTATTTTATAACGTTTTATTTGATTACACCAGATCAACTGATCTTCCTTTCTTTCTGTAGCACTTCTGTCATTTTTTTACAGAATGCAGAGTATAAGATTAATTACATGCTCATTTATTTATAAAGATTCTATTAATATTATGTGCCAGGGTCTGCACATAATAATACATATGTGGAGATGTGTAGAGAAGTCTATGATCCATTCTCCAGAATTTAGTAAGCAGGGGTAATAACGTTTCCATTTGTTTGGGTGATGGATAGACATTGAAGTCACCGACTCATCGTCATGCATAGATAAAAATAAGGAAACACATGCCTAGAGCATACTGTAGTGCTAGACCTTGTGATATCTTTGAATATCATGGGAGTTTAGGGCAGAAAGCGAGATGAAACTCCTTTAAAAGAACATTGTGGGCTTCAAAGTGGGGGTTATGAACTGAGTTTAGTAAGCAGGGGTAACAACGTTTCTGTTTGTTTGGGTGATGGATAGACATTGAAGTCACCGAAGTTAGTATTGGTGATATTTTCCCATGTATTTAGTAATATTTCGATGATCATACCTGTATCTCATGATATTTGTATATCTCTCACAATGTCTGGGGGCATTTTAGGCATAGTAGATACTTCGCAGATATAATTTTTTAAATAATTATATAAATTGTAGTGGTTATAAATGCAAAGTTATGTACTGGTCAGGCAGACTCTATCACTAGTTTTTTAGCTTCATGCTTTCAAATTCCCTTATGTGGAGACCATAATACTATTACATGTCCAGAATATATATGTGAATACAATTTTAGTGGTAGTTTGATATATTATTTTGTATTCCATTATATATGTAAATATAAATAAATGCATGGTATTGCAAAAAGATAATTGCCCTTAATCTGATTCACTTAAATGAGAAACTCTATATCAAGAAATTAACATAGCACCTAAAAAGTAGTAAGTTCACCAAAAATGATAATTGTCTGTATTTTTATAGTTAATTTTGCCAATATATTTATTCTATGTTCTATTTAGATTATTGATAAAATCTAATTATAAGATACAGTACAGAAATGGAGAAGATTAAAGGTTCAGAGCTTTCTTGGTGGGGGGATATTTAGATCTTTTATTTAATTCTTTTCTATTTCCACTGACCTCACTTACACTTTTTTTGTTTTTTATTAGTTAATCAATAACAATGACTGGCTGATACCAGCAGGAGTAAGCAGCATAAGCTTGTAAATTATTTGTGTGCAAAGCAAGTATATAAGCCCAAAAAATAGATGAATTCTTTTTAAAGAATTTTTTTAAGGAGACGGGGTTTAAACTTCCTTTATAGTGTAAGAAGAAACTTAATAGCGGAGGAAAGCGAGAGAAAATATTCTATTTTTATCTAAAAGATTTAAATTTATATTGCTCTGGAAGGAAAAGATTAATTATTTAAAGAAGTTGCCATATATTTTGCTTATATTCTATTAAAATATATATATTTTTTATCTCTTCTGGAAATAGTAATGTCCTATGTTTTAAACATGAAAATTTTTATCGCACTTATTAAATTTACCACTGTAATAACATGTTTTAAATGCCTATAAAATATTTTATAAAACACATATATTATAAAAATATACTGAATTCATTTTAGAAATTGAAAAATATACATGCACCAGGTCTTAACTAAGGGGTTTATATACCTGCATTTCTTTAATTTTATTTAAATGACTACGGTTTTTTGGATTCTTAAGGTAAATTTGTGAGGGAAAGCGTTACAACGTATAAAAATCAAAAAACTTATTTAAAAACCTGTTGCAACTAAGTGTTTGTTTTGACCAAAATGTAATAAACTGATGACATTTCTATGCAAAAAAGAAAAAGATATTCAAATTAAGTAAATGTATATAAACATCCTACAGGTGATAGAAATGTCCAAATGCCCATGCATTTTTGTATAGCATAATTTAAATTGTTTTTCAATAACAAAATAAGAAAACAAGTGTGTTATTTGCAGATAACTATGCCTGAGTTGCTGCATTAATTTTGAAAAGATATTCATAATTGTTTTATGTTAATTGTGTTTGAAATAGCATCCATAAAATTATAGGTTTACATTTATTTATTGTACAATAATCTAAAATTATTTTCAGTCAAAGCCACCTAGCGTGTAAATAATGCCCTAAAATTTAAATCTATAGAA
This sequence comes from Pteropus alecto, assembly GCF_000325575.1. Taxonomy (NCBI): domain Eukaryota; kingdom Metazoa; phylum Chordata; class Mammalia; order Chiroptera; family Pteropodidae; genus Pteropus; species Pteropus alecto. The sequence continues at coordinate 4,678,176 of NW_006437828.1, forward strand.
ACAAATCATGTTCCTACCTCTTTATTCATTTCTAAGTAGCATCAAATCTGCATGAATAATAAAAATTGCTGCTTTCTCCCCAAAGTTAATAGTCAATTAACTATATGAATGTAGGTTTTTTAGAAGTTGTTTTGATATATTATTTTGCATTCTATTTCACAAGAACACAAATACTATATATATGCTTTAATTCATATCCCTAAGTAGCAATATATGATATTTTATAAATATAATGTTCAGTGTTAATACCAAATCAACAAAAAGGAATACAATTTATAAATAGAATATGTTGTTAGAAAAGCAAAGAAATTATAAAAAGTAACTTTCTTATATAGTTAGTTCATTATATTAGAATCTGCTTTTTTTTAACAAATAGTGAAATTTCAATTTTATTTACAGATCAGGAAATAAAGCCTAGTATATTTTTTTGTTCAATGTCCTCATTTTGTTTTCATTATCATGTGTCGGATACCTGCCATATGCATACAAATAAAGTGAATGACCCATCCAATTGATTTTTCCTGAACTTGCATTACATTCTTTTAAATGGGAAACTCAAAGCCAAAAGCAATATTGTCATGTTGACATATTTTTACAACTGACATATCATGAATATATAAATAATTCTATAGTAATCTATATTTCATGTGAATTTATTTTCAACATAAAAAAGAATATATACTTTCTTTTTTACTTCTATCTATACATAGATATGAAAATCTAGGTAACATATAAACATGAATACTTATGTGAACATAACATAAAGTCCAATAAACATTCCTAGTAATTATATTTACATTGATGTGTGTGTGTGTGTGTGTGTGTGTGTGTGTGTAATTCACCAAATTCGACACTAGGCATATCTCTATTTGCATCTAGGCAAGCTTTGGCATTTATTATTTGATTCAATCAAGAAATATACTTTAAGTTCCTTCCCTTATTCTCAGTTACTTAATTTAAAAATGAAGTTAATGTTGCATGAGGATAAATAAAATCAAATACATAAAATGCTACGCATGTAGTCGAATATGTCATTATTGCTCAAAAAATGCCATACATATGTAAAATGTTAAAGTCTATAGTTTATATCTGGATGCAATATACAATGTTTTCAAATTGACATATTAATTTCCTAAATGTTTAATATTTAGGTACTACACAAGAGTTACAAAAATATTTACTTCAAAATAACAAAGATATATATGTAATTTTTAAACTCGTTTCATAAACATATCAACCAAAATATTATTTACTGCATCTCTATAAAATAATTATTACAATAAGTAAAATAAAATTAAAATGATTTTTATGAATGCTTCATCTGTGTCAATTATAAACCTCAAAAAAGGGAAATGATATTTTCTTGGAAAAAATTGTTTAATGTACATCATACTTTTTATATTGCACACCAGTTCCAACAATCTTTTGTTTTATAATGCACATACAGAGAAGTTCTATTTGCGCTTATTAGTTAAATGTAGCATCTTAAAGCCAAACATGATGAATTTTGAAACTCGCAAATACACCTATTTTATAAGCCATGGTAGTTTGTACCTATCTTTGATACTACTCCCTGTGACATTTTCATACTATTTGACTTTCAGAATATCAATGCAAATTATTTTTTGCATGGATGAAAAAAATGTAGAGCAAAACAAGGAAAGAGTATACATAATGATCCAAGTTATTTTATATTTCAAATCTATGTAATGTTCACCATTTGCATTACTACTACCATGCAGTTCCAGTTTCCATTATCTAAATGCAGATAGCAATTGTAACAATGAGACACATGAGTAGTTAACAAAGGTCCCTACCTGAAATTCAAAGTCAGGTTTCTCTCTAATACTCCATTCGGAAGAAGTTGCAATTTAATGAGAAAGAAAATATTGGTACATAAGTACACATAACGTAAGATTGAATATGACAAATTTCAAAAAGGAGTGCAAAAAACATTAGAGGAGTTGAGAAGAGACAGAAATTGTACATGAGGTAAAATATGAGGAAAAAGCATTATTAAGAAATTATCATTTTAGCAGCCATGGGGACCCTCCTGCACCTGACAGTCCATTAAGGCATCTGAATGAGTTTTCAAAAGAATGAGCATGTAACAGTGACAGATGTATTCTTCCTTCTTTGAAACCTGGTATCAAATGAAAAAACGAAGATAAAAAAAGAAATTATCATTTTAATAATGAGCTGGAATGATTCTAAATAAGGTTTATTTTCATTGAATAAGGTTTGTTTTCATTGAAATATTCTAGAATATATTTCAAATACTTTAAAAATATTTCTTCTAAACATCCATATAGGTCATTTCCACATTTAAAATTTAAGGCAACTATTGATTTCAACCATATATTTTCAGGTACTCACAGAGTCTCCATTTCAGTTAATACATTTTCTTTATGACCTAATAAAGCCATATTCATTGTAGGAGCATTAGGAAATACAGATCAGTATAAATAGAAAAAATTTAAATCATCAAAAATTCTATAGCAAATAAAAAATCACAAAATAAAACTCTCATGACTTTTAACATTTAACAATTTGAGTGTAATTCTATGCCTTACAAATATTGGATCTTAATTTTAATGTTTGGCAAGTATGTTGTCTGTATATTTTTAAATACATTTCTTTCACATAATTTTAATGCCTACACGTAGTTACTATGTTTAATTTATCCACTTCTTTATTGATGAATATCAAGTCATTGACAATACTTTGATATATTAAACTACATGTTTAATATAGTTTGATATATCAAACTACATCTTTTTTACTATATACAGGTAAGAAAAAGTAATTCAAAACTACTTTAATCACTAAGATAAGTAGCCCTCCTTATTTGTGGTTTTGTTTTCTGAGATTTCAGCTATCCACAGACAACAATGGTCTGAAAATATTAAATGTCCCAATCATAGACATCGTCTGCTCCTGACATCCAACACTGACACCATCGTTCTCCATGACCCTGTTGTCAGCCAAAGCAGATGGTCCACCTCTGAGGTATCATCAATAGGACCCGAACCATGTGACAATGCCTACATCATTCACTATTTCATCTCATCACAAAGACACCTTATCATCTCACATCATCACAAGAAGAGTGAGTACAGTGCAATAAGATATTTTGAGAGAGAGACCACATTCACTTAACTTTTATTACACTATATTGTTACAATTGCTCATTTCAATATTAATTATTGTTATTAATCTCTTATTGTGACTAATTTAAAAATTAAACTTTATCACAGGTATGTATATATAGAAAAAAAACATACTATATAAGATTTGGTACAGTTTCAGGCCTCCACTGGGTGTCTTGGAACTATCCCTGTGGCTAAAGCAGAGGCTACTGTATTGTACACAGAGATATAGAAAAAATATAAATCGTATCTTTATGCCTCTTTTATATTATCTTCTCAGCTGTGATGAATTGATGGTAAAAGAATTATGAAGCTTCAGTGAAAGACAAGTCTTACAAGCGGTGGACTACTGACAATGTTGAATTTAATCTACACTCTGTGATACTGGAAAACAGGTGGAGAAATCTGTCCAGCTTGTGTCCAGGAAAAGGGCTTCCTGCAAATAACGCTTCTTCCTCACATGACTTAAGTAGACTCAGGAAAATCCTCTTGTTCCCTTACGATAAGGACAGACTTGGATCTTTAAAATGCACTTTCTTTATTTCATACAGGATTAGCCGAATTGCTTGCCTCCACTGATCAATTAGAATATAATGCTTGTTCACCAAACTGAGGTTAAGCTTCTCTCCTTCCTCCAGGCCCCTGAATGGAGGTGCCCTCTCAGCTTGAGCCAGCACACAGTGCCTCCTGAAAACAGCTGAACTTAGGGTAAAACTCTCTCTGCGACTATGAGCTCACACCATCCTTTCATCCACCACTCTTCCCCACATATGGTTTTTTTCTAGTCTTTGTTTATGCTCCTCTTTGAAAGGAAAACACTCTTCACCTAACTCTGGAGACACTTACAGATCTTAATTAACATCACAGGCTTCTCCCTACTGTAGTAGTAACTTTCCCATGCCTCACAATATTGTTTTGAATAAAATCTCTTCTTACTAAGTCAAGATTTGTTTTACATGTGATGCTTCTGAATAAAATCAATATTCCTGACCAGCAAAATATACATATAAAGAGAGCCATCAATACTTCATGTTACATTTCTGTTTTCTGTATATAATTTTATTTTAAGAGCTCAAACAGAGAAAAACATTTAGGAGATTAATATCTTGAAAATATAAAAATGTATGTTATAAACAAAAAAATGCAAAAAATAATTTATTATAATAAAATTGCTTCAAAGTCAAAACATAAATTACTTTCTTAACATTTAAATGGAAATACCGATAATTCACGAGAAACACACACATGTAATACATGCACACGTTTGGCTCGCTCTACATGCCATAGCCAAAGGAATATTAGAACATAAAAATATTTTTAGTGTAGATTAACTCAAAAAAGTCAATTTGAAATATATTTACATAAAGAGGAAGTAAAAACTCAAGGCATATTCTAAAAATGCTGACTGTAAGTAGAGTAGAAAATGTAATGAGTCCATAAGGTTGTAATTGAAAATTAATCAAGCCAATATGGGATGTAAAATAAAAAGAGATAACTTTAGTAATACTTTTTCTATGCTTTCAAATAAAACTATGATATTATGTTTAAATTTTGGGGGCCATTACTCTTATTTCAAAACTAAGATTAGTCATTCCTATTTTAAAACATAAGAAAAAACTACTAAAAAAATGTAGTTTATTCTACAGCTCAATTTTCTTTAAACTAACGGTCTTCTAAGTATGCTGTAATCACATATTAACAGGAATCATACTTCTGTTTTTCATTGTATATTCTCTATAAAAATCAGTTATGTTATCAAGAGACTCAGATTATTTTAGTTCATTATAGATTTAAGAAAAGAGAATGGATGTGATCAACTTCTACAAATTTCAATATTCATGTTTATATTACTCAATTTTGCTTTGTTTAACCAAGTAAGTAGTATAGTATTTATTTTAGCAACAAAAGATTCTAAATCATAGCATTGTAATAGAATAGATTACACAACTTAAAGGGAGAAGGAGAAAAGCATAGGATATTGGTTAGGCAGTAAGACTACAGTGGATAAACCTCAGAGGAGAAAAACACGCGTTTCATGTTAATTTAAATTTACTATTGCATATTCTATGCAAAATATTCACACTGAGGAGATGCGAATATCTGTCACTCAATAAAGGGACATTAAAGTTGTGTTATGATTTATGGACAGTTGGTTATACTCCAATATGTTACTCTGATGGATATTTTTTCTCTTTATCAAAAGAATATGTGATTTATATTGTGTATTATTTTTATATCTGAGTGTTATTATGCTTTATAGATTTCAGAATTGTAACGTAATCATATGTTCATGTGTATTCTAAAAATGTGCATCCGCAAATGCTGAAAATATAACAGTTACTGAGTATCAACACTTTTGTGAAATGCGAAATGAACTCCCCCTAAGTATAAGGTAGGTGTGGATGAAGAATATGTAATGAAAATTTCACATCCAGATTTATTGCTGAATTATTTCTCAGGAAAACCTTTCCGGTCCATCATCTGATGCTAAATTTGGTACTAATCCCCACATACAAAATCCATTTCTCCTATTACTTCTCTTTCGCTGTTTTGTTGTTTCCAAGCTAACAGAGCATGATTTCATTTCCCAGAGAACAAGAATCTTTTTTCTAGGGGGCATTCTAAACTCTGGCAAGCCTCATCAAAATACTGATAATCAATGAAGTGTGTACATATAAAAATCTCTAAAGAATTCTGATAAACTAGCACATTTTTACAGCTTGCTTGTCTTCAGAGAAAAGCTTTACGAATGAAGCCAATTGCTTTCTCCACTGGGAGTTCTAGATCGTAGAGATCAAAGAAAAGGCTAATATTTACCATTTTACAAATTAAAAACTACATGGTAAGTTTAGTGTCAGACAGCTTTAATTATTTTTCCTTGTTTTGTAGTTTGGATAGTTTAATCTGGGTTTCCCTGCAGCTGACAATTTGGAGTGAAAAACCAAGCAGAATGACAGCATTTACTGAAGCAGATAATGTAGCTCAAAAACGCAGACAGTATTTCTTGGGATGCAAGATAACGTTTTGCATTCCCTTAGCTACCCAACTGAGTGAAAGTTCCAGTAGTCATCTAATGCCGAGAACATGGGTAATGACACGGTTTTCTGCACATATGATTGAGATAGAAAAGATGTGAATATCTTGACATAAAATAAACAATATTTGTTAAAATTAGATCATCTATACTGAAGTTACAATATATACAAAAAATGATGTATATTTTGAATGTAATATTCAGAAAATATAGTCTTCCTTATATTGCATATAGTTTATGGACTGTTTCCATGTATTTCTATTAATTTTATCTTTATCTTTCACAGATAGTAGTGTAGACAGTTTAGGGAAGTGTAAAAAGAAAATTAGGATGGTGTTCTGATATTACGAAAAAGATTTTTAAAAGTGAGTCTAATTGGATGTTGCACATTTTCAAGTGTAAAGGTCTAATTGTTCAGAAACCTGAGAGCAGCCTCATTAGGGACCTACCATTTCTGCAGCAGAGGAAAACTGAAAGAAGTTGCTTGGTTTGGAAATTCTTTTTCCTATTATTTTCCAGCAGTACCTAATTAGACCCATCCATAAGTCATGAGTTAAATTAATAATTTAATTTTATTCTCGTAATATTTTCTAACATATATCCTTACTAATTCACAAGATTTTTCTTGAGCCTCTTATGATCCCTTGAAGGTATTCATATCTTATGGAATCTCCAGTAACTAAAATAATGTACTGATTTCTAAATATGCAATTTATTTAATCATTCGTTTGTTCCTTCTTTCCTTCCTTTCTTCCTTCCTTCATTCATCAATCCATCAGGCAGTGGATAATTATTACAGATTATATGTCATGCTGCATATTAGACCTTGAAAATTCAAATATAAATTAAATTCAGTCATTGCTACTCATCTCAAAGTTCTTATTGATTTACTTTTGAAACATATAGAGAGTCTTTAACAAAACATACTACATTCGTCGGCTTTGCTGTAGTAAGAAATCTCAGTGGCTTATGACAATAAAGTTTTATTCCTTGCTTATATACAAGCTAGAAACTCTGTACCTGCTCCATGTTGCCTTCTCACTTCAGGATTCAGACTGAAGGAGAAGCCTCCGACTCCGTAATATTCACGTGGTAGAGGGTAAATTGCGAGACTTGGCAGACACACCCATGGCTTTTTAATCTTCTTATTGGAAGTCATTTTCTCACCAGTTTTACGGGCCAGAGAGAGACATTTGGAAAAGCCTGATGATGGGGGTGGATGAAGTTTTCGTGTTTCTAGGGAAATGCAGTAAGGAAGGATGAACACATTTTCCAGAAAAAGGAGTAAAGGACTGAGAGTAGGCATACGATCTGCCGGTTCATTTAAGGGCATGCGCTTATGGGTGGGGGAAGCGATTTAGATTTTTTATACAGATATTTCTAATTAGACAGTAATCAACAATTACTTTAAATATTATAATCCATGGCATTTTATTCCTCAGGTAACTTTTAACAAAATCTCTCAAACCAAGTCCTCATAATTTGTATTACAAGCATTAAATTATCAGAAAAATAGAAGAACTGCATAATAATTTGTGTTCTGGAAGAGCACATGAAAATTAGCAGAGAATAAGTTTTGTTATTTTTCCTGGGAATCAAGTTCGATGCTACTACACATAATTCTATATTAAAAGAATCATTACACATGCTAAAATATGTGTAGCATGCTGTTATGTAAAATATTGCTAAGTAAGATGCTTAACTTTTTTTAAGAACAAATGTTTATTTTTATATATACCTATATATATGATTAGCATTATTCAGTGAAAATTAGAGTTAGCGTCTCAGAGAAGCTTATCATCTGTATTTCTCTCAGCTAGTTAGAAGCCTAAGGAAGAGGAAAAAAAAAAATCCTATGAACAGAATGTTTTAGGGGAAATACAGCTGCAGGGTTGAAATTTCATTATGATTCTATTCTATTTCCATAGCCCCACAGGAACACATATACTTAATTCATCAGAGCCCCCTTATTATCTCTACAACACCCCCAACATCCACATGTACCCCAAACCCATTAATATGGCCAGTTAAAGCATTTACAAAGTGAATCAGGCTTTGAAATAGAACAGAGCTGGCAGCATGCCTCATATGCTTCTAAAACATATACAGAAAAACTGCACAGCACGATTTTTCTCAAAAGAATAACAATAGTCTCTTTATACACCTAAAATAAGAAACCTATGTTCATGCTGATATAGTTAGGTAGAATCGATTTCCATTCAAAAGGTGATGTATTGATTTAAAGATGTAATATATAACAAGTTCCTCATTTGAAAGAAGTCATCTCCACTGCTAGCTTTTGTAAAAAGTTATACCTAGTGTAGGTAGAATCTACTCACTCAAAAACAATTCCAAATTAGGAAAAAAAAATGCAATGTGGAGAAAATGTTATTATGCTTCATTGTAAATTCCCTTGACACTAACCTACATACATATATATTTCTCTCTTTTTTTCTATTTTCAAACATTAAGAAAGTAAAATATTCATCACTAGTGAATGATTGTTGGGTGACAAATTTCATTCACAAGCCTATTTATGACCAGGTTTTTCTTTTGTTATTTCCTCAGTTGTGAATAACCTTCTCCATTCTTTTTCTTATGTGATACATCTTATTAAATTTATATATATATATTTCTTTCTTTATATTTCTCCTCCCTGGACTTTTCCCTCACTATTACACAGTCTCTTTTGTGAGTGTCCTTTTATAGGCTGGTTTTTAAATGATATTCTATAATAAAGCTTTTAAAATTATTTTTTTGCAATTTTATCCATAATAGTAATACGAATAGCAATAGTAGGAACTAATGTCCATGGAACACTTGCTTTGAACCTGGAAATGTCCAATTCCCTTTACACATAGTAATTCACTGACTTTGCATAACTGCAAAAGGTAGAAACTACTGTTATTTGCCATTTACACCATAGTGAGACAAAGTGATGTTAAATGACTTGTCTAAGACCTTTCATCTAGGATGAAGTGGACCAGGCTTCAGAAGTGGGAAGCCTAACTTGGTAGTGAAGCACTACACACTTCTCACACCATGAAGATGTCTGAGGCAGCTGACTCCCAAATCTACATTTCCAACTCAGATGAACTTCAGATTCATACGTTTAACTCCTATCAAAAAAAAGTCTGCTCACAAAAATAACTGAAATTCAGTAGGTTGAATATTAAATTGATTTATTTCATTCCACAATAGGTCTTCTGAGATGTTCCTTATCTCAGAGAGACTTACCTCTAACATCTGATATCCTAGTCATGGACATGACTTTGCTTCACTCATAGCAAATATTGCTGGTTTGCAATTCAAAAACAAAAACGAGTCCTACCAATGTGGTTTCCCAAATATATTTCAAAACTTCCACATCTCTCTGTCTCTATGGCCACTGCTACATTCTTGCAGGGATCTAAAATATCATTTATCTGTGTTAAGTCTATTTCATTTTCCACAATTCAACCAGAATGATTTTTCAAAAATTCATAACTATGCTATTCTACAAAAAAAAAAAAAAAACCTTCAGTGCCCCTTATTGTTGATATAAGTTAAGATCCGAAAGTTTCAGGGTAATGTACAGCTTCTTCACAGAATTTTCTTTTGCCACGTCCTTAATCACTCAATGGCACAATCACGCTGAACTGAATTCCTCAGTTTCCTCCTCTGCATATCTTGCTTTTCTTCTTGCCTTGCCTCCCTGTCATCAACTTGGCTTGATATTGCTCATAAATTTAAACTATACTTATTCCATGTCATTCCACTTATAGGTATGTACCTAAGAGAAGTAAAATATGTCAAAAAAAAAAAAGACATGTAATAATATTCCTGGAGGCTTTAGCAATAATAGGCAAAACTGGAAATAACTCAAGGTTCATCAACAGTAGAATGATGTGGTAGTTAGTTCATCCTCAAAGATGACTGTCCTATAAATGACACTTTCTGTTATTCATTCCCTTACATTCTTCTCTCACTTGAATTTGTGTTACTCTTGTAATTTGCTTTTGATTGATGGAATATACCAATTGTGAAGCTGCACGACTGCCAGTGCTGGTTCATAAGAAGCCATACAGATGCTTCTTCATCTCTTGGAAAATTCTCCCCTAATATGTTCTGTCACAGAATCCAGCCATGATGCCATGAGAAATCCAAGCTACATTAAAAAGCCATCCGTTGGCATTCTGGTTGATAGTCCCAGCTAATAAGCCAGTCAACATCCAACATCACCTGCCAGTCAGGAGACTGAGCCATCTGGGACACCTAGTCTCAGCTTCAGTTGGACTGTACTAGCAGGAGAAAACTTCAGTGATGATTACTCAGTTGAAAACAGCCAATTCTCAAAACCACTAAAGGTAATAATTATTGTTTTGTGGCAGTTATATAAAAACAAATAAGCAGAAAAAATGTATATTCATGTAATGTTATGCTACATAGAAATGAAAACAAATAAACTGGTTTTCAAAGATTTTTAACACAAAATACTACATACTATATGACTCAATATAAAGTTTAAGTTAAAAAAATATCAACTCTCTATGGTGCCAGAAATTAGAACAGAGGTCACTATGGTAAGTACGAATTCATTGCAAGTAGACATGAAGTAATTTTCCGTCATGATGAAAATATTCTATATCTTGATAAACATGTTTGTTACATGAGTGTTTGTATTTTTCAGAATTCATCAAATTGTACACTTAGGATATGTGTATTTCACTGTATGCAAATTGTACCTAAAAAATTGTCAGTGAGCTGAAAACAGTCTTTGTAAAACAGCCCCTTGTTGGTTCTAGATAAGTTACTAAAAGCTACGCTTTGTTTTCTATGTTAATAAAACAGCTAGTCAATACTTAGGGTGGTTATCATACATTCTGAAGACTTTCCATTTTATTAATTCAGCACATTTTGTTTCTTTAACTGTTTCTTATATAACATATTTTCAAGTCTTTTCGATAATTATATATTTCCTTCTGTCATTTGTCAATCAGTGTTAATATCTAAGGACTTTTGTGGAGAACCACAGAACTATTCTTTATTATGTGCATCAAAATTATTCTGAAACAAACTATGATTGTTTTAGTTTTGGAAAAACCATGGTGTCTACAACAAACCTGAGGGTCTATTTTTACATATGTTAATTGTTTTCTCTGATAATTTTTATTTTCACTTTTTAATTAAATTTATTAAGGTGACATTGGTTAATAAAATTATATTGATTTCAATTATACAATTCTATAATACATCATCTCTATATTGCATTGTGTGTTAACCACCCAAAGTTAAATTGCCTTGAATCACCATATATTTGACCACCTTTACCCTTATCTACCTTCTCCTTAACTCTCATGTCCCTCTGTTAACTACTAAACTGTTGTCAATGTCCACGAGTCTCAGTTTGTTTGTCTTGTTTGTTGCTTTCAATTTTATACTTCGCATATGAATGAACTCATATGGTTCTTAGCTTTCTGTCTGACTTGTTTGTTTAGCAGGATTATCTCAAAATTCATCTATGTTGTCTCAAATGGCAGTATTTCATCTCTTCTTATGGCTGAGTGATATTCCATTGTACATAGGTACCACATTTCTTCATCCAATCATCTATCAAAGGAAACCTAGATTGTTTCCATGTCTTGGCCACTGTGAATAATGCCACAATGAACATCGAGGTGCATATATGTTTATGGTTTAAATGTTTTCAATTTTTTTCCATTCCTGAAATAAATGTGTCCTTATATATAGCAATTCTGAAATTTCTTCATGCCCGCATTTACTGACATCCTAAATTATGTGACATGCCCATGCTCCGGGCTCCTGCAACATCAGATACATATTTTGGTACTTAAATTTATCATATTGTTATATATTGATTTAGCAAAGTAATAATATATTCAACACATTTTTACTTCTAGCATTCAATATCATTTTAACATTTGCTTATAACAAAAAGTTTTCGTTATTGTAATTTTTAGATATTCACATATAAGTTATAATGGTTGAAATTATGCCAGCATGAATACAGTCAGACTCTAGATGATATGTCAATATTAGATAAACAAAATAATAAATATAAATGCACATCACAAGTGTGGAACATTTCAGGTTTTATTTTGTAGAAAAGTGTGATTTAAAAAACATGAAACATGTCTACACCAAGATATTGGAATAATAAAAATATCATAACACAATTCAAATTTCTCCATAATTTCTCAAAGGGATTTATTAATAGTATCTTCAAAAAACCCTTCATATAACCATGAAGCCTATGAAAGTTGTATTAAACTACTGAAAGAAATGCTTCCAGGAGTTAAAATGCATTTATTAGAATTTGCTATTGCTCGTTTACATTTCAATGAAATGCAGTTTCATGGTAATGACAGTATACTGGTAAAAGTTCTAGATTCATCTCATATGAATCTAGTTTCATTTGGTTCATAGCAGATTCTGAGTCATCACCTTTATATCTGAAACTATTCTTGTATTTTTTTCTTTTTATCTCAAGAGTGATTTTTCAACAGATCTTCCAGACAGAAAATCAATGAGGAAACAGTAGCCTTAAATGACACACTAAAACAGATGGATTTAATTGATATATTTAGAGTGTTTCACTACAAAGCAGAAGAATATACATTCTTATTTATTGCACATGAAATATTTTCCAAGACAGACAACATGGTAGGCCACCAAGCAAGTCTCAGTAAATTTGAGAAGTTTGAAGTTATATCACTGTCTACTCTGACCACAACAGTATGAAATTAGAAATCAATTACAAGAAAAAAATGAAAAAATACACAAATACATGGAGGCTAAATAACATGCTACTAAAAAATAAATGAGTTAACAATGATTTCGAAAAAGAAATCAAAAGATTCCTTAAGGCAAATAAAAACGAAAACACAATGAACCAAAAATCTATGGGAAACAGCAAAAACAGTCCTCATAGGGGAATTCATAGCAGTACAGGCTTACCTAAAGAAACAAGAAAAATCTCAAATAAACAACCTAACACCTAAAGGAACTATTAAGAAACAAAACAAAACAAAACAAACAAACAAACAAAAAAACAGCAAACAGTCCAAAATAAGTAGAAAGAAAGAAATAATAAAAGGAAAAGCGAAAATAAACAAAATAGACTCTAAAAAAAAAATACAAAAGATCAATGAAGCCAAGAGCTGATTCTTCGAAAAGATAAACAAAATTGTTAAACCTTTAACCATATTTATCATGAAAAACAGAAAGATAACACAAACAAATAATATTAGAAATGAAAAGGGATACGAGACAACTGATTCCACAGAAATACTAAAGCTTATAAGAAAATACTACAAGCAATTATATGCCAACATATTGGACAATCTGGAAGAAATGGATACATTACTAAAAACATAGAAGCTCCCAAGATTGAGTCAAGAAGAAACAGAAAATCTGAACCAACCAATTATCACCAACAAAATTGAATCAGTAATCAAAAAACTTCCAAAAACAAAAGCCCTGGACTAGATGCCTTCATAGGTGAATTTTACTAAACATTCAAAGAAGAATTAACACCTATTCAAGAGGAGAAAGTCTCCCTAACTCTTCTTATGAGGCCACCATTATCCTGATTCCAAAACCAGACAGTAACAGGCAAAAAAACAACAAAACAAAACAAAACAAAAAAAACTGTAGGCTAATATCCCTGATGAACATTGATGCAGAATTCATCAACACAATATTAGTACTACATTAAAAATATCATATACCATGATCAAGTTGGATTTATTCCTGGGATGCAAGGTTGGTTTAATATCCACAAATTAATGAATGTGATATATCACATTAACGAACTGAAGATAAAAATCACATAATCATATCATAGATGCAGAAAAAGAATTTGACAAAATCCAGCATCCATTTATGAAAAACTCTCGGCAAAGTGGAAATAGAGGGAACATATCTCAACATAATAAAGGCCATATATGACAAACCCACAGCTAACATCATACTCAATGGGGAAAGGCTAAAAGCATTATTATACAGAGAGGGCCTTAAAGATTTCAACAAAAAACTATTAGAACTGATAAATAAATTCAATAAAGTAGCAAGATACAAATTTAATATTTAGAAATTGGTTATTCTTTTGTACATGAATAAAAATTTATCAGAAATAGAAATTAAGAAAACAATCCCATTTACAATTGAATCGAAAAAATAAAATATCTAGAAATAAATTTAGCCAAGGAGATAAAAGGCCTGTACTCAGGAAATTATAAAATTGAAGAAGATACAAAAATGGAAGCCTATACTTTGCTCAGGGATAGGAAGAATTAACATCATTCAAATCTTCATAGTACCCCAAACAATCTATAGATTCAATGCAATCCCTATCAAAATACCAATTTTTTTTTTTCACGGAACGAGAATAAATAATCCACAAATTTATATGGAAACATAAAAGACCCCGAGTAGCCACAGAAATATTGGGAAAGAAGATCAAAGTTGGAGATATCATGATCTGATATCAAACTATAATACAAGGCTATAGTAATCAAAACAGCGTGGTACTGGCATAAAAAACAGACACATAGATCAATGGAAGAGAATAGCCCAGAAATAAACCCATGCCTATATGGTCAATTCATCTATGACAAAGGAAGCAAGATTATCCAATGGGGTAGAGATAGACTATTCAATGGTGTTGGGAAAACTGGACCATCATCTTATATCATATATAAGAATAAAATCAAAATGAATTAAAGACTTAAATGTAAGAACCAAAACCGTGAAACTCCTGGAAGAAAACATAGGCAGTAAACTCTCTGAGATTGTTCTCAGTACTATTTTTCCTCACATATATCTTTGGGCAAGGGAAACAAAAGAAAAAATAAACAAATGGGACTACATCAAACTAAAATGATTTTGCCCAGCAAAGAAAACTATCACCAAAATGAAAAGTCAGCCTACTAAGTGGGAGAAAATATTTGCCAATGATACATCTGACAAAGGGTTAATATCCAAAAATTATAAAGAACTCATACAACTCAAAAACAAAAATTCAAACAATCTAATTGAAAAAATAGGCAGAGGGCCTGAGTAGGCACTTCTCCAAAGAGGACATACAGATAGCCAATAGACATATGAAAAGATACTCAATGTTGCTAATCGTCAGAGAAATGCAAATTAAAACCACAGTGAACTACCACCTCGCACCTCTCAGAATGGCTATCATCAATAAATCAAAAAAACAAGTGTTAGTAAGGATGTGGAGAAAAGAGAACCCTCATGTACTGCTGGTGGGATTGCAAATCTGTAAAACCACTATGGAAAACAATATGGAGGTTTTTTTCAAAAATCAAAAATAGAACTACCTTATGACCTAGCAACTCCACTTCTGGGTAGTTTTCTAAAGTAATCCAAAGCACTAATTCGAAAAGATCTGTGCATCTTTATGTTCACTGCAGCACTATTTACACTAGCCATGATAGGGAAACAACTTAAGCGCCCATCAACAGATGATTTATAAAGAAGTTGTACATATATATATACACACGCACACACACAATGGAATATTACTCAGTTATAAAAAAGAATGAAATCTTACCATTTGCAACAACCTGATAGACCTAGAGTACCTAAGTAAAGTAAATCAGATGGAGCAAGATAAATCCCATATAATTTCACTTATGTGTGGAATCTAAAGAACAAAATAAATGAACAAACAAGATGAAACAGAATCATAGATACTGAAAACAAACTGGTGACTGCCACATTGGGAAAACGGTTTGGGGAGCTGGGTGAAAATGATGAAGAGATTAAGAAATACAAATTGGTAGTTATGAAATAGTCACAGGGATGTAAAGTACAGCACAGGGAATATAGTCAATAGTATTATAATGATTGTGTACAGTGTCAAATGGGTACTGGACTCACTGGGGAGATCACTTTGTAAATTACATAAATGTCTAACCATGATGGTATACATCTGAAACTAATATAAAGTAATACTGAATATTAATTTTCATTAAAAAAAGAGGAATTGTACATTTCAACGTCTTTAGGTCAGTATCCATGCCTTACCCCAAAGTGTATCATTTAAAGAATTAATAAGAGGAATAATATGATTTAAATATTTAGATAAAATATATTTGAGAATATAAATTAAAATTTTTACCTAAGAATCACCTAATCACAACTGTCTCTCAAGATACCATTTGAGAGCACGACATTAACTAAACATTACATATAGAATTTTTAAAAATCCAAGGAATGAAGGAAATATGTTATATTAAAACAACAATATTGCAAAATCATAACTATTACAATATAATGTTAGTTGTGCACGTTAACAGTTTAAGATACAAAAGACTTAAAAAACAAAAAGCACCCTGAGGAAATCAATTATTTGGCTTTTATTTTTTCTTTTTTTATGAAGCCCACTCAAAAGCACAGCTCTTCAGGTTTATATAGCATTAAAAGTTTTCCATGATATAATTTTTCTTCAGCTTTAATTTTGATGACATATACAAAAAAAAATTTTCAAGAAGAAAAATGAAAAAATGATGAAAGGAATAAAGAAAAAAACAAAGAAAAAGAAAGAAAAGCCAGATATTTGTCTACACAGACATTTATTAAAGCCTCTGCATATATAAACAAATTATAAACTATGCTGGTCTGGAATTGGGCTAATTATTTCTCCTGCGAAATTATGAGTGTTTCCTTCATTTGAAACCAATTATATTTTCTCTCAAATTGCTAAACCAGACGATTCAAAACAAGAATTTTCTAAGCTCCAGATTAATACATACTCAATAGTTAATTTGAAATGCAATGAAAGTTAACTTTTTTCCCACACCTTCCAAACCCATTTCTACCATTGAATCCCTCATTCTATTTAATGACATATGATATGACATTCACTCCCGAAGAAAGCTTATAATCATTCTTGACATCTTTTTCACTTTTGCTTTATCCAATCCACCAAAAATTGCTCTGTATTTCATCTCCTAAATATCATGCAACATCAACGGTTATAATCTGAGCCACTACCACTAATGAAATAATTTAATACAAATCAATTAGTCTGAAATTTATTCTCTAAAATGAAAATCAGACCTTGTCATTTCTCTCTTGAAAATGCTTGATGCTTCTACGTTGTGTTCATTATAAAAATCTAAATTATTTTTGTATGTTATCAAGTTCTTTTGAGTTGTATCTTCTGCTTCTTCAGTCTACCTCACAACATACAAAAGTTAATGATTTACTTGGTATCTAATCTTACTATTTTCTTTTTCTAGATCAATTTCCACAAGTAAAGTCTCCTACACTTCACCTGACTAGCTCCTACGCATTCAACTATCAACTCTAATTAACTCCTTATGATAGCATTTCCTAGTAACTCCTGGATGACTTAAAATAAATTTTTAAATCATTAGTGCTCAGTGTGTTTCTTTGAATAACACAACAAAATACATGGTAATTTTTTGTATAATTGTCGTCTATGACAATAAATTCTAAGATTCTTGAAAACAGATCTTTTATTTTATTTCTCCATGCTAGGTGAATAGAGGTATCTGGAAAGGTGTTTTGAGATTAATAAAGAAATAATCAAATTGATACATGATTGAATAAATAAAAATTTGCATTAATAATTGACTAAGAATGAGTTCTATTTAGGATAATAGCAAACTATATAAATTTAATCATCTCTCTGATGAAGACTTACCAAACGTGAAAACAGAAAGATAAATATTAACATTGGTAAACCTAACATTTATAAATACTGGCATTATCTGGGGGTTTGCCAATTTAAGTTGGACAACCTACATACTTGAAAGCTAAATGAAACTTTTCACAGTTTTGAGGGACTACGGTGAAAGGAACAGGAAGTCAGAAACAAAGAAGAGATTGTGAAGGACTTCAGGTTTGAAATAATGAAAAATCTGAGATATTTCAGATACTCATAGAGGGTTGTAGTTCATCTTCAATTCATACCAATCTCTAGGATTATATTCTAAATTTTAAAAAATTAACAATAAAATTGATTCTAACATTTACATAAAAATTCAAACCTAACTGAAATAAATTGATTTGTGTCTAGCAGATATAAATGTAGATCTTACCTGGAGGAAGATAATATCATCTTATACCTAAAGTTACTTCCATGGAAGTTTTATAGCGCAAGATCCACCACACAATAAAAATAACGAGAAAAAGAAAAGATTGTGTAAACAAAGAGCAGCAGAAATTACAGAAAATTCAAACAAACTCACAGAGTATTTCGAGTTTATATTTTATACATATTAAATTATATATATAGTTTTCAAAAACAATATATATAATTTAAAACTTCTATACATAAAACTTACTAAAAAGTGTGAAATAATAAATATAATCTAAAATATCAAATAGGAAATCGTGAATAAAATGATAATATAAAGAAGAAATCAATATATACTTCTAATTACATATTAAACAGAGTTGAAAAGACAATAAAGTCGAAGATAAGATACAATGAAAAGGTCAAAATCAATCACAGAAAAATAATACAAGGAAAATACATAAAAGTATAAAAGATTTAAAGAGATTAAAAAAAAGAAAGCCTAACATACACACAACTCAATCTCCAAGAGAAGAAAGTAGTAGAAGCAATTGTTAAAATTGTAACATTTTCACTACTCCAAAGCTAATAAAAGAGTTTTTTCAAAGAAACAACAATTAGGTTGACGGTCATCTTCTCAATAGAAATAGCAAAATCAGAAACAAATGTTCAAAGAATATATCTACAAACTTAGCATTCAACACATAACAAAATATTCTTGATGATCAAAGGTAATATAAAAAATATTTTCTGCAAAACCAAAAAAATGTTTCTTTGAAAAAATAAAAGTGATAAGCCACTAGCCAGGCTAACTTAAAAACAGAGAGAAGACACAAATTACTAGCATCTGAAATAAAAGGGTGGAGCCTCATTACAGTTCCCATGAAAATTAGAAGTATGTTAGTGGACTGTTACGTACAACTCTATGCCTACAAATCTGATAACTTAGTTTTGATACAGAGTATATATTTGTACCTGATTCTTATTTGAACATACTAAGTTGCTCATGTAAAATGAGAAATAAACTTAGATGAGCAAACTAAGCTCTTTTGCAGCATTTGTTTCTTATTTGCTCCACGTAGAGTCATTGTGCTGGGATAAAGACTAGAAAGATGAATAGAGCATTGATGCCTTCTCTCAATATACTCATCATCTAATTCTGTCAAGCTATTGTATCCTTTAGAACTGACAGGCTGAATTAAGTTAATGAGCAGATAATTAGTCTGCAACAAACCAGGTAATACAACTCTATGCCTACAAATCTGATAACTTAGATGAAATAGACTGATTTTTTTGAAAGGCAATATCAAAGCACATGAGAAGAAATAGAAAATCTAGATAGACCTATATCTATTAAATAAATTGAATCAATAATTAATAAACTTCCACAATAGAAAGGACCAAGCCCAGAAGGATTCACCTGTGATTTCTACCAAACATTTAATGAAGAATGTATAACAATTCTCTGTAATTTTTTAGAAGGCAGAAGCAGAGGGTTTACTTCCTAACTTATGCTAGGAGGCCACTATTACCCTAATACCAGACAAAGATGTTATAAGAAAGAAAAATACAAACCAATATCTCTCATGAAAATATACATAAAAATCCTCAACGAAATTTCAGCAAATCAAATCCAAAAAGTGTAAAAAATAATTATACACCATGACCAAGTGAGATTTATTCCAGGTATGCAAGGCTCGTTCAACATTCTGAATTAATTAATGTAACCCATCTCATCAAATGCTAAAGAAGAAAAATTGCATGTTCGTATCAATAGATGCAGAAAAACACTTGATGAAAATCTAAACTCCATTTATAAGAAAATTCCCAGTAAACTAGAAATAAAGGGAAACTTTTTCAATTTAATGAGATTACCTAAAAATACTACAGCTAAAATCATATTTAATGGTGCAAAACTAGAAGCTTTCCCTCTAAGACCAGGAACGAGTCAGAAATGTGTCCTTTCACCTCTCCTTTTCAATATCATATAGAAAGTTCTAGTTAATGTAACAAGAGAAAATAATAAAATAAAAAAACACTGATGAGGAAGAAGAAATAATCTTTGCAGATGATGCTATTATATATGTAGAAAAAGATTTTTTAAATGACAAAAATATCTTGGCAGTAATACTCAATTTTCACAAGGTTGAAGGATACAAAGTTAATATACGAGCGTCAATTTATCTTCCATATTAGCAATGAACACATGGAATTATAAATTAAAAACACAGTGCTACTTACAATAGAACCCCACAAAATAAATTATTTGAGTTTAAGCCTAATGAAATGTACATAAAACCTATATGAAAAAAACTATAAAACTCTAATAAACTTAATGAAGAATTAAGTAAATAAATGGAGAGATATGACATGTTCGTGGATAGAAATACGCAATATTATCAAGATGCTAGTTCTTCCAAACCGATCTATAAATTCAACACAATCCCAATCAAAAGCCCAGCAATTTATATAATGAGTATTATCAAAGATAGTGTAAGGTTTATACGGAGAGGGAAAAAACCCGGGAAAGGCAACACACTATTGAAGAACAAAGGTGGAGGACTTATCTGCTAAAAAGCATTGACCTTCAGTTCTTCCTGGAGCCACTCAGGTGGCTTTGCGGAAAGTCCATAGGCATCTTCCCATGTGCCTTGAGTTTTTCTTAAAACTTACAACGATGTCTGGAATATTGTAAAACACTTAATGAACAAACATATAAAGAAATATTTTGATGATTATTTAACATTTGAACTCATCTATCAATTATTAGTTTTCAGAATTAAGTGGCAGCCTTGTAGCATAAGTTCATAGTTATCTTCTATGTATATTTGAGTTAATCAACTCTGTTAAGTCTTGGAGAAATTTTAATAACTTAAATATATTCAAATTTTTAAAAACTGATTGCTTTATATATTAAATACAATTTATTTAACTTTCTGATTAAGGTGAGAATTAGCAATACTATTTCAATTTTCATCTAGTGTCAAAACACCAGTTTTGATACAGAGTATATATTTGTACCTGATTCTTATTTGAACATACTAAGTTGCTCATGTAAAATGAGAAATAAACTTAGATGAGCAAACTAAGCTCTTTTGCAGCATTTGTTTCTTATTTGCTCCACGTATAGTCATTGTTCTGGGATGAAGACTAGAAAGACGAATAGAGCATTGATGCCTTCTCTCAATATACTCATCATCTAATTCTGTCAAGCTATTGTATCCTTTAGAACTGACAGGCTGAATTAAGTTAATGAGCAGATAATTAGTCTGCAATAAACCAGGTAAATTATTCTATTGTGTTTACTACTTCTTCTTCCAAGCTATTTTATAGAATTAGGTATATACAAAATCAAAACTGATCTACTTAGAGATACGTAATTTAACTCTAGAAATGTCCTTCCATAAATATTTGTGTGCATACTAAGTGATAGATGCTATAATGAAAATAGTTCAGTGAATAAGTCAAGAACTACCTTTATTTATAATGGTGGAATAGAGCGCGATATACAAAATAAGAACAAGCAGAATAATTTTGAGTGGACTGAACTGTGAAGAATTAGCCAAAACATTCTCCTCTCCACATCCCTTTTCTGCCCGGCTCTTGTTGCCCACATTACTAGGTAAACCACTCTTAGGGTGTCAGAGGATAGTCACAGAAGTGTCAAGAGAAAATATTGATTCAGTTTTTAATTTCAGTTTCAAGATGAAGGCTTTGAAACTTGTGACAGAAATAAGAATTTGAGACAAATATATTTGTACTTTCAAAGACTAAGTTTTCAAAAGCCAGATTCTGAAGGTCTCGGGGCCTAATATTTATAAAATAAACCTTAGAAAGGGGGACGCTGCAAGATAATATAAGTGAATTTCTCTACAATAGGCAAGTGAAATTTAATTGAGAAGATGAAGGAGAAATCCAGAACAGTGTACAAATTAAGACAAATTTAGAAGGTTAGGAAGAACAAACCAATTTCCTAGTATCCAGACTGGAGTAGATTACATTAAAATTCTCTTGTGTGCTACCTATCCAGGGCAGCCCCTCTCCTTTCAAGAACTATATGCGATGTATTTCTCCTCTCTATAAATCCTCAGGAATTTAGATTTAACAATAGGAAGAAAGAAGATGAACTACACGCACACTGACTGAAGAAGGCTACAAAATTACTGTTTTCCCCTTCATTATAATGAAAATGTCCTGAGCACCCATGATGCTTTAGATAGAAAATAAGTAGCAACCACTGGGCAAATTTACCCTTCAGGAACAACTAAGGTTGTAGCCTGTGAATTTTATATTCAGTTAATAGTTAAAGAAATGTGATGATCGCTTTCAAAGAAACATATTGTAAAGGAACAGAGAGTCCTGGAGAGGCCTATGTTAGCTACGCCGGGTAGGTGGAGTCTTGCATCAGGAGTCTTAGTTGTAATCAACTGAAGCTGACTTCTCCTGAAAAACTAGGAAATGGATATTGGCTAGCCAAGAATTCTCGGAAGGGGGAAGAACGAGATGAGGGTTAGCTTCTAGAACTCAAACAAAACATTACAATGAAACATGGCAGAAAGATTCTAAAGAGAAAACTGAGAATGCCAAGCAGTTCTAAGCAAGGAACTAAACTTGATTGCTTCAAACGTGAGCCCCAGATCTCTTCTGTGGAATGAACAGTACTGGAGCAACCTGCTGCCTTAGAAATAGATATGACTTTTGCAAAACAGACTGACAAAGAGCAAAACAAAACGAATGCGCAATGCAATATACATACAACATATTATTGAATTGTACACTTGAAACCTATGTGATTTTATTAACCAATGTCACCCTCCAAATTTTAACAATAATAATAATAATAAAAAACAAAGCCTAAAGAAATAAAAATAAAATAATTCTAAGCAGCAGTTTTTGCATTCTCATTTTGCTCATATGTAAACTGAAGAATTTTAATTAGGATACAGATAGCAGCTGCTATGACAAAGATGTAAGTATAAAAATGGCTCCAAGAAGAGTGAAGTTTCTCTCAGGCATAGACGTCTGAGTATAAATAGGCTTGGGCTGACATGACAGCTTTATGGTTTCAGGACACCACATTCCTTTTATCTTGCACTCTGGTCTTCTCAATATAGGGCTCCGTCATCACATCTACTAGTTTAAAGGGACACGAAAGACAAAGAAAGAGGGTATCTTCCTTTCCTTGCAAGGGCACTCCGCTTTGGTGCTATTTGCCAGAACATGATCACGTGGGTCCAATTACACAAGGGAACTTGGACAATGTAATTATCAGATGCTGCGTCCTGCTAATTTCTGCTACTGTAAAAAAAGGGGTGAGTAGAGTTGGCGTAAAAGCATTAGCAACCTCAGGCATAAGAAGTTTAATACAGGCATGTTTAACTGGTGGGACTGAGTCACAGCCTCAAGGGAGCTGAGAAAAGAGTGTTTTCCAGTTTCTATATTGGGGAAGTGGAAATCACAAGTAGGAAGTCTTCCAATTAGAAAGTGTGTTCAAAAGGTGTTGAGCAGCAAGATGGAATGGCAAATACTCACTACACAGAAGATTCTGAGAAGGTAATATTTTCAATGAGACCTAGAAGAAGGAAATGAAGCAGCATTGAAGATTTATGGGAAGATCATTCTGAGAAAAAGGAACATCAAGAACAAAGAATGTAAAATAAATAAAGGCTTGATGTGTTTAAAGAATATCATGCAAATTATGGCTGATAGAGCGTAATTTCTAGACTAATAGTAAATGAGGTTGGGGAGATAGGCAGGAGCCTTCAGGCTAGGTTATGGAATTTAAATTTATTGCAAGGTAAATTGCAAGCCTCTAAAAGTTTTTCTAGGCAGTGAAATAATCAGCTTTGTTATTTAGAATAATCACTGATTCTGGGGTAGAAAATAGATTATTAAGTAGCAAGAGAAGAAATGGAGACATATATAGTAGGATAGTACTTCAGTAATCTTTAAGAGATATGGTACTGG
>NW_006437828.1:4702433-4705330 GCF_000325575.1 Pteropus alecto
AAGAAATGTGTTTGTATTGATATTCTCCCTGTTAATGTAAAATATCTTTGATTTACAGCGTTTATTTTAAATGATTTTATTCTGAGCTCCTAATTGATTAATAGCTATAGATGAATCTGAAAAAAGTAAAATAAAACACACCACATACTGAGTGCTTCTGTTGTATAAGATGCTATCACTCAAATTACATCATTTAATCCCGGAATAATATAGTATGAGATTTCTATGTCTCGTGTAAGGAGAAGGAAGCAAAAAAAAAAAAAATACTACTTATTCAAGGTCATTTTGTAAGTGTGTGGTTGTCAGTATTTGACTGATATGCATCAAATAATTCAATATCAAACCACTGCCTTTAAGTTTAATTTTTTTTCCCAAGGAAACAAACATATCTTGATAACAATTATTTGTTTTTTACCTATGTTGCAAGTATTTTTAGAAATTAGTAATTCAATTCCATCTCTGCCTACATTGGCAATAATTTTATGATAATGAAGACATATGGAATACATTATTATATTAATTCATTAATAACTCTTTATCATTAATACCTTTAAAATTTAAATGTTAAATCAGTATACAGTACAGGAACTCTTTTTCTAAAATGGAGACCAAAGAGTTTGTATATATGTGAATAGAAAGAGTATAAAGAGAAGGTTCAAAATCTGTTTCTTTTTCCTAAACCAAACATAAAAAGAAGCAAAAAACATGGGTTAATTCATAGAATCTGATTTACTAGAGTTCCTTTATCATAACAGGGTACCATAATGGAAACAAAGGCAAATATTTACCAGTTTTTATGGTAATGTCACGTAATATACCATTAGTTTATTTGTTCATTAATTCAATGAATCTCTATTTATTGCATTAAGAAAATTCTATGCACTAAGAAAAATGGGAAAGCAAGTTAGTCAAATTCAGGAAAATAAATAATCAATAAGTAGGTAAATTAAAAAGTAATTAAAATTAAGAAATCCAAAAAATGGTAAGTTCTAGCAAAAAAAAAAACAAAACTGAGTAATTTATTGGAGACCAGAATAAAATGTGTCTTGCTGAATATTCTAGATGTTGTTTTCTGAAATTCCAGTATATTCAGTGACAGTCGATTAAGTCTTAAAACATAAGAGCTTCCTGGTGACTATCTAAGGAGATTATTTCGAGAAATGGGGAGATAATTCCAGAAGCACAGGAGAAGGACCACGTTGAGCAAGACTGAGAAACAGCAAGAGGGTGCCGGAGGCTGGAGCACAGTGTGAGGGTAAGAGCATGAGATGAGCCTGGAGAATTAAGAAAATTGAGACCATAATGAAGAAAATAGTTGAATTTTATTCTTGTTTTAGTAGAAATCTTTTGGCAAGTCTTGAACAAAGGAGTGACTGATACAATTTCTGTTTTTAAATGCACACGCTGGCTGCTATGTGGAGCGTGGAAACAGGGCAACAATTCAGGGGAGTATTAGAATTGCCAAAGAGAAAAGGTGATGATAGCTAGAGGCTGTATCAATAATAACTTTTAATGATATGGGAAAGATTAAGCAAAGATCAGTTTTGGTCCTGGTAGGGGTGCTAGGTGGGGGAAAGTGGGGATGCAGTTCAAATGACCAAACTGAAGATAGTTAGACAGCAAATCTTAATTAAATTATGTAATTATCATAAATGACTGAAATAATTATAAATTGTTTATGCCATTTTAAACACAAATTAGGCATGTATGCATGAAGAAATTATATTAACATTTAAATCACATCTTCAATACAAACTATTCAAAATACGTAAGCATTCACATTTTACTCCTTTTATACATTACTTGAACTAAATGCACAACAATGACAAATACATAATCTCCAATAGAACTCTAATCCTTTGCTGTACCATTATGTGAGGCATTAGCCTATTATGTCCTTGAGAAAGAATTCTCATCAGTGCCAAAAGGCTGGCAGGTATATTCAGCATATCAATTCTAAACAACTAAATAGAGGTCAGAGAAGGTATTTTAAAATATAATACAAACTCCTTTGTGTTTGTATTTATATTCTTTATGTTAATGTAAAATATCTTTTGATTCACATTGTTCAGCTCAAATGATTTTATTCTGAGCTCCTAAATTTAGAGTGGAGATTAAACCTAAAAGGACTTGTCCTGTGCTGAAAATTACATATTTAATATTAAATACAAAGAGAATTTACTTTGTTATATTGATTTTAAAGTCTTTTGGCTGCACAAATCATGTTTCCTCCCTTTGAGATTACTGTAAAATAGAATAGCACATAAAAATATTAAGATCATTTTACTTTTTGAAATATGAAAACCTATTACAGCTACACAAATTCAATAACAAGTCTAAATCTATCAGGATTTTTTTTTACCCTTCTGGTATTTCTCAGATATTTTTAAACTCATAGTATCTTAGTAAATTTCTCTTCTGATCTGTTTCCTGATTTCCAGACTTCATAAATATTTCTGCTTTTATTGATTCATTTTTTTAATTAAAGTCTTAATTGACTTCCCATGTGAATTAAGAAAAACGAACAATTAATATCTCAAAATTTTGGTTTTTTGTTATGACCATTTGAGGTAGGTTTACTGACATCAGTATAATAAATTCGTGTTATTATCTGTTGTTGACAGATGGGGAATTTTAAGAAAACAATGTAAGACAAATAAAATTTCAAATCGTTTAGAGTTTTTCAAGGTAATTATTACAATGGTGTTATTTTTACACTTAGAAATGTATACCTTTATCAGTAACATTTTATCAGACTCTTTATTTCTTGCATACCCAATATCTTTGATAACATTTATTTTACTTACCATTCATCGTTGTTTTACTTTTCAGGAATAACTTTACTCATCATTTTCTTTGGTAAAGTCTTTCATTAATTCCTTAAAGAAATATTGTCC
>NW_006437828.1:4705365-4719913 GCF_000325575.1 Pteropus alecto
GTAACATATAATTTCTATTTTAAAACCTATGACATTTAACTACATTTGGGCTATCATGTGGTTTTCTTCTCAAACCAACTGTAAGTTACTTGAGGACAAGGCATACTTGTTTATTTCTCTACCTCCAGAAATAAACACCATTTCTGGTAGATGGCCTTTTGAATGGACAAAATCTTATACTTACGTACCTTAGTTATTGTGACTAAGCACAGAATATATACTAAAATGGTAGAAGTTTTTTATAATTTCATAGGAAAAGTATCAGCAAATAATACATAAAGAACCTTGAAACAATTTTATGTATGTGTTATTTTATCTTTTTTTTATTTTTCCTATTCATAAATCTAACTGTACAGTAAATGAAAGCAGCTTTGGTAGTTTAGGAATTCAGGAAAAACAACTCTCTGCTTTCCATTGTGATCATGTATTCTTGTTGACTGTGATTCTATAAGAAAATTGTGACACCATCATCATTAATATCTAATACTGCCTCATTTATTAACCACCTGCGTATTCAAGGATTTTATGGAATTTATATACATCTCTGCTGATTCAAGTGTTCTGTTTTGTTTTGCTTACTTTGGAACTGTGATTATCACTCCATCCATGAGTTAAAATAAACAGACTTAGAGTGATATACAGCGGTTATAGATGTATAATCTGTATTAGGCACACCAAGCTCTTAAAATATTAAGTTCTTTAACACATTGGCTTTCATTCTGAAAATGAAACTTATTCCAGTGTTATTGTTTTAATTTAACTAGAAATCATTGTCATGTGCTTAAGAATCACAGTTGTTCCATAGTTCAGGAAATCTTATTTACTAAATTAAACCTCTTAGGTGACATGATGACTCAATAGCATTATAGTTATTATGATGATAATGAAATAGCTGTGAGAGGTGCTAGGACTTTTGGAGAGAGTGGTCATTTGTAGTGTAATAACATTGTCCTCTTTCACTTTGTTCTAAGCTTTTGAATTTTTACTCTCCCTGTTATCTTCCTAATAACAGAATATCTGGCATTATGATTAATTAAAATATATATGTTTCAAAAATTAATTTTATAAACTGCATCATAATAAAATTATTTTGATACATTTTAAATTACTTCTGTAAAAATTTTTACCAAATATTTGTTTTATATTTATAAAAAGATATTGCCTTTAAAAAGAAATGGTTCAAAATATGAATACTTAATGTGATTCAAAATATTAATATTTAACATCTCTTCAAAAAGAGAACAAATGAAATAAAGCAATCAATATGTAATTCAAAAAGATATACCTAAATTGGAGAAAAACAAATATTTTAATTGAAAGTTCAAGAAAAATAAAATGGTCCAGTTCAAGTAATACTGACATGGGGCAGCTAATTGACTTGAAAGATAAAGAATCCCAGAGGATCCTTTCTTCAAGTCAGCTACAAGAAGGATAAACCAGACTTAGTTGTAACTTCTCCATAGTAGTATAACAACTGGAATAAACATCAACAGGATTTTCAGAAAACAAAATATGACCAAAATTTTAAAATGTAATCAATTGCTATTCAAATATAAGGGCAATGGATAGATATCTTCAAAGAATATTAGACTCCAAATGTGTATATTTTTATAAAAATTAAATGATGTTTCAAGAATGTAGAGTAATAAGATAAAATTTTACAAATGCCACACCTTCTTGATATTTGCAGCAACACAGTACATGAGTGGCAATTGAAACTCCGTTTTCATAAATATAAATTCAAAGGTCTCTACAAAATTATTTTAAAAATGTCACCACACTCAGTCTATCTTGACTAATTCAAAAAGTTAATCAGATGCTCTTGATACATTATCCGTGACACTCCTCAGCTTTAGTTTTGTGTTCATTAAGATGTTATCTATCGTGAAACTTTCATTCTATCATGAAAGATTTGGGTTTTATATTTTATCTTACTATAGAGCAAAACTGGCTTCCAAATTTTCTTTTAATTTCTTGTTCTTCATAAAAATTAATATAAAAGAAATAATAAAAACAAAAATTCTCTTTAGGCTGAATTATTTAAATTGATGACCCTTAGTGTCAATATCATTGTTTTTTCTATTTTCACAGTTACGATTTGCATCTGGAGGAAAAAGACATCCAAAACTGAAAATAAATTATTTCGTAGCCAAACAATCTCAATGAATAATTGCCCATATAAATGCACTAATTATTTTTTTAAAATATTATTAAGAGCCAAGAAATTAACATGTATCGATATTATAATTTATTTTCCAGAAGACCTTTTGAGAGTGGTTTAGCATTTAGGTGCTAACCCAGATTATTCCAGGGAAAACTAGAACATGTGGTCAGCCTACCTATAAATCATGTTAGATATTTTGTATTCATCCTCACAATAACCTTATGAATGTTATTATCCCCATGAGATATGAGGACACTAAGCCCTAGAGATGAATGATTCATATAAAGTTCAAGTTCGAGGTGGAACAAGAATTCTAATCCAGTACTAATTCTGATTCTAGGATTTGTACCCTTTAAAATAATATTATGTAGATCAAGAATTCATTCAAGATAATGGATTTTCTTAAGAATTATAATGAGGACTTCAATTCTCCTGTTTATTTTTAATTCCTCTCAGAACCATAGATAGAATTCTATGTAAAGAATTTTTTTTTTTTTCTCAAAAGTGATGAAATAAAATAATTGTGTGTGAAAGTAACAGAATTGTTTGAGTATCTATAGCTACATTGTGGATTGTCAGGGGGGAACATTAATGAGAAAATTCCATGAAATATCAACTATTTAGGTTGGTAGTACAAAATTCTTCAAGGGAAAGTCTATTACAACACAAGGTTCTCATTTGATTTGGTGACTATTTGTTTTCTCTTTTAAGCTTAAAACAAGTCAAATCCCTCGTTGCCTCTAGAATGAGGAGAGCTGCTCTATTTATTTAGCAGATTTTCCCTCCTGCTCAATAGAACTCTCAAGGCCTCCCCTATAAATGGGAAAAAAAAAATTCCATTTGGTTAAGAGGAAAAGAGGTGCTTCTTCAACATGACTAAAATTGAGATTTAAAACTGGTCAGAAATTACTGTCTTGTATTTTTTTTCTCTCCCAAGGGATACTCATGACTTTTTGCTTTTTGAGTGTTTTATTCATTTCAAGCATGTCCTTCAATCTCTGCAGCCTTTCTCTGTTATTATCAGATCAACATCTCAGCTCGTAATGCAGTAGCTATATAAACAAGACAAATAACTATTCTAAGCAGCAATATCCACCAACATCACCAGATCTACAAAATGTCTGAGAAAAGAATAGATGGCATCAACTTTATTTCTTGTTCAGATTATTCAGAGCTGGGTATCAGTCTGGAAAGTTATTGGACAGTAACCTTTTTAGATAAAAAACATGGCCTTCAAAAAAATCAGAAGGGCACAAAAGAAGATTTCAAAGAGTTTTAAAACCAAATGGGTTGGACAAGTGAGATAGGAAAAGGCTAGTATAAAAGGTTTACCTTTCACTGAAATATTTTTATCTTAAATCATGCTCTTTGGAAGTATAATGATAAACTAAGTTCACATCTCCACGCGTATAGACTCTATTCCAAACAAACAGACATAATAGATAAAATATAAATAGAAATAACAAAAAATACATGAATGTCCTTAAAAAAGAAACATTTCTGAGTACTAGAATGTTCACAGAAACACAAAGCAGTGAGCTTTGCTCACTATGAGCTTGCTGAGCTCCCAGCTCAGAGAGAAAATGGTGAACAGTAGTTCAGATGCAGTATTTTAATAGGAACTATATTTTCTCTAAGTTATATAGGATTCTAAAACTCACTTATTGAAGCCAATAATTAGGAGTCATGAATAAGCTGAAGTATTGGCACTTTGTTGCTGGAGCTACTGGTTCTTGGGAAGCTGGAGGTGAGCAGGCAGAAGGGAATGGAGAGGCACCCAGCCAGTGTCCCTTCCGTCCGTAACATCTGTGATATCTTCAATATCATCTTGGGGTAGGAACTCAATAAAAACATGTAGAATCTGGAAGCATTGTGTACGTTTCTTTGAAAATGAAGAGGGGATGCACAAAACAAAAGAAAATTTCTGTAATGGGAGAGAGAGAAAAGAAAACTGACACAAAACAAAAATTACTCACAATTGTCCTGCTTACGAACATGAGAAAAAATATAGAAAAGTAAATAAAGCTACTGTCAGAAAAGATAAATAACAAATGAACAATCGGAACAGGTATCTGTTCGAATGAAGTTATTTTTATGAATCTAATAATGGCTTTAAAATAAGAATGTTTAAAATAATATTTAGGATGCTTGAAGAGGTGAATGTTCAAATAAGGTTGTGAGAAACAGTTGATTTAATATTTTAGCAGTCATAGACTCTTGTCAGGGTACTTATATTTCAGAGATAGAAAACTTTCAATATCACTTAGATTCCTTTGTGGTTAGAGTTACATATGGGAGGTAGTTTTTGTTAATAAGCTGTGCTCGCACAGACTTGAGTCAGGACGGAATCAAGTAGGGGAGACAGCAACGTCTCCATTTGGGTAGCAAGTCACCATGTGGATTGTAGTAGATGCAATGTGGTGCTGGACTATGAGTTCAAGTGCTGGCTATCTTAGTCTTTGATGAAAAAACAAGTTTATTCCTGGAGCCAAAGTTTGTTCTTGTTTTTGATCTTGTGTAATGGCTGAGCTGGGATGACCCTCCTGCCAACACTTAGGAATGTGCTTTACTGATTTCCTGAGTGTAATCAAAGTTCTAATTCTCTGTGGATCACTTCTTTCAATCATTCTGATTCCAAAGTTTATATGGCAACAACCAGTCAAAGTGCATGCTCACCAAAAACAAGCAGTAATAGCAAAGTAAAGTTTTGAGGAAGAAACTTTTTCAAAAGGGATAATTACTCCTATAATTGTAAAAAAATACTATTAAAAATTATTAAAAGATGTGGAATACATGCACAAATATATAAATAGACCAATATTACAGAACATAAGAACAGAAATAAAATCAAATAACTTTAAGAATTTTTGCATCTGTTGGCTTCTCAAAACAGTGGGAATAATTATGGACTGTTTGATACATACGGAAATACTATGTACTTACTGTTTTAAAAACATCAAGTAATTCCTCATACCATCCACCCAGATAAACTACAAGACATTATTGAACTAAATGTACAAAATGAAACGATGCATATACTAGAAAAAACCACTAGTGGATTCCTTTAAGCTAGGAGAAAAGATACTAATTGTAAATGAAAACCGAAAAGCAATAAAAGAAAATTATATATTTGTGTAAAAATAACACCAGAAAAAATAATGCTGTCTGCAAAATCTACCATAAGCAAAATTTAAAAATGTAGATACAAAACTGACAAAAATATTTACAACGTATATCATAAACATCTGATTAGTTTCTTTTTTTACCTAAAGAGATCCCTAAACTGAAAAAAAGCAATAAATATTTTTCTTAAAGATAACACACATGGAAACAAGGTTCACAGAAAAATAAAATAAATGTGGCCCTTCACAATTCTCTTATGAGTTTTACAATTGAGGTGTACTTTCTCCACCAGAGAGTAAAAATACAAACCTCTGCCAAAAAACAATGATGGTAGAGATTTGAGGAGCACTCCTCTCATTCATTGTAGGGGAAATGCAAAATGAACAACAAGGAAGGGTGTGGTGTTCATATACTCATGCTAGAGATACATTTATCCTTTGAGACAACAATCGCATTTATAAGATAAATCCTACATATTCTCCTGCCCAGGATTAAAATATCATAGTAAAAAAATATAACACTAATTTTCACATTTTTGTTGTAGCAAAAGATTGAAAACAATCCATATTACTATCAAGTAAAATGTGATTATCTGCAATAAGCTATCACTGAGTATTAAAGGGAAAAAATCTGAGAAATATTTTTGAAGAGGACCATATTCGAGGATATAATGGTTAAGTGGTAAAGTATGGTATAAAATAGTAGATAAATATTATTACCTTTTGTGTAAGAAACAGGCAAGAAATAATAATATATTTTCAAAAATTTGTCTAAAGAATTACTGAAAAAAATGAACGAAAATAATAAAAACAACACAGAGGGACAAGAAGATGGAATAGAGGCCTATAAAGGTAAAAGCAAGATTTTTCTGTGTATACATTTCATATAGTTTTGCTTTTATAACATAAATGTACTAGTTTTCAAAAAAAAGTCAGAGCTTGTTTAGTTAAAAAGAAAACATTAGTTTGTACACACACACACACACATATATAGATTCAGATATACAAGCGGCATTATTTTATGCACTGCAAATAAATCCCATAGAATATCTACAAAAAAACCTCAAACTGGTAATAAATTATAAAATAGTATTAATTTAAAGGCATTAAAAATATTTAGTTTTGAAATGTACAACTCTATTTTATATAACGCAAGATCATCACAATAAAAATGATAAAATATATAGAAATAAATGACAATAAAAACAGAATCGATAAAAGGTGAACTTACATGTAAATTTATATAATTAAAATTATATTGCTTTATTTTAAGCATATCAGCTCAAATGTGTAAGCTCAAAAAAGAACATCAGAGGAACATTAAAGTAAAAAAGGATATAACAAAAAAAGAATATACATTATTGTAATGAAAAACAAAAAACAAAATGATTAACATATTAATAGAGTCAACATACAAAAAAATCTAGTTCTTTTAAAAAGCTAATATAGCAACTTGACTTCAAAACCTATTGAATGGAGAAGGGGAGAGGGGGAGTGTGAAAAAAGAGAAAGGAAAAGAAGACAGGAACAGTTCTCTAAACAAATGTAAATCACAGTAGGACTGTAGAAGAATAGAAAACTTCAACAATTGTGGTAATTGTATATTTATTAATTTTTAAAAAATAAGGAATTAACCACACAGTATAATTTGATAGAATGAGTAGTGAGTGAATGTGTGTTTCTCTAATATTGTTTTTTGTTTGTGTCAATAATTCATAACAAATAATTAAAAGCAGAGTAAAAAATCACCCAAAACTTTTCCTACTTAATGACACTGCCAGCTGCTGAGATTCTGAAGGAGGGTGGCTAATAATCACAATGAGAGAATGAGAGCACACTTAACTACAAAACCTTCTCAGGACACTGGCCAATAAGCTTCGGTTTTGGCTCTTATAAGAAATAATATAATATAATATAATAATATAATATAATAATATAATATAATATAATATAATATAATATAATATAACATAATTAATATAATATTAGTCTGAAACTTTGACTATGCACCCTTTTTTTTAGGAAACCTACCACTCTAAACAAATATATCCCTAATTCAATACTCATTACTACCAGTAGTTGTATTACTACTAAGTATTAGGAAAAGTTAATTATTTTCCATTGTTAAATCACCATAACTACTTCTCTTTTAGTGATAAAATTTTTTGCCTAACACAATTTGCTTTCCTTAACTTTATTTTTGTATTTTTTTAATTTTTAAATTAAGTTTATTGGGGTAACGTTGGTTAATATAATTATATAGTTTTCAGGTGTATTTTGCATGTAATTTGCAATCATTGAGAAAATTAACTAATGTAGATGAGAAAATAGAAAGTAAACGCAACCATATTTTTAATAGAAGAGAATGCTATTTAATATGATAGGAATACAATCACAATTATTAATCATTAATTTTTCATACACAACACAATTATGGATATTACATATAAAGTATGTTGAACACAAATGTGGCCATTGTGCATTAATTGCTTTTTTCTTGAGAATATTTAATAAACATATTCCAATGCCAATAAATGCAGCACTAAACTACCTTTTCAAGAGACAAAAAATATTCATAATTTTTTAATAGCTCATATTTGAACACTTCGGTTAATAGTGATTTTCAACATTGTATTAAATTTTCTAATAAAAATTTATTTGTAGACTGACATTTTAATACACATACTCTATATAATTAATTTAAAGGCATAATGTAACTTTCATTTATATACTTTAAGTAAACAAAATTTGCACCTTGTTATATTGTAATGTTGAAATTCTTGTAACTAATTACAAATTTTGAAATAAGTTATTTCTGATAGCATTTAGCATTTAAAATTTTTCAGCATATTTGTTGTGCAATCTACAGGAAAATCACTATGAAATTATTATATTATGTTATTTTTAATAACATTAATGTGACTATTAAAATTTCTCTTAAAATTACCTTTTTATAACTATAGCTCTGTATAATTAAATTTTATTTTATGTTTATTTACTTGACTTGAATGTACTTTTAGAAACATAAATACTGCCTAAAGCCTCATGAGTCACTGCATGAAAAGTCATTGTTTTCTTCTGCCATAATATCTCAAAACCCTGCAAAATTAATGAACCTAAGAAATAACACTCATAATTTTACTTTTCTCTCCAAAAAAAGTCTTAAAGAATTTAAATAATTAATACTCATGATAATTATACTACATGCTCAAATGATTGGGCCAATATGACATCTTTAATAAATATTAGAAAATTATTATACAATTACAATTAAATTGGTAACAATTATTACCTTGCTCTTAATTTTCTTAATCATTCATTACATTTCTATGATGATTGAGAAAAATAAAATAATGACTTCTGAAAATATAAAATATAAAAATGCACTTTTGAAATTTGAAGTGCATTCACTGATATCTTCTATTCTTTTTTACTTGCTTTATGCTCATGTTCACCTATGTAATCTCCTCAAGCCTTTTTTCATTTATAAAAAGGTGAATACCTAACTTATAAGTTGTAATAATTAAATAAAAAATATAAAAATAATGAGTTAATATCTCAGTCAACAAATGTACAATTGCTATGATAGTTTTCACTTTTCATTCACACTTCATAATGAATTTCTTGAAAAAAGAGTTTCTTAAAGCATTTTTCATACCTAAGTAAGGTAACATATTTAATCTCATATTACACCAACATTTGAATATAATAATAAATTAATAATCCATGATTAACTCATCTCCCAATCCCAATACCCACTGAAATAAAAAACAGAAGTTTTCAAAAATATTAATGTGGCTACATATTCCAATTGTTCCACAAAAATTCAGAAACCAATATGGTAGGAGCATGGCAACAAAAGAGAGACTGCTGAATGAGGAGATCAGAGAAGTGGAGAGAAGTAGTTGACTTAGGACTTTAAACAGTATCCTAAGGATTTTAGATAATCGAAGTCATTGTTAGGCTTTAAGCACGAAAATCATGCAATTTTATTTATGTTATTTTAGAAAATCGTTCATGTTGCTGCATATAAAATGTATCCTAAACAGGCAAGAGAAGAGTGGCCCAGCCATGAAATGATGGCATACTGTGTCAAAAGAATCGTGCAATTTTATTTATGTTATTTTAGAAAATCATTCATGTTGCTGTATATAAAATGTATCTTAGACAAGCAAGAGAAGAGTGGCCTGTGAAATGATGGCATACTGTGTCAAAAAAAAAAACAAATCTGGATTTAGAAAATGAAAGATTTTATTCAAGAATATTATACTCTGACTCTGATGCCTCAGATTATACTCTGAAGTCAGACAGAAAAGAGATTTTATTTTATAGGACAAAGTAAACAAAAACCTAGAGAGAACTATGTGTGGAGAAGTCGGATGGGGTGTGAGAAAGTGGGATGAAAGAGAGGAGTTAGTGTAATTATACATTTTAGCTGATGTCAGAGTATTTTCAAGAGAGGATAATGGGTGGAGTCGTTTGCTAAGGGATTGTAAGGAGACCTAATATGGCTCAGGCTGAGTATTGGTCAAAGTTTAGGAATCTAGGGGAAAGAAAGAAGCTTGACTCAACTTTGATCAAGTCATTTTAATGGACACTTTATTTCAATTGATTGGCAGAGACAAAAAAAATTCACCTAATCATTTATGAGGCAAAGGGTTAGAATTTGAAAGCTCTGTGTCTAGCATTGTCATGGGTGAACAAAAAGATATCCACGAGTCCTATATAAGTCATGTGGGGGAGAAAGGTCCTTTGCATCAGCTGGTTCACAGGCCACAGAAAGGTGCTGGGATTTCTTTACCCTCCCTGTTTCTCAGCATCATAGAGCTTCAGTAAAGCTCAGTATCATCAGCAAACAAGGCAAAAATGGCAGAGTTAAATTAATTTATACATAAAACATTTATTAAGAATGTAAGATGTTTCGACAATTATTCTAGGCATTTGTTATATAGAAGTTAGCAAAAAGAGAAATCCTCTTCCTTTACGGAGCTTTCATTCTGTTAGGAGAACACAGAGAACAAATAGACTGTAACATATGATATATGATTGATTGATATACGATATATGACATAATATAATGTAATGTAACATAAAAGTAGTAGATCCTATGAAGAAAAATAAAATGGGGTACAGGAAAATGGGTGGAAAGTTTTATATAAGAGACGAATGAAGGAGATATTTGAGCAGTGATGTGAATGCTTAGCGGGAATAAAACCATGAGGGTATCTGGGGAAGAATGTTTCAAGCAAAAGAAGCAGCTAAGACAATGGCTCTGAAACAGGAGGACACATGGCTTCGATGTGGCGGAGCAGAGTGTATGAAAGGAGGAACTATGGGGACGTAATCGGGGTACAGATTTTGCAAGATCTTATAGATCTTGGTAAATATTTGAATTTTATCCTAAATGAGATGGGAGATAACAGGAGAAAATTAAGCAGAAAGAGGGACATAGATTGACTTGTTTTTAAAGAATTACTTTGGCTGCTGTTGGAAGGAAGACAAAGAATCAAGAGACAAGTTAGGAAGTCTTTGGATTAGTGTGAGAAACTTGGAAGTACGGACACTGCAACGGTAGAAGCAATTGTAAAGAAAACTGGCAAGAAACAGTCATCATGGGCTGTGACTCAAAGTTAACACATTATGGTAAAATGATGGTGATGCGGA
This sequence comes from Pteropus alecto, assembly GCF_000325575.1. Taxonomy (NCBI): domain Eukaryota; kingdom Metazoa; phylum Chordata; class Mammalia; order Chiroptera; family Pteropodidae; genus Pteropus; species Pteropus alecto. The sequence goes on from NW_006437828.1 coordinate 4,716,316, forward strand.
GAGTTAAGAGCAGAATGAAGAATGACTCTCACGTTTATTATTTTACCACTCAAGTGAATATAAAACCCAGAAGTGGAGAGTGTGAGCGATAGAGTGCATATTCAGAATTGTTTCGGGCCTATTGTGTTTGAGATTTTGAGATGGTTATTAGACTGCCGAGAGAAAAATCATCCAAAGTATATATTCTTTTCACACAATGAGTTTCTATTTCTAAGTGTGAAGATACATAATAGATATAATATTCCATTCTGACACTTAGTTAAAATATCTAGGAGAAAGCTACACATTCGGATTCACTGGCATAAAGATTATATCTATATCCGTGAGACTGAGTGAGATAATTGGATAGGAGAAACTAGACAGAGAAAAAAGGTCTAACAGCAACATTTAGCTGATTTAGAGAAAAGGATGAAATAATTCTGATATGCTATTAGGATGATATTGATGGTTATTATAATATTAGAAATAATACTCAGTGTAGCAGAAATGAGTTATCTGCCTCCTCTCCCTTTGTCTCCCTCTTTCAGATTATCATTATCTACATCAAAATTATATATTGAAAGAAGAGAAAAATCTTCAGGGGAGATGTTCTTTTTTCTTATAGATAAAGGAAACACCTGATGTAACCCCAGAAGGAAGCTTCAGCTGTTGGGCTGTTTCGAGAGGAGCAGATTCAGAGGAAGACTTTTTGTAGGCTGATAGATAACCTAATGTGAAAGTCCGTGTGTGTGCACCTTAAATGGTACCATTTTCCAGATTATTTATGTTTACGTTTTCTCACTAAGAATTCACTCTATTTGCAAGCCCTTTTAGAAATGTCAGGCCCAACAATAATAATAATGCCAGTAATATATATTGTGTCCCGAATAATGCTGTGCTTTTTACTAAAAGCTTTAAGTGAATAAGCACACTTCATTTTTATTTAAAAATTTAGTTACTATTATTTTTACCCCATTTTTCAGCTGAAAACAGTGAGATAAAATGTGGAATAACAAATTTGATTCCATAATTTTGTTTCCTGCTTTCACCGTCTGTTGAAATGAAGAGAAAAGTAGTACTATTCTTAAATGCAGTAAGATGTAGAAAAAGGTGATAGAAAAACTGTTAATTGCAGTCAAGATTATGGCAGAAGCTTTGGTTGATTTCAGTGATAACGGTGACTCTCCACATTTATTGAGTGCTTACTGCAAGCCAGGCAATATCCTAAGAGCTTTACAAGCATTGCCTTCTTCCTCTTCCCCTTCCTCTTCCCCTTCCCCTTCCCCTTCCCCTTCCCCTTCCCCTTCACACTACAATGAGACTTTGACTTCTCCTTCTTCTTCTTCTTCTTCTTCTTCTTCTTCTTCTTCTTCTTCTTCTTCTTCTTCTTCTTCTTCTTCTTCTTCTTCTTCTTCTTCTTCTTCTTCTTCTTTTCTTCTTTTTCACACATTACCTTCTTTAATCCGCAAAATTACTTCATCGAGAAAATCAGGCCTTGGGAAGATAAGAAATTATCAAAGATTATGCAATTTGTGAGTGTCAGGGTGACAGACGTAGAATCCAGACTTTAGTTTGAGTGCCTTAACTCTTAACCACCGTTAAGCATTTCTCATAGATAAGAGAGCTAAAGTACAGAGATGCTAAGCCACTGGATCAAGCTCACACAGCGCCCCCACACACGGTCTCCAATGCCTGACAGTCACTGCAGCAGACTTATTTCTCCAGATGCAAGAGGACATTAAATATTACCAATACTCTCTTTGACACCTCCATATCAGCAGAGAGAGAGTATAATTAAACAGATGGGTCTTACACTCTACCGGTTAGTCCAGAAATATCAAAAACTGTGGAAAATCAGTTTTCGAGCATAACATATCCCGCAAACATATTGAGCTTCCTAGAGAAGAACTTTGGCAAGAACAGCATCTAGAATATAAAATAACGATTGAAACAGCTCCGTTGTCATCTGTTAGAAATCATCCATCCCTAATTAAAACGTACATTTTATCGGAATTTTTTAAATCTGTTTTCATTGGACAAGACCATTTATGATATATCCTGATTTTTTAAAAATATAGATACTGTGAAAGAGGAAAAGTAATAAGAAAGTGTTATGTCATTAGACATTATATCATCTCTTAGTTTTCAGTTGCCTAAGGCAAAGGGCAAACTCTTAACCTGCTTCTGATTTTAGTTTAGTATTTTATTTAACTTGAATTGTTTTCTAGGGTCAGTAATTAAGTTATGTGTTGTTATTAAATTTAAAAATATCATTATTTTATACTCTAGAAGGAGGGTAGAGGATGATTTGAGTGATGATTTGATTTATATTTTGTCACCTGAATATTGGTATTTCTTATGTGGAAAGTCAGAAATCAGTTCTAAAAATAATCTATGCTTAAGTGGCTGTGATCTTTAATTTCTAGGGTAACCTCCTATAATTAATGTCATGCTGCTACAATGAGCCCTTTTCTAGTACACTGCAATGTGTGATGTCCACCCATAATTACTGATTAAATAATTGGATTCAAAGTCAGTAAAATGCTATATCAAAAACAACTGATTTGTTGTCCTTTGCTAATAAGTTACTTGAATTCAACTTTTTAATTTAAGAGTACATCTGTACATACTAAAACGTGTATCTGTGTCTTCTTAATATTTTATCATATTTTTATATTTCTACAAATTTTACATAGCATATTAAAGGCAGCTGTTACTCAGAGACAGTACGGCTGCCTAATTAGAATGTAACCTCTTTGTCCCCTAATACTTTCCTAGAAATCATGATTTCATAAAATAACAACATCTGTGTGACATTCCTTGCAAGGTTTTTTTTTTTCTTTGTTATTGATATAAGTCTATTTTGCTTGTTTGTTAGTATTTTACATATTACATAGCAGATGTTATACTCTTTACATGTCATAGAGTAGCATTTTGATAAATGAGATTAATGCATCATAATTGTTTTAAGGTATCTTAAGGTAAGATCTCCTTAGGTATACCATATTGGAACATTACCATTTATACACCAGTGTCACTGAAAGGAAAAAAAGAAAGTTAGGCTTCGGTTAGGAATATCATATTAGTTATGATATGTGCTAGATGCAGAAACATATACAGATTCAGCTGAAATTCTTGTATTTTTTTTCTTTGTGTATGTGGGGACACTTTTTGTGCATATATGTGAAACAGTCTTGTTTCTGTGTTTCTAAATTCCTCAAGAGCAAATGGTGTGCTTTAATCTATCTAATTCAAGTCAAGCAATCGAGAAGCTCCAGTTCACAAAGCAACCTTTTAAGTGTTGCACAGATTCTACAGAAGCCTTGTTTCTTGAAGTTCTCAATTAGTTCGAGAGCCAGAAACTCAATAGAGGTGATCTGGAATAAGTATTGGTACAGATTAAATACTATAAATATTATAATGGTTCAGTTTCAAATGACACACACAAAAAAGTTTCAAACATAAAACAAAATAAAACAAAAACCACAGTAGTTTAGAACACGCCAATAAGAAGTCCATGGGTGGGGTTTCCTACAGGCATAGTTGGATTTCAGAACTCAACAGTATCATTACAACTTCTCCATCCTGTAAAACTTTTAAGCCTTTCCACGTGTGAAAA
>NW_006437828.1:4719961-4741844 GCF_000325575.1 Pteropus alecto
TATATTTTATATATATAAATATTTATATATATTTATATATATAAAATCGTAATACTAACCAAAATCATTGTTCCAGCAACCCCAGAAAATTTCCTATTGTATCTCCTTAAAACTAATTGGGTCTCCTTATTTCCCCTCAGCAATTCACTGTGGCCAGAGAAATGAGATGCTTTGACTTATGCTTTGTTTGCAAGACTGACATGCAAACATCTTTGAGCCAAAAGGGACCAAAGCAATGATGTTGTTGTTTGTGCAATTATAAGAATTTTTAAAGAATGATGTCTAAGACGTAGAAACCATATCTTCTAATCTATTGAATGTAACTAAATAAATACTAATTGAGAGTCAACACTATGCCAAGCATTGTATCTGGTACTGAACTGGATATAAGGATGAATAAGAAATAATTCATAAGTTTCTCACTTAGTTTAAGAATTAGACACAGATTTAGTAATACAGATTGACTGTATTACTAAAGCAGTACAAAATACTCTGGGAGTTAGGAGAAAGGTTATTTATTCTTTTATAATTTACTATCAAATGTTGCATATTTAAATATAAGTACTCAAATATTTTATTTACATTGAGATTCTTTATTCCACATATAAATGAAGTCAAACCTAAAAATGGGAGCAACAATAGTTAGTGCAGTTTCTCGAATTGTTCCAAATAAATATAAATATTTAAATATCATTTTGTAAACAATATTTTATCAGGATGATGAGCTAGGCAACTATCTCAAATGCACTGTTAAACAGTAATTTTGCAAATTAGAGAAGTCAATTCAATTCTTTCAACTGTACCAGTATACTGTTTTAACCATAGTCTTCTCTAAAAGCTTAACTTCAATGAAGCAAGTAAATTTAATAGCATAAAAAAATAAAATCTCATGACTGAAAGTGTAAATGTAATAGAAAATGTTAAGTGCCAGTCTCACCAAAAGCAATTAGGGGGCTCATTTTGGAGAATAAAAAAAAAAAAATGAAGTAAATGGAAAAGATATAGTAACCACTGAAGTGAGGGAGAATTGCTGTCAAATGCACCCTTTTCTCAGTCATCTCCCCAAGGGGATTATCAGTTAGAGGAATTCAGAGTTAGAAATAGGTGCATCATCAGTCCTGGCTCTATCACTACATAGTTATGACGCTTCAGATAATTTACAATATCTCTCTAGTCTGTTTATCTATTATAAAACAGTCATCTAAACAAAGAAATCCACTAGAACCTTGTAGTCATTACATTGATTATCAAAAAAAAAATACAATTGGTATTGAAAGAGACAAAGATACTTGAAGAAAAGGGTCACCTAGAGAAAAATACTTTCTAATAAATTAAGTTAAGGTCCAAGAAAAACAACCAAATGAAGCTTATGTAAATCTACATATACACGTTTGTCTTACTTGTTAAAAATGCCATCACATGTATCTTGTTTTGCATGCGATATCTCACAACTTCTGTAATAGCTCCATTTCTATAAATGTTTAAATAGTAACTGAGAAAGCAACTTGGGAATCTAGGCTAAAGGTAACGTGCAATCTGAAGCACTCTAAACAGGAGTATAATTAGATTTCGCATCCTTCCTACGAGGACTACCTTTGAGGACAATTCCAGAATTTATTTTAGTGAAGTTTTATTCAGAAAAGATACATATACACAAAACTATGTATTCTAAATTTAATTACTGGTAAATGAAAATTCTTTTTTGTTTGTCTATTTAGTTTGTTTTTGGAAAAATCAATAACATTTCTCAGAAGAATGTGTGAATTCATTTATTTAAACAGATCTTTAAAGGACAAGCATAATGAGCATGAGGTCAAAGGTCGACTGTCAGAATAAGTACAAATCACTGACGGTACTGGGAAGATTTTTAAAAGCATTTTCTGCATTTATTTTTCCTAAGAAGTTGTTGATCCAATTGAGAAGAGGTTGTTAGGTCTTCTATGATTTTGATGTCAGCTAGATCTATAAGAGTAATTTAAATCTTGTCATAATTATTATTCTCAAACATTATTTAATTATACAGGATCTCTGAGGCCTAAGCTTTCTTTTTGACATATAACAATTAGTTTCAATTGTACAACATAATGAGTCAGTATATGTATATATTATGAAATGATCACCACAATAAGTCTAGTTAACATCCATTATCACACAGTTACAGCCTCTATTTACAAGACCTACTGTCTTAGCAATCTTCAAATATATAATACACAGTATTATTAACTGTAATCACAAGCTGTGCATTACATCCCCGTGACTTATTTTATAACTAGAAGTTTGTACCTTTACCCAGTCACACATTTTGCCCACCCACCATTTTCCATCTCTGGCAAATATCAATGTGTTCTCTATATGTGAGAGCCTGAGTTTTACATGTGTTGCTAAAATATAATTTTATAAGTTTTGTCATTTTAATATATTTTGATTATGCCACCTATAATGATTTTGGATGATTCTGACTACCCTTCAGAAAAAAAGTCCCGTCCTGATTCAAACCTCCATTCTTACAAGAACCACAGACCATTTCCATATTTACAGAGCATAGGCTTATACCCTGCATTTCAATGTAGCTTATTAGAATTTGAAGTAAGCTATTGGAATGTGTCTAATGGCTGGCAATTTTTATGTTGTATTGATACAAAATTTCATTGTTTCTCAGAGAGCATCATTTTGACACACCAGGAATCCAGCCTCTATTTACTGAAGAAAAACAATTTGACTGCAATCTTTAAAACATACAACTCATAGTTTCTGTGTTGACAGAAAATCATATTAGATGTAGCTAGCGCCTGCTAAAATATCATTTCTAGTTTTCTACCTGTGTTGTTTAGCATTAGAGGAGAAAACATTTTTTTCTTAGACCTGAATAAGAAAGTATTTTTTCTTTCAGTTTTACAAAAACAAACACAATTAAATAATAGAAATACACTGTATCGATAGAAACGAGCGTGCTTTTGTGTTCAAACATGCCATGTTTTGAAAAAGAAATATGCTTTCCTATAAAGAGTAAATTGCCTAATACCATCAATTATTAAGATGTGCTGTGAACTAAATATCTTACATAGCTATAACATATACTAAACATTGGTTAATTCACCATATAGAGTTTCAAGTAAGTACACTTATTGTACATTAGAATAGTTTTGTTTTTATAAACCGATTGAAACTTCAAGTTAATTATCAGAAAAGTAGGAGATAGAAGAGTCAAAGAGATGCAGAAAAATGAAGAATGAAAATATCGCGTAAACATCAATATATTCTTGAACGTTTATGAAATGGTTTTGAATTTTGTGAGATTTTCAGAGTTTCACAATGCCTCCATTTTTCTTTCCTATGAAGATGTGTCCTTGGCAGTACATACAATGTGCTGTATTCCTCTTATTCTCAATTACTGATGAACTATGAGAATCTCAAAATGGATGCTATATCTGTTTATTTTAAAACAAAATTCACTAACTCTCTTCACTAATATGATTTTCTATGAGAGGAAGATACACAGATATCCCCAAAGGAGTTTCTATAATGATATTTTTTATTAATTTCAAACATGTGGGCACTGAAATGAGCCTCTTGTTTTTCATTAGGGGGAGAAACTACCATAAAAACATCAACAAGTTTTCAACTCACTTTATATTCAGAGTTTCCCCCTTTCTAATTCTTCCCACGTCAAGTATTTCCAGGCTATAAGCACAGAAGACAAGGCACCTACATATTTAGTACAATGAGATGCTAAGCCTTGGGAGCTAGAGTTAGGTTTAATCTGGCAACATTGGATAGGATATGTGTATAGCTGTATTCCAAAGTTTGGAAGCTACTTTTAGAATTTAGAGAATTTAAGTTATTCCTCTAGACAGAAAATGTCATTAATTAAAATTATTGATTGTGCACCCTGTACAAAAATTCGACAGAGTACATTATTATCATTATTATTGGCCACATTTGAATATGAATTGGTTATTAAAAATAGTATTCATCAATGTTGAAATTCTTCATAAATCCTGTGAGATGTAGAGTTATAAGATTGTGGTATCTGCAGTTTCTTGAAATTGTTGAGCTGATAATAATAATAATAACGTATGGTGTGTATGTGTTTGTGTGTCTGTGAGGAAGAAAGCAAATGTATCAAAATACTAATATTAATAAGTGATATATATTTCCAAAATTTTAAGAGTAAAAATGGAATGATAAAAATCATTTTTTCATCTTTGTGAAAATGTGTTTTGTTAAGTTTTTGAATAAGCTAGTAAAAGCCAATTCATGTTTGTAAAGAATAGACATTTGAAATTTTCTTCAAATGATTTTGAACTGAAAAAAATAGTTTTATAGAAAGCTATAGATTTATTCTTTTAAATACTTTTAGTTGATAAAGATGAAATAGTAGTATGAATTCACTTCTCAAGATGGACAACATACGTAGAGGCAAAGATTTTTCTTTTTTCACCCAGCAGCAAGAAAAATCTCACTGTCTCTTTTAAAGGTTTGGGTAAACAGAATTTTGGCAGCCTAGCCATTACCTACTGACTGCAAACAAGACAGATTATTATCTAACTTGTCATAGAAAAATAATGACATCACTCTAAAAGAAGTGATTTGACTTGATAAAGAACAATCAGTCATATTCAATTAAATTGAAAGACAGTTACATTTGCAATGCGAAAGATAGTAACCTTTCAGTGAATTAAAACCAACATTTTCTGTTTAATCCCATTATAAGCCTTATTTCATTTTTGAATCTAATGCTAGTGCAAAGGTAAATGAATTCAATAAACACTTAATATGATTAAGTTTTCTTCCCTAACTCACTTTATTTTAAATTGTAATTTTATTGAAAGAAAAATATATTAATAGCATAGATATTAAGGTCTGCCTATCCTTTATCATTTTAAATGTATATTAAATGCTTGCAATTTGCTAAGTCTATGCTAGTGTCTGAGAAAATGAACATGAATTAGACTTGTTTATTGATCTTTAGTGGCTCACGAACATAAATGAAATATAATTGTCAATGTGACTTTATTGTTGTTAATTACTAGTTTGTTTAAATGTTAATTCATTTATTTATAACTTTCACTGTGAAATATATATGATAAATGTTAGGGGCCTCAAAAATAGTTCATATGGAGTGGGAAGAGAAAAATATGTTTATTATTAAACTCCATAAAATAAGGTATTAACTTTATTTACCAAAAGTATACATCGTTGGTATTTTATGTAAATAAAATAAATGGGAATATAACTATGCATGATTTTATTTTCCATAAAATGCTTAATGATTTCCTATAACTTAAATAAATTGTACTTAATATTTTTAGGCTCTTAGATTCACTAATATACTTTTCTATGAGCGGAAGGTACAAAAATTTCATGAAGGAGTTTAAAAAATCATTTTATCAGAAAAGAGGTATTATAAAATTCATCCAGTTTTCTGTGCTAAGATACTCATCCTCAGCCCCTTGAATATTTGGGTTTCTGTCCAGATTGTGTACCACATTGTATTATGTAGGCTTATAGAGTTAGTATTCTTAAAAATATATATGTACTTTCCCCAAATATTATTTTTCTTGAACATTTAGTTAACATTGCAATAAGGGGAAATTTCTGAAATAAATATCAATAAGATTTAACTCATAAAGCTGTTTCCAGTTTGTTATGGTTCAAAGAACATTTTTAATAATAATAGCATTATGGTCATTTGGGTTGAAATAAAACTTTTGACATTGCCTTTGTTTATCTATCAAAAATACAGATTATATAAAATAACAAAGTTTTCAGTTTTTATTATTTTGGTGTAGAGACTTACTTTTCATTTCAAAAATCAGCTCAGTTTGATTTCATATGTCTATCAACGCATCCTTCTGTAGAACTGGCTAATACACAATATATTTCTATTAACTAATTTAAATTACTCACTCAAATACTCATAAATTATCAGACTCTGTAAATATAACACAGATTAGAATCCAATAAAATTTCATAAAATAGTAAAAGATTGGGTTAACAGAATAGAGTTTTAGATCTATATTCTATAATGAAAAAGTTTGCATATTTCAATTTTTAACATTTTTCTTTTTTATATTTACGATTGGTAGTTGGCATACATTTTGATTTAAGTCAATATTTATCTGAGAGTTAAATGATACACTTTTACTAGAGACATGAAAATTAACCCCATTAATTCCCCACACAAAATACTCAGAAAATTTCAGATGCCATGTGAATCAACAGTGGTGTCACTAACGTCTCAAATTATGTTGATATTTCTGCAGAAGCACCCAGAATCTCACCAAGAGTGTATTAGGTTACCCATCCCACAATAACAATATTTTAAAAACTTAAGAGAAACTTCCTTTAAAATAAATATCAGGAAGCCCTGAAGTGTCCATCAGCTACATTGTCCTTTGTAAGTGAATCTGCTGCACAAGACTTCTGATACATATAGCTTCTCTTTGGTATTTCCTTATTACCAGCATCACTACTCTTGGGCTTCAGAGACATTATTAAATAATAAGCATTACTTGAACACAAGCACTGGGATACATTACAGTAGCTCTAGCAACCAAGACAGCTAATAAGCGACCAATGAGCAGGCAGCATCTACAGCACAGAGATCCTCAACCAAGAAATGAGTCACATCCTGAGCGGGAAGGAGCAGACCCTCGCGAGATTTCATCACCACTGCTCGAAAGAGTGCACAACTTCTAATTTATGAATCCAATCATTTATTCATAGAATTTTCCATTGAATATTTTTGGGCTGCCGTTGACCACAGGTAACTGAAACCTTGTAGAGTGAAGCTGTGACCTGAAGAAAACTCATTGTCCCTTTATTCCTTTCAAATTTAGAACCAAATAGTACACATTCACCTCAAATGCTGGTGAGAAAAGCAGTCTATGCTTAATAAAATATGCAGCTAGTCCCAGCCAACCAGTATGGTAACAGAGAAAGTCATACATATTGATATTTTTTAAAATATGATAATGCTAGAGATTGAGAAAACAAACAAAAAAGACTGGGTTACAAAATAATACAGTATTCTAAAATGTGATACCATAGAAGTCTACAGAAGACTTTATTTAAAGTTTATTGTTACTGTATATTTTTATGGCTAGGATGTGGAAAGTTCATAGTGGTTTCTAGAGGCAGCTGCACTGAATTCAGTACTTCTGAAAAATCAATGTAAACTGGTTTTCGAGCCAGTGAGATTCCTTTAGATTAGTACATTTTCAAAGCATTTACAGTGAAGAACGCAAGGCATCATTTATTTATAAGGATGAGTCTCTTTTCTATAAAATAAACCATTACATTATAACTAGTCTAGAATTGGAATTTGGAGATATGGGGCCAAGCTCATCTTTTATGGATCACTATTTTTAGTTATTTAAAAAAAAAATCAAGTCATTTGAGAAATGTGGCAATACTAGAAACGAGAGGAACAGAAAGATAATTAAATGCTTAGCTCTAATTAGGATTTCTATCAGTGTTTCTACCGTTAGTGACCTGACTGACATTTGATTTCCTCTTGGATTTGACCTGTTCAGAATTACATGTTAAAGGAATAGAAACATGGAACTGTAGAAAGCAGAGGTGATTGAACCATTTTATAAAGACTATGAAAAGATGTACCTATTGTCCAGAAATGTATTGTCTTTGTGTTTTCTTTGAAAATCCTACAGGCTTCTTTAGGGTTAGAAATAGTGGCTAATATGCACAGATAGAAATAGTAGCTAATGTGCACGTATGTGTGTGTGAGTGTCTGCATGTGTTATTATTTTTAAGAGCGTACCTAGCATTTCTAGTGTCTAACTTTGGGGTTCATATTTCGTGGAAAAAAATAAATATCTACTTTTTGGGTGAAATTACCCTGAAATTTCTTCTAGAAAACACCCTCTCTCTATTTTCAGTCCACATGCTTTGAGTGAAGCTCTGCCTCTGGTTATTGGATATATTGAGGATATTAATTAATTGTGTTGTCAGAACATGAAGAACCCCAGAGTAGGGAGTCCAGGACTAATTTTATTATTATTATTATATTTTGTTATATTTTAAGCACTTTTTCAAGAGGGCTTAATAAGTTAAATAAGTCATCCCTGTGTATAATTAAGATCCTCAAGTATATTATTTCTTCAAAAACATCCAAAATGGTTTTATTTACATTTTATTATACCAATGATTTTTTATGTGAATGCTGGAATTGTATATTTTTAAATATTTTTAAAAATTTTTCAGTCATAGTTGGAGTACAATATTATATTAGTTTCAGGTATACAATGTAGTGATTAGACATATATGACTTATGAAGTGATCACCATGATAAATCTAGTACGCATCTGACGCCATTCATAGTTATTACATTATTGATTGTATTCTCTATGCTGTAATTTACACACTCGTGACTGTTTTGAAGCTACCAATTTGTACTTCTTAATTATTTCCCCTCTTTCGCCCACTTTTCTCAACCCCCTCCCATCTGGCAACTCTCAAAATGTTCTCCGTATTTGCGAGGTTGTTTCTGTTTTGTTTGTTTATTTTATTCCTTAGACTTCACATGTAAGTGAAATCACATGATATATGTTTTTCTCTACCTGACTTATTCAACTCAGCACAATATCCTCTAGGTCTATCCAGGTCGTTGCAGATGACATGATTAAATTATTTTTTTCATTTTTTTTTTATGGCTGAGTAATATTCCATTATATACATGTATCAACTCATCTTTATCCATTCATCCATTGGTGGACACCCAGGTTGCCTCCATATCTTGGCTATTATAAGTAATGCTGCAATGAACATATGGATGCACATGTCCTTTCAAAGTAGTATTTTGGGTTTCTTCTGATAAACACTCAGAAGTGGGATTGCTGGGTCCTTCTTTGGCTCTTGTTATGCAGCCTTTCTTTTAAACTCTATTTTGTCTGGTATAAGTATTACTACCCCAGATTTTTAAACTTCAGTTTTCATAAGTATCTTTTTCCATCCCTCTTCTTTCAGTCCGTGTGCATATTTCAATCTGAACTGAGTTTTTGGTAGGCAGCATATCCAAGGGTGTAATTTTCTTATCCATTCAGCCACCCTATCTTTCATTTGGAGCATTTAATCCTTTTTCATTTGAAGTAATTGTTGATAGATATGTAGTTATTGCCATTTTCTTAATTATATTTTTGATATATATTTTTTCTTCTTAAAGAAGTCTCTCTAACATTTCTTTTAATACTGGCTTGGTGTTAATGAAATCCTTTAGCTTTTTCTTGTCTGGGAAGCTTTTTATCTGTCCTTCGATTCTAATCCATAGCTTTGCTGAGTAGAGTAGTCTTGGTTATATGTCTTTCTTTTCATCACTTTGAGTATTTCATACCACTCCCTTCTGGCCAGCAAAGTTTTTGTTGAGAAATCAGCTGACGGTCTTGTGGGAAATTACTTGTAGGTAACTAATTGCTTTTCTTTTGCTGTTTTTAAAATTCTCTTTCTGTCTTTAACCTTTGGTATTTTAATTATGATGTGTCTTGGTATGGGCCTCTTTGGGTTCATATTGTTTGGGGCTCTCTGAGCTTCCTGGGGTTGTATGTCTACTTCCTGAACTAGGTTAGGGAAGTTTTCATTCATTATTTTTCAATAGATTTTCAATTCTTTGCTCTCTCTCTTCTTCTGGTGCCCCTAATATGTGAATGTTGGTACCTGATGTTATCCCAGAGGCTCCTTAAACTATCCTCATTTTTTTGGATTCTTTTTGTTGTTGTTTTTGTTCTAATTGATGTCTTCTGCTACCTTAGCTTCTAAATCACTGATTCAACTCTCTGCTTCATCTAATCTACTGTTGATTCCCTCTAATGATTTTTTTTTATTTCAGTTATTGTATTCTTTATTTCTGACTTGTTCTTTTTTAGATATTTTTATCTTCATTTTTATGTTTTCTATCTCATTATTAGAGTTCTTTGAGTTTATCTACTTTTCTCCTAGGTTTACAGAGCATCCTTTTAACCAGTGTTTTGAACTCCGCATCTGGTAGATTTCCCAACCCCATTTTGTTTAGTTCTTTTTCTGGAGTTTTGATCTGTTCTTTCATTTGAGACATGTTTCTTTGTCTCCCCATTTTGACTGCCTTCCTGTGTTTGCTTTTATGTATTAGATAAGGATCCTAAGTCCCTTGGTCTTAGTAGAGTGGCTTTATGTTGTAGGTGTCCTGTGGGGCCCAGTGGCACAGTCTTCCCTGGTCACCTGAGCCAGGTGCTTAAGGTGTGTCCCTTGTATGGATTGTGTGTGCCCTCCTGCTGTTAGTTGAGACTTGGTTGCTCTTTGCACATGAGTGGGAGGGATTGACCCTTGGGCTGATTGGTTGTGAGAATTAGCCAGTGAGAGGCTGACCCTACACAGCAGGAGTCTCTTCAATTGGGCTCCAGTGCTTGCCCAGTGCTGCTGGTTAGGTGTCTCCTCCTTGGATACAGCTCTGGGTGGTTCCCTGGCTCATATTGAATCCAACCTTGTGGTGTGCCAGCCCAAGGGCCTCCTGGGAGGGCCTCCACTGCAGGTCAAGTTCAGCTGCAGCCTGTGCCCTTCCCTGGGCCACCTGGCAAGAGTCACCAAGCAATCCAGCAATCCACAGTTGGCCACCACCCGTGCTGGACTTAAAGCTGCCTCTAGAGGCCAATCTGGGAACCAAGTCCAGCAGTCGCTAGTGCCAGGCTTAGGGCTGTTCAGCAAGAGATACAGGGCACACCAAGTCCAGATGCAGCTTGTTTGGATTTTGTGAACCTTTGAGAGATTTTAGGAAAGTCTGCAGCATGAGCCAAGACAGGCCATTTATATGAAAAAAAATCCTAGAGCTGACTTGGGTGAGTTGGCATGTTGGGAGGAGTGGGGGTCTCTGGAATTATGTTTTGATGATGAGTTTATTTTACATCGTCTGTCACATAGTTATATATGGACCCAAAGACATTTCAGCCTTTATTATCTAGGGCTGATTTATTGCATAAATTTTAAGTTCTACTTATGAAAACATAAACATCAATACATACCTTTCCTATAATGCTGATAATCATTATTAATCCTTACAAAGGAGGTAAGAGTTTACTTACTTTATAGTAAGAGGAAATTGATGCAGAAGTCGATAGAAACATATTTTCTTTACTTTCTGCCTCTATTACTTTGTAAGGTTTCTGAATAAAAAGACTTTTTCTCCACCTTCCTTTTATTCCTAGGACACTGAAGAGTTACTGTCCATTAAATGAGCATTTGTGGCATAAATGAAATTTTTCCTCATAAGAAAAGCCATTTTGCATGAGAGCAAGAGGACTTACACATTAGACAATCTCTTAGAGTTTGAGGTTAGATTTATCTTTCAAGTTACAAAAGAAATTAAGAAGAAATAAGTATAAAGCTGTTACAACTCCACTTTTTCAAGAGGGCTTTGATGTGCTGTATTTGATGTCCTTCAGGGGAGAAAAATATACTTCTTTGCTTTCACAGGTCCTGCTAAAAAGGCTCTAAAATCCTAAAGTCAGGACCCACCATTAGTACATAATCCATAACCCATTACTCTTCCTTCCTCTAGTGTTAGCACACTACTCAGCAAAATGGGTGCTCAATTCAATTTTTACTTACTGATGATTATTGTTCAAGGTACAATTGTGAAGAGATTAGTCACTGTTTTAGATATTAACTGAGTCAATGGTTTACTGGACTTTGCAATGGAATTAGGTTTCATAACTCTAAGTGTTAAGACACATATTATAAAACCATGACCTGAGTTGCTTGGCCAAGTAGATATTTATTTTTTTCCACGAAATATGAACCCTAGAGTAAGCAGTCCAGGACTAATATAATGGTTCCATGATAACAAAGGGGATACAATTTTCTCATTTCCTTTTCACTCTGCCTGTGGTTTTTACCCTCATGGTCACAGTGTGGCTGTTGAACCACATATATCACATGCATATCTCAAGCAGAAGAAAGAAATAATGATGATCAGAAAGTCAATGCCTATTAAGAATTTAACTTTTAATTAGGAAAATAGTATCTTTTCTCTAATCTCCATCTAGTAAATCTCTATAAATTCCATTGTCCAGAACACAGTCAGGCCACCACTAATTACAGGAGCCGAACGAATTGAAACTTTGCAAAGGCACATTGTCATTTAAAACAAAACAAGAATATTTTCCTAAAATTAATGTTGGTAGAATATACTGAAAGCAGGGGATAAAGGAGTAAGAGAGATAAAATGGAACAAGGATATGTAAAGTGCCAATGTGTACAATGAAAAATATTATTTAAAATCGAATTGAAATAGTTTTATATATTGCTCTGCAAACTGCAAGTATATGACTTTGGACAAATTATCTACTCTTCTTTTGAGTCTCAGGTTTTTTTTAATGATTATGATTTTCACATGTTGAAAAGTGTAAGTATACTAATCTTAATTTGATGACTCTTAAGATAGCATACATCAAATTTCCTGAAATTTAATGAACAATAAACATTTTATTTTTATTTTTGAAAATTGAAATCATATGATGAAATCTTGAGATAGTTACAAAATCAGAAACATAGACAAACCTTTACATAGAATAGGTTGAAACTTTTTTTATCCATCAACTTGTACTTGAAAATTCTAGAAGAATGCCAGGAAACATAATAATACATTTAATCCATGTCTAATCTTCTTTTAATAGCCAAGCAACCATAATTTTCAATAGGAGCATGAAATAGTACAATTTAAGGAATTGAGTGGTTTCTAATTTGGTAACCACCCTCACGAATCAAATGGATTATTTAGTCTTACTTAAGTATATGTTTTTTATTATTGCCTATCTCATCAATTTCATGGAAAGAGCTGTCATCTCCATCAATTGAAATTTCTACTCTGTGTATGATGTATAACATGCATCTATTCAAACCATTATTTTTGACATGGTTAAGGAAAATCCTAAGCAGTTAAGCAATTTTTTTATTGATAAAACTAAACAGAAAGTTAAGTATCTTACCACCTTTTATCTAAAACACCAAACAAACTGCTTGTGTTTTAAATCAATGGTGGCAAAAGCAATAGGTAAGAGAAAACTTCACACAAATGCATTTACTTTGGTAATGTGTAAGAATTCCTGGCTGAAAATCCTTAATTGATTCTCTAAATGGACTGTGGTTATGTCTTCAAGTTAAAAATTCAGGAAGGAAAAATTAGGTTTCTTATCCCCGATGTGTCTAATTCTGTCACCACAAGCAATCTTACCTTGCAATGTCAAAGCAAGTTTTTTCTTTCTCCTTTTATTCCCCTTCTTTGGAAATTCTAATTTGTCTAGATGGTAGTAAATATAGTTAGTAAAGCCATATAATGACAAGAGTAGAGGGTAACCTGCCACGTTTTATCTAGCTCATGCCCTGTCATGTGATCAGTGAATGACTGCATATGCTTATCCATTATCATGACTTGTTGAAAACTGAGGATGAAAGTTGATGGTAAAATAAGGTGTGAGTTTTTAATATTGCATCACTGAGTTTACACTCTTGGCAGTAGCCAAAGAAAATAGATTATTATAATTTTCATTCAATTTAAAGACCTAAATGGTAAAATTAATAAGTTCATAATGTCAAATACCTGTGTTATTTATGGCAAAGAATTTTGATGATACATATTTCCAGTCAACAAATTAAACATCTCTTGAAAATATGATAGCTTTTATGCTCTAAGGTCATGCAGTTCTTACAACCTCAGGGAAATACAGGTCCCATGCCCTCAAGGCACTTAAGAATTCGGAAATGAGATCAGGAAGTGTCATCCTCTGTGAGTAAAATTGATATACTTTATCATACAATATGATTTATTGGCCATCAGTAACAGCTTTTCCTCGAAGGAAGGATGGCATTGCATGTGCCGCCGAAGAGTTATTTAAAATCAAACCGAGTTATGCTGCCATTGTGTATGACGGGCCATGGAAATGATGCAAAACAACAAACAAATGTTACATTCTGTTCAGCTGCATGATTACATTAATTATCAACTAATACTTTCTTGGTGACTCACTAATAAATATGTTAGATGTTTGACTTTAACCAATGTTTCCGAGAAGAGAGAATTTGCACATGTTCAACAACAATCTAGTCCGAAATTGCTCTATTTATTGAGAGGAGAAATTCATACAATAAAGCTACAGTTCACCTTTGAACAATTCAAGGGTTGAGAGCACCAGCTTCCACACACAGTCAAAAATCCATGTATAACTTCTGATTCCTCAAATACTTAACCACTAATAGCCTCCTATTGACCATAAGCCTTATTCATTATATAACCAATCAATTAACACATATTTTGGATATTATATGTATCATATAATTGATTCTTACAATAAAGTAAGCTAGAGAAAAAAATTTTAATTATTGGAAGATAAAATATATTTACAATATTTACTGAAAAAAAAAATCCCCATGTAACTGGACACCCGCAGTTCAAACTCATGTAGTTCAAGGGTCAACTATAGTTTCATTTTGATCATCCCACCCTACCCAATTATACTTACAAAGACATCAGTTGGTCTTCAAGTATGCTTATTTAGTTATTTACTAGGATATAGTTATTTACTAGGATAGTGCCTCAGTCAAATATGTTTGCATTTTGGTTGTTATACTATTCTCTTTTTGTCTTGGGTATTTCATTTGAGTTTGGTTATAGTTTTTCAGTTCTAAGATGTTTAGTTACTTAGGGAAGTAATATAATAACATCTCAGTATCTCAAAAGCTATATCTAGAATGTGGATTTGGTATTAATGATGACCAATCCGAGTTACTTCAGATAGCCTGTTCATCTCCCACTGTATATTTCTTTTAGCTGTAACATTTACCTCTCTCATTCTTTCCTAATATTTAATCATCTTTGCCTCAGACTATATTAGCTTTTGTGAGATATAAAAAGTTTTAGGATTAGTGTAATTTGTACGAGTCTCAGGGTTTTTTTTGTACAATTATTTCATTTTACTAAAAATAATTCACTGAGATTCAGAGAATATTTATAATCCCTTTTTTATTGTAAATTTTCCAGATTCACATAAGTAGCTAGGAATAGAGGTGGGGTAAAACATAATGCAAAACAAAAAAAATAACAACACAGCCCCAAAAGCCTCTGTTCTTTACTATCCCACTACACAGTCACCAAAACAAGAACAGCAAACAACAATATAGCTCATGAAATAGTTGGAGAACTAATATCCTTACAGAGAAAAAGTTTAAGTTACATAACAAGTTTTCCAACTACTTTGAAATCTTTTCAAACATTTTCCTAGGTGACACTAACCTGGGCAATTACAATGTAACTAAACAAAAGTTAAGTTACTTCTTGAGATTGGGTTGACCATGCCATCTCCCCGACGTCCTCATGTGCCACTTCGCACTCCATCACTGCAGAGTTGCCTGAGTTGCTCTAAATTTTATCTGTGTTTCTGCCACTTCATTCATTGCAGTCTCATGCTGACCTGCTGGCTATAGATTTCAAGTGACAAGGTGGAGCACTTCGTTCTTACCATCAACGCTGTTTTGGGCGTTCGATGCTGACTTTATACAAAAGAAGCATTTTCATTGGTGATCAAATTCATGCTGCTGGATTGTTTTTCACTCTCTCATGTCACCTTGGCTAGCCATTCCTCTTCTCTCCCTTTCACGCTGTATTGTAAACTGCTCATATGGAGTTGAACTACATAGTAAGTTTTGATGAGTCTTCAACTGCCAAGCTTTTCTGCACATATACATAACTCCCTCTAGCCAAAGCCCAAATTTCCTATCCATCCTTTTCCTTCTGCTGTTGGTTTGCCTATTGTGTGTCCTCACAAGGAACAAATGGCTTTCTCATAGTTTTTACACTATCCATCTGCCCCTAAATTAATTCAGCATACTTGGACAAATTTCTTATATATCTTTCAGGTTTACAGTATATAATTATTTTAACACACACACACACACACACACACACACACACACACACACGTGCTCACACATACAACAAAAACATGCTAGTCTTAAGACCAATACCACAACAAAACAATATAAAGTATGTTAAAAATAAGACCTCGTGCCAATGAATAATACAAACAATAAAGAAAAAAACCCATGAGGTCAAAAGAAAGATAATTAACATGATCTGGAATAGAAGCAGAAATTCATGTAGAATGTGAAACTTTTCTATAGCATTGAGAAAAATCAGTGGCGTATGAAACCGTGGGAAAGTAGTGAAAGGTAGTCTTGGAGTATAAGCATTTTGATTACTTGATTATTTTGAATTGTGTTCAAGTGTTTAGATACTCTTTGCATAGTAAATGAGCTAATCTGAATGAATCAGAGTCTGCATGACAGATAATTGAATGGGTAGGTTGGAAATTTAGAATAGTGACTGTCTATAAAGTAATTACATGCCAGTGTGAGAATTTGCTGACTATTCATGTCAGGTGTTGGGGAAATAAGATGAAAAAGGCATGCCTTTGAATATTTTACTCAAATGAAAAAAAAATTATATGGAAAAATAAGAGAAAACTGCCATGAGAGAAAGAGGGATTATATGGAAAAGTAAGAGAAAACTGCCATGAGAGAAAGAGGGTGTTAGGGAGAGGCATGAGAATTAGTGCATAAAGATAAATAGAAATGCACTAGGTAGGGGAAGCACAGAAGGACATTCTAGGCAAAAAAAAAAAAAAAAAGAATAGTAGCAGATAAACGAAGTGGAGAATAGTTAATAAAATCCTAAAATCTCTAAATGATTGATGAAGAAAAGCAGAATGAAGACTAATGAAAAGAAATTTCCTTCTTCACTTCTTCACGATTTTTATTAAAAATTTACTCGTATACCCAATACTTTTGTTAACATTTTTAAAGCTGTGTTTGGCAATCATCTCCCACTTTAATTAGGAAGGAGTGGTCTTTTCTCCTGCATAAAATGTTATTTGAACACATCATATGCAAAGAAAATTTGAACTGTGCGACTCAAGGTCATAAAGTAACAGAATGGTCAAACAGCATGTCCATACAGCTTCTAAGCGATCGAATACTTTGCCAGAAGGAAAAGTACCAAGTAATTGTTTCATTATAGGAACTTACTAAACATATATAGATATGAAGGCTTCAGCTCTTTTCATATTTTCATGTCCACTGGAAAGCAGAGAATGTAGAAGAGGAACAGGGCCAAAATGGTGTCCTTTCAAGACGACTGACTCCTTGTGTCCTACTCTCTTCTCCAACTGCAGGCAAATAAAATAGCATGATCACAAAATGTAATTTAAAGGACAGTTCGAGTGTTTATTTACTCACAAACTCCAGACTTGTGTAGGGCTTTGTTCTTACTCCCTGTGGCTTAGTTCTTTCTTACATAAACCCAGTATAGTGTCTGACTCCTCTGTTGAATTTTACCCTCATCCACTCTTGCTTCAGGAATCAAGTATGTATTGTTACTGTCAGGAGGATGGAAAATAATATTTATCGCTTCATATTTTTATTTTAATTAAAAATAACTATGTGCTGGATAGAATATATTAAAATTCTCCAAAATACATAATAATGTACAATGATTAAAAGTATGAACAATATAGTCACATATTCTTTGTATTCTAAATGTAGTCAATTATTCATACATTTCTTAGCTTGAAATATTTTTACCAGTGTAATGGAGATAGCTACAGCTACAACATGTAATATCATGAAGGCTTAAAATAAAATGTGTACAAAATATAGATATATGTTTAAATACATATGTGTTTGTGTGTATATGTATATAGTAATATGAATGCTATCTTTATTTGTAGGTAGTCTACTCCATGTTTGAGTCTTCCAGGAAGCAGATGTTAAGACTGAATCAGAAGTGAAAAATATTTACTCAGTGAAAGATGGAGGAGAGGGAGCAGGCATTAGAACTGGAAAGTCTAAGGACCACTATTTAAAGTTAACACATGTAAAAGGGAAGCGAAGGGAAGATGGACTGGGTGGGAAGGGCCCCAAACACTAGTTCAGTTCTAACAACATCTCAGAGAGCAGAAAGCGCAGCTCCATTGCAGATTCCCCCACAGGACAGTCCTGCATTGGAAAGAAGTGGCCCAGCCACAGTAAATGTCATGCTAGGTCTCTGGCAAAAGCCACCCGGAAATAGCAAGACCTCAGCTAAAACACCGTGGTGGATCTTGAAGATGCTTCAACAGAGCCTCTCAGATAACTGTATTCCTTGCAGAAAGTTCTCTATCAAAGTGGTATGCACCTCCACGGTTGCCACTTAAATATAGAAAGAAACCAAAAATTACAAGTAGTATTCATATTATTATCATGAAAGTCCTTCCCAAACTATCATTGACAGACAATATTCTAAAACTTTCAGTTTTATGAAACACTGAATGCATGGCAGATTTTTTAAAAATGTCCCAAAATGTCCTCTTTTTTTTTTTTTGTTCAACATCTAAGGAGAGACTTAGAACTGTGCAAACTCAGATCTACTTAGTTTTCTCCTTCAACTGCATAATATCCTTCAAGTATGGATTCTGTGATCAGGTCACAATTCAGTTGAGATCTATTCTAAATTCTCTTTTAATAAAACATTACACATCTCACTATGATAAAAAAAAAATGGTGTATTCAGAAGGAACTTGTGCCCTACACATGCTAAAATTTTTATTCAATAGATATGTATGCGCACACACTCACACACATACACACAGGTATAAGTGATGCTTCCTCGAAAATTTTATTGAATTGTAATTCATCAGTAGTCTGTCAAACCCAGTGGGCAACAAGTTACTTGTCAGCTACAAAAGGGTATAAACCAATTGGCAAGTATAGTAGGCCTGTAGGGATAGTAAAACACTTTGACCTTGGAAAGAAGAAAGGAGGGTGGAAAGAATTGCTGATTCATGAAGGAAAATCTTCTTGAAGAGTTGGGTGCTCAGGTTAACCTTCCTTCCCAGGCAGCACTAATTTGGATGACAGATACCAAGCCATAGTTAATCTAAGCTGACACTGACCTTGATGGCATTACCTGTAAAATCCCCTCATACAAATTTTCCTCAAATAATTATTCCAATGCCTTCTACACAGAAAAGTTGTCCATCAAAAAGCCAGAGATTAATTTTCCTTCAGCTAAAATTCACCAATCATTTGCTACTGAGTAGTGAAAACTTCAGCTAGTCTTTGAAAATTTTAGGACTTTGATTTCATAGAAAATAATTAATTAGTGGCTCAATGTAAAACCATACATTGATTATGGGGGAAATGTTTTATAATTCTGCTAGTTGCAGAATTATATGACTGATACAGATATAAAATGATTACTGTATGTAAATATACAAATGAATTCTGAGTTTTGGAGGAATAATCGTCCTTCTCTGTGGGGGGAAAATGATATTGCCTGCATTTGTACATTCATTTCAATATTTGTGGTTTACAAATATGTGGATTTTTTAACCCACTTTTGAAATGGTTATATCTGTATGGTTCTCTCATTGATTAATGAGTTAAATAAAATCTTTATCATGTTCATTTTCATATATGTATGAAAATCGTAATATTATCTTTTTCAAAAAAATCTTTGAATATGTATATTTTAATGTCCTATGTTAATGAATATTCATTATCTTTTTGAATGATTTTCTTATAAATTCCAATTTTAAATCATAGAGTTATAAACATTGAATTCATTTTCATCCATACCCTTACTCATTTTTAATTGAACATCTACTGTTTCCCAGACACAGTACTAGTATACTGGAAGTTCAGTGATAATTATATTGTGTAACTCTCTCCTTGCTATGATGCGGCTAAGATTTTTATGTAATAATTATGTCTCATTAACAGATAAATTATAATGCAACAGAGTAAGTGTTAAGCAGAGTAAAGAACAAAATACTTTCAAAGGAGAAGATAAAAATGAAACAGCCAATTCATTTTGGGGCCTTTGGAAAAGTTATAAAACATGAGGTGAAATTTAGAATGGGTTTTTAAAAATAGTATTTGACTGGATAGTGAGTGGACATTGCCAACAACGCACATAAAATTCTATTTTACATTTGTATTCTTGCAAGGCACTTTATTGAGAACTTTAACTACTACAATTAAATGTCATAAAAACACATCAGTAATATAAATAGACCAACGCAGCATTATTTTTCTCACTTGAGAGCATTAGATTTTAAAGTACCAGAGAAGTGAAGTGAAATATAAAAGGTCACATGGCTAGGTGGGAAAAGAGTGAGAACTAAAGTTTTATCATTTCTATTTTTTCACAAGAGGATTGCAACATTCATAAACATCAAAAATTAGAGCAGATACTACTGGAACACTCAAACTGTAAAAACACAAGCACAATTATAGAGCAAGACAATTACTTGATGTGTTAATTTGCTAGGGCTGCCACACAGAATACCACAGAATGAGTGGCCTAAACAATAGAGATTTATCTCAGTCCTGGAGGCCAGAAGTCTGAGGTCAAGGTTTGGGCCAGGTTGATATTATTCTAAAGCTTCTCTCCTTTGTTGGTAGATGGTCTTCTCTCACTTATCCTGTGTCTTTACATGATCTTTCCTCTGTGCTCATACATCACTAGTGTCTCTTTGCATGTCTTAACTTTTTCTTCTTAAAAGGACACCAAGCAGATTGGGTTAGCACCACCTTCATGGTGTCATTTTAACTTATTTACATATTTTGAGATTCTGTCTCCAAATACAGTCACATTCTGAGGTCACAGGGATTAGGTCGTCAACATAAGAATTTTGAGGGAACACAATTCAGTCCATGATGCCTGGTTTATTCACACAGTGCAGAAAAAAAAAAAATAGAGTTAAATCAATTAAGTAGATAAATAGTGAAAAAAATTCCATAAGAGATTTGTTCTGAAATGTCAAGAAGCTCATCGACTCCTGGGGAATAGATTGTAACACAGTTGTGTTTTCTGTAGAAGGAGGGACTGATAAATGCCAGAGATTCAAATATTTTCAGATAGGACACTCAGGGAAATGATCCCCACTATAAGCTCCCAAGATGACGTGGGGAATTGTGTTGGCCATGAGTTACAAACAATAAGTATAGTAGATGAAAATAACTTCATTTATTTAACAATTAGCCTAAGGTCTAGGCTTGTAAGAGGAAAAATTTGAAGTTGAACACAGAAAATTATATTGGTTTCACTTTATTTGAGGAACAGTCTATACATGCTTTTTTGCTACTAAAAATACTTTGCTATTAAACTGTTCAATCTTCACATGCTTTAGGTTTATGAACAAAAATTTATGTTTTTAAAAAAATGTTTGTAGTTTTCTAAAGACATTATGATTAAAAAACAACAACAGAAAAAAAAAACAGTTGATTCTAAGCGTTATTAAGCTGGACACAGGTCAAATTCATTTTTTGTTTTATTGAGGTAAAACTGACATATAAAAAATTTATGTATTTAAAGTGTACTACGTGATGTTTTGATATACATTTACATTGTGAAATAATTAACTACAATCAAGCTAATTAACACATCCGTCACCTCATATAGTTACTATTTTTTTGTGTGTGAGAACAAGTAAGAACTACTCTTGCGAATTTCAAGTACAATACAGTAGTAGTAACATAATCACTTTGCTGTACTTTAGATCTTTAGAATTTATTTACCCTGCACAACTGAAACTTTGTACATTTTGAATAACATTTCCCCTTTTATGCTATCCCACATCCCCTGGTAACCACCATTCTACTCTCTGCTTCTATGAGTTTGACTTTTTTTGATTCTACGTATAACCTAGATCAAGCAGGGTTTGTCTTTCTATATTTTCCTTAGCATGTCTTCCAGGATCATGCATGAGATCTCAAAGAACAGAATTTTATTCATTTCTGAATAATATTCCATGAAGTCTGAATAATATTCTATTCTATGTTATTTATATATAATAATATATAC
>NW_006437828.1:4741859-4759330 GCF_000325575.1 Pteropus alecto
ATTTTATCCAAAAATGTATGCTTAGTTGGTTTCCATATCTTGGCTATTATGAAATATTCTGCAATGAACAAGGGAGTGTAGATATCTCTTTGATATACTGGTTTCATTTCCTTCAGATATACATCTAGAAGTGGAGTGACTGTATCATATGATAGTTAATGAGTTAAATAAAATCTTTAACATGTTCATTTGTGTGTGTGTATATATATATATATATATATATGTTAATAATATTATCTTTTTCAAAAATCATTGAATACAAATATTTTAATGTCAACTATTCATGACTATTCATTATCTTTTTGAATGATTTTCTTATAAAGTCCGATTTTAAATCATAGAGTTGCATTTTTAATCTTTTGAGGAATTTCCATGTTGTTTTCCATAATGGCTGTACTAATTTACACTGCCACTAACAATGTATTAGAATTCTTTTTTCTCCAAGACGTTTTATCATTTGGTAACATTCATTTTAACGGGTATGAAGTGATAGCTCATTATTATTCTGATTTGCACTTCCCTAAGAATTAGTGATATAGAGCACCTTACGATATATCCATTGGCCATTTGTATGTCTTCTTAATGAGAAATGTCTATTCACATCTTTTGACCATTTTTAATTGGATGATGATGATGATGATGATGATGATGATGATGATTTTGCTATTGGGTTAATAAGTTAACTTCTTTATATATTTTGGATGTTAATCCTTTATCAGATATATTGTTGCAAATATTTTCGCCTATTACGTAAGCTGTGTCTTTACTCTGTTGATTGTTTCTTTTACTGTGCAGAAATTTTTATTTTGAAGTAATTCCATTTGCCTTTATTTGCTTTCGTTGCTTGTGTTTTGAGGGTTACATTAAAAAATCATAGCTCAGCTCAACGTCAAGATTTTTTTTAATATATTTTCGTCTATTAGTTTTACGGTTTGGGGTCTTATGCTTATGTCTTTAATCCTTTTTGAGTTGATTTTTATATATGGTATGAGATAATGATCAACTTTTATTCTTCTGCATGTGAATATTCATTTTTACCAATACCATTTATTGAAGAGACTAATTTTCCCTCCTGTGTATTCTTGACATTCCTGTAGAAGAACAGTTGATAATAAATGTGTGGATTTATGTTATGGCTCTCTGTTTCATTGGTCTATGTATCAGTTTTTTATGACATTATTATACTGTTTTAGTTACTATAGCTTTGTGATAATTTTGAATTCCGATAGTGTAAGATCTTCAGCTCTGTTCTTGCTCAAAATTGTTTGACCATTCTGGGTCTTTTGCAGTACTATATGAACTTTAGGATTGTTTTTTCTATTTCACAGAAAATGTCATTAGAATTTCGATAGAGATCGTATTGAATCTAGAGGTCACTTTGGGTAGTATGAACATTTAAACAATATTAATTCTTCCAATCCATGAACTCAAGTTATCTTTTCTTTTATTTGTGTCCTCTTCAATTTCTTTCATTCATTTTTAAAATTTTTTATTTGTTTATTTTTTTTAGTTTCCAGCATATGAATCTGTCACTTCTTTGGTTAAATTTATTCTTAAGTATTTTATTGTTTTTATGCTATTGTAAATGGAAATGTTTTCTTAAATTTTCTTTAATATAGTTTGTTTTTAGTGAATAGAAAACCAATAAGTTTTGTATTTTTATTTTATATCCTGCAAATTCACTGAATTTCTTTATTAGTTTTAACATTCTTAATAGAATCTTTACAGTTTTCTGTATATATTATCTGCAGAGATAATTTTACATCTTCCTTTTTGATTTGAATGCCTTTTATCTGTTTTTCTTGCCTATGATTTTTATCCTTCATTCTGTTAATTTTATGTATCACATTTATTGATTCGCATTTTTGAACCATCCTTGCATTTCAGAGATGAATCCCACTTAATTGTGGTATATTATTCTTTTAATGTGCTGTTAAATTCTGTCTATTATGTTTTATTGAGGATTTTTTGTCTGTGTTTATGAGATATATTGGCCTGTAATTTCTTATAGTGTCCTTGCCTTGATATCAGAGTACTATTTGCTTCATAAAATGAGTTTGGAATTTTTCCTTCTTTTCTATTTTTTGGATGAGTTTAAGGATAATTGTCATTAATACTCCTTTAAATATTTGATAGAATTAACTCGTGAAGCCATCTGGTTTGGGGTTTATTTTGTTGAGTGGATTTGATGACTAATTCAATCTTTTTTATCCATTATTGGTCTGCTTAGATGTTCCTTTCTTCATGATTTAGTCTTGCTAGGTTGCATGTTTATAGGAATTTGTCCATTTGTAGTATGTTATCTAGTTTGTTGGCGTATAATTATTTATAACAGTCTCATAATTTTTGTATTATTATGCTATGTCGATTACACTCTCTCTTTTTTTTATTTATAATTGAGTCTTTTTTTTTCTTAGTTATTCTGGTTAAAGTTCTGTTAATTTTTTTAAAAAAACAGCTCTTAGTTTTGTTGATCTTTTCTGTCGTTTCTCTGTTTCACTTATTTATGCAGTAATCTTTATTTTCTACTTTCTGCTGCTAATCTTGAGCTTATTGTTCTAATTGTTTATTTTCCTTTTTATCCCTTCTTTGAACCCTGAGTTGTTTATGAGTGTATTGTTATATGCTAAACAGATGGTAAAGCTAGGAGTTTACCACACTCTTATTTCCCATGAGAGAAACTGGAGGTTCTTTTGACACTGAGTTTTGCTGCCTTAGGAGAGGGGTAATGTGGATAAAATAAAACTCTCCTTCTTAACCTTTTCTTGGTGTGTATGTTCCTGTTGGGAGCTTACTGCAGGATTTCTAGATTCCATCATATGTATACTCATCTATTGGTGTATCTCATATTTGTTTTTTTATAGAGGGAATGAGGGCTAAAAACTCCTATTTTACCATCTTGCTGATGTCTCCTCAAAAAAATTAAAATTCTCCCTTAAAATTTGTTTTCAATAATCAGAAAAACAATGCTGGGTACAAACCAATCACTTGAGAAAAGACAATTAAGCAGAATGTTAGGTCCATATAACAATAAAATAATAGTATATATACCATGGTTTCATAAAGTTCTTGACTCATTTCAAAGTTTCTATGTTTATACATTTTTATTGTAGTCAAATTCTATCTAATTTTAGAAATAATTATGATTTAGAAATCTCAAGACTTGTGAAAACAATAGACATTTCTATACAATCCATAAAATAAATTGTTTAATTGTGTTCTTATATCTATTGAGCAAAATGTAATAAAGTAATTTAAGTGATAGAATATCAATTCGACATCTGTTTTAACCTTCAATAACTATTCATTGGATGTATCAAATATAAAAAACATATTACTGGTTGCCAGGTGCAGAACAAGTGAAAAAATAAATTTTCATCCTCCAGCAAGTTTTCATCTATATAATAAAGAGATAGATAATACATAAATAAACAAATAAATGTATAAAGTATAGGTTCTGAATAAATATAGTGGAATAATAGCATTTGACTTAATTTTTTCCATCAAAGCCATTAATGGTCACTAAAAGAATAAGAAAAAGGAAACTTTTTCATTTGAAATAAAGTACTACTCACAATCTCAAAGAAGCTACTAAGTAGCTTGTTTGGCAACTGTTTTGAATTTGGAACCAAAGACAGAGCTAACCTTGATACCAAATACAGATCTTTTCGAACTCAGGAGAGTCTCTATTTCCCTGAAATCAAGCTACTCAGTGCTGAATGAGCTATTCAATGGTCCTGTGATTAAAGTAACTAAGTCTAGCAGCATGAGTGAGCCGTGGTAATAGAGTATTCCCTTAGATACGTTGTTTGATCACATTAAATGGAAAAGATGGTGAAATTGAAGATAACTTATTTTCAGTTTCAGTATCTGTCAGTGCATGCTTCTGATCGAGGAAAGTGCCAAAAATGAAGTACAGTGAAGAAAAGCACCAAACACCAGATAATAACACTAATACCCTTTTATATAATGGGATTAAAGTGAACCACTGCAGTCTCCTAAGTGCTAAAAACTGGGTGAACAATATTCCAGGGCGGTCTCACAAATTCTTGAAAAGAATTGTGTTTCAGATCACAAACTTGATTCAAAACAATAGACTTACTTTCTTTACTTTGGGATAATCTTAATAATCTAATAATAATTATACAGTAGCTATAACAATTAGAAACATATTTCTTTTTTGGTGTTATTTTAAGCTACCGTATTTATTTTATTTTATTTATTTTTTATTATTAAAAAGTATTGTGGTGATATTGACCCACAAAATCTAATAAGATTTAAGTGTACAAGTCAACAGTATGTCATTTATATGTTTCATTTTGTGTTCATGTCCCATAGTCAAATTTCTTTCAGTCACCACATAAGTCAGACAGAAAAAGTTGAAAATCACATAATATCACTCATATGTGGGATATAAATCTAAAAGCATCAAACAAACATGACAAACAGAGACTCATGTATATGGACAGTGGACTCATGGCTACCAGAGGGAAGTGGAGGTAGGTGGGTCGAAGGCGTCAAATTTGCGGTGATAGAAAGAAACACATTTATAGTACAGGCATACCTTGATTCATGGCACTTTGCTTTATTGCATCTTGTAGATATTGTGTTTTTTACAAACTGAAGGTTTGGAGCAAGTCCAATGGTGTCATTTTCCCAACATACTCAGATAAGTGTTAGAATTTTTAGCAATAAAGTAATTTTTAAATTCAGTTATCTACATTGTTTTATTAGACTTAAATAATATTGCACACTTAATAGACTACAGTGTAGTGTAAACATAACTTGAATATGCACTGGGGAAACAAAAATTTATGCGACCTGCTTTATTGTGATAGTCTCTTTATTTCAGTGGTCTGGTACTGACCCTGCAATACCTCTGAGGTGTGTCTGTACCTATTTACATCAAAACTCCAGGAATTGAGATAGCTTATAATGTAGAACTAAGTCAAATGTCTAAAAAGAAAGGGAGAAATCAAGCTGATATAACCAGGTACCATTTAATGCCCCTAAAGTATGAAACAGTATCTAGAATGTGAATTAAATCAACTTATCCTCTTTATAAAGGCAAAAGAATAGGCATTTGAAAGCATCAAGAAATATTATATCGTCTTGGCAAATCTTCTGCATAACAAATTTAAATAGCCCCTAACATCCATAGTGAGAAGATTGCTTTCACGAACAAGGTATTAGTTATTGCAGTGTCAAGATAGGAAGTGAAATGCACCATTTTTATAACAGAGTCTTTATTTCTAGAAGGTTATTATGACAGATAAGAATTAATTTGAATCTGACCTTGGTACAGGGCATTATGCTGACATCATAGCATATGGGTGCGTGCTTATCTGACCAGTACCTGAAGACACTGGCCCTAGAATAGAAGATTCTTCTGCTCACTCATCCACTTATGACCGCTCTCCTTTAGATGAGTCTCTGATTTATCCAGCGCTGATGTGTTTAGATAGCTCCATGTAGTTTACAGGATTTGGCTTGTCTTATCTACTTCTATCTGTGACTAGCTGCATGAAAGTATCTTGCTCAAATAATTTCTCCTAAGGGTAGAGGTCAAGCTCTGTTGCCCAGGTAAGGAGCCATTTTCTTAAGACAGATATTTGTATGGAGCTTCAATTATTCAGCTCATAGCAATTAGATAAATGTAAATTCTCAAAGAGAGGTACTCTACCTCCCCTGGTACATGTTACAGGTTTCCATGTTTTCCTTAAATGTTGTACACTAAGTCTTTTAACTATTCATTTGCAGTTTGCTGGCTCTTCTCAATGAACTATATCAGTACTTCAGTAAGGTCCTAAAACAGAAGGTAAAAGAAATCCTCCTATGATGGGAGGTGATACTTGGTGAGATTAATATGGTGCACAGTTATTTACTGAAACACTAGTGTAGATGTTGCTGTGTTTTATAGATTTGATTACCATTTACAAACAATCAACTTTAAATAAAGGAGGTTACTTCCCACCCTTCAAGTAGGGTATATCAGCTCCTGGATTTCTAGTATGAAATTGTGTGTTAGGAGAGGGAAAATTTTCCACACTTGGCTCTGAAACATACTGTCCTCTAACTTCACCTCCAAAATTTACCTAAGCCACTTCTGTATGTAATGAGCAATTTTGAACATTTACTCTACTGTGAGTTCAGCATCTACATCCCACTCTTTTATGCATTGTGGATGTGAAATGTTTCAAGGGCTCTTTGTGCCAGCCCTTCAGGACGAACTGCCTGAACCAGTCTCCTGACACCTTAAATATCTTAGGTCTTTAAAGTTTTTTTTTTTTTAAAGCATTTTAAATTCTAAACATTTTCCCATTTGTTAGTAGAACATACATAGCTTTAGGATACAAGTTCAAATATTCGACCACTTGAATTTATTTTTAATTGTATATTTCCCTTAAGATAATTCCCTTAAGATGATGCTGAACAAATTGACGTTCTAACTAAATCTTATATTCTTTTAATAGTGAAACACACAGCCATTTTTTTCTTTTTTCTTTATTCATTACAAATCATGTTATTTGAAGTGACTTAGTTATTTGAAGCTGCTATCAGAAAGAATAGCTAATTTTTTCCTGTGATCACGAGTACCTTTCATTGGCCACATTTCATAACCAATTATTCAAAGCAATTATTCATTATTTCTGTTTCCTAGGGTTATAACTAATTTACTCAAATAGTCTCATGGTCTTTTATTTCTCTCTCATTTTCATGTCCAACGTATATCTTTAATAACCTTGCATTCTTTTGGTTTAATAGTTTTTAATATACTTACAGATCTTACTAATTTTATGGTTATGTCTGACTTACAAAGTGGAAATCTGTGGATAATTTATTAACAAATGTATTTAGAAGGTAAAATAAATTTAATTTCCACATGTACCTTTAACTTTAAATGACCTTTTGTCTATGTGTGTGTGTTAGTGTGTGTGTTTGGGTAAATTTTTATCTTCATATTCTTAGAAATGTCTCCAATGCTTGTTGATCAGTATAAATATTTTTCTGTGTATACTTCTCTTAGAAATTTCTTAGAAATTTTTAAAAAACTGTCTTATTTTTTCTCCCTCATTAATGATTTCTTTCTTTTGAGTATGCCACAAAATACTGATTTTCCCCAAATTATTAGGTACCTTAAATCCATTCATTGTTCTTCAGTTTATATTTTTCTTCTACCACTTCCTATCTCTTCAGTTATACTTTCTTAGGTTTACAGACATATAAAGTCTACATAGGAATTGACTTTATTATCATTTTGTTTTTACAAATTCTAATGTGATATTTGACTTGCCAACAAATCCCACAGTTAGTTGAGAATAAAGGAACAACTGCATCTCTAAATTCTAACTTTCCAGTGCAATATAGTGCATGCTGTTCCCAGTTGGACATTGTAATGTCCCAACAATATTAATTTGGAAGCTTTTCAATGGTAGAATTACTCTAGCTCTTTCTTTGGTTTCTGCTGCCAGAATTCTGTCTACCCCACACTGTACTTCGATTATGTGCACACATCATTATTGCCATTTTGCCATCTGATTGTGTAAAGCATTTCATTCTCTCTGCTGTTATAACTAATCCATCCACGCTTTGTAGCACCAGATGGTAGGCATCCACAGCCAGTTCTAGTTAATCTGCAAACATTCTCCATGCATACTCTATTTTTATTAGCATTTGGAAGACTTTAGAACAAGAAATCAACATTGCAGAACTTCACACATAGCAATCTTCAGTGTAAAACCAAGTGTACTAATCAAGAGATTATACTGGTTAACGGAAATTTATTTTGATCCACTACCTTAAAGTTTAGACATTTAAAATCTAATAATCCACAAGATTCCAGAAGATACGTTTTTTGACATCTACATACATTTTTATATAAAAATAAAGAAACTATGTGGTGCTGGGAAGAATCCTTGTCTTCCTGTCAAATGTGTCCCTAAAGGCTATCTCAAATGCCAGAAGATATCTCCCCTATTTGCCATCAGTGCTGGCTTTAGATGCTACTTGCTTTTCTATTTTCCTCTTTCATCTCTCTATTAATTGAATCCAGATGTTGATGATCCTGAAACTTAGACAATCATGTTGGAATTTTCAAAAGGTTCTACTACTGTTGCTGCTACTGATACAAAAGGCATATTGATTGCGATAACTTTTAGTAGAATGAGACCAGTGTAAATTCGTGATTTCTGCGGTAGTCCGTGAACAAGGGTATCTTCGGGCCCAAAAAGGTGCAGTAAGGCACAAAATATATGTGTACCAAATAATGTAAGTACGTGACATTGAGCAGCAAGAAATTGTTTTGTGTGGTGGTAGATAGATTCTTTTTGTTCCTCTTCCTCATGAAGAGATTGCTTATAAGAATGGAGAACATCCAAGCATGAAGCCCCAGCAAGAGAGAGGAGCAGAAATACCTCAGAAAACTGAGGGTATGACTAGAGAGGTTGGAGGGAAACCAAGAGAGAGTGATATCCTTGAAATGAAATGAAGAATGTTTTTCAAGGATGGCGAATAATTATTGGATTTAGCAAAAAGGTGATTATTAATGGTTTGACAAGAGTATTTTTGATAAACTAATAGAGCTTTGATGTCTATTGCACTGGTTACAAAAGAATAAAAAGAAAGAAATTGGAAACAATTACTATAGTCAACATTTTATAAAAATTTCATGGTAAGGAAGAACAGAGGTGGCAATTGGCAAGGAATGCAAAATCAAAAGATGGTTTTCTAAAAATGAGAATATAAGAACATATTTGTATTTTGAGGAGGTTGATATAATAAGCAAAGAAACATTGATACAGGAGAGGAACAGACATGTTGCTGAAGTAATGACACTAACTAGGTGGGAGCAGAGGATTGGCGCTGGAATCTCATGCATAAATGGTCTTAGATGGGTGCCAGGGAGTTCCCCCATGGTAATAGAACACAAGGCAGGGTAAATGGTGACAGGTGCAGACATCTGGGTAGATTTGGTGAAAGGCAGACATGGAAATGTTCTATTTTTCCCTTCCATTTTCAGAATCAAATAGGAAACAACATTATAGGCTAAGATTGAAGATAGGTAGGAGAAGGTGGACATTTGAGGAGAGGAAAGAAAATATAACATAATTGTATAAATGCATGGAAGACTGAGTGGACCAGATAAATGCAGCATGAAAGCTGGCCATTGAGACTGATGTTCTCATCGCTCTGGATTTTTTTTTTTTCTTAAGTACTGCAAGTCTTGGTGGGATTAGAGGTCATTGAAGTCAGGAAAAAAACATGAAGGTTGAGTGAGCTGGAAAAATAGCTGATGGTGTTTGCAGACTGTGATCCTTAAAATTGAGACTATGGAGAGATTACAATTATCTGTCATGGCAGGATTGTGGCTGTGACCAAAGGAGATGGAACTTATGACATCAATTCCAGAGGAGCCATAAAAGAACTGAAGATCAGCTTTCAAGGAATCACCAACATGGAGCTCAAAATCACAGAATTCTATCCTGTTCATTTGACACATGAGACCAAGTAGCAGACATCATGCTTTGCATAGACTACTTGAAATTGTTTCCTAAGTTATTTTCTTGGACACAGTTTTTCCTCCTCTCAAGCTATTTTCTATAATACATCAGTCATTATTTTCTGAATACATTCACCCCCTTCTTTCTGAGACACACATTTAAGCCACAGTCATTTCTGCAGGTTCATCTTCCATAGCCCAATGCTCTAATTGCTTATCTTGGGATTCCTAAAAGTGGAACAAGATGCCCCAAACAGACTGGGAGGGTGCTTTAAAACATAGCTGCCAGAGGGCCCAGAAACATAGACAGCTCAGATGTCACTCTGATTTTACATGATGGAATCTAGCCGTGTTCCTGTGCTCTGGCAAAAACTGCCTCAACAGAGCTGAGCTAGTCTCCAGTGAGATGTAGAGAAACGATTGTAGCAGGCATTGTCATCAAACTGGGAGGAGAGGGGGTGGGGCCAAGACATTGTTTTCTGAGCTCTTTCCACCACCGAGGTGTTTCTTGTTCCTCTTCCAGACCTCATTTTCTAGGTTCTAAAAGACAACACACTTAGGATACAGATAAATACCTGCTCTGCCATAGCTGCCAGGGGCCAGGCACAAAGGCCCAGGTGGACTCTGGCTCAACCGTTGAAGGCCCTGGATATGTGGCCTATGCTTGACAAGAGCTCAGTTCCCTAATCGCGAAGATGAGGGGAAGGTAAAGCTTCAGTAGAAAGCTCTGCACATTAAAGTTGAATTGACCTGAAGTCATTTCTGCGATGACTGTAAACTGAGAGCTTGTCTTCGAGCCCCACTGGGACTCTTCAAAGCAGGAAAACACAGCATGAGCCTGGCCACTTCCCCTCCTCCCTGCTTCAGTGTGTCCCTACTTACCTGAGACATCAGGCTGAACAGAGCATTGTCTTCATATATTTTCAAAGAAGGAAAAAAGACTTTAACGTGGGTGGAGGGGAGGTGGTTCCCAGGTTTGTCTGCATTTCCATAACCTTTATCAGGAGCCTGGAACTCATAACTCCAACTTGAGGCTTCCAGCCCCCAAACCCAGGCTCCTCTCTAGTCCTTAACCTTCTTTACTAAAGCTTTTCAAGGTTTTAAAAATATAGAGCAGATCATTTTGGTTCACTAGATAAAACCTGTGGCGATTCTTCTGCTTTATTTTCAAGGGTATGTAGGATCTCGACTCTGGAAGGCTCCACAGATTCCTTCTGAACTCCCTCTCTGCTTCCTCTGTAATCCATTCCCATGGGTTTTGCACATGTGGGTTTTTCCTCTCCATAGGTGAGCCGTTCCCAACACGCACCACCTATCCATTGCCTGGCAAAATGGAACTCATCCTGAAGGTACCGGCTTACTCTTCACTTCTACAGAAAGCTTTCTAAGCAAGGGGAGCCATCCTCACTCTAGTTCTATAGCCTCTTCTACTCACCTCCCCTATCTTAACTGTCATCATCCTCACTGTAGTTTACTGTAAAATGTCATATCTTCCATTGAACTCTAAGTGCTCATGACAGTACCAGGAATCTGTCTCCTCGGCGACCGTATTTCCTATGTGTAGTACATGGTCTCTGACACATAGTGCTCACTTTAAAAAACGTTGAATAAGTGAATTACATGGATCAATAAATAACTGATCTGCATATTCTTTTCGTGACAGGATTGTTAACGTCTTATACCTGAATTGCTGAATTCGGTGTCTAGCCTTTTATATCTAACTTCTACTGAAACTGCTGGCATGATTATTGCCTTGCACTCCCCATAGAGATATTTAGTGAAACAATTATTTTATATTTTACTGCACTCTAATTCATTCCCTTCACCCTCGGTCTCAAACATGAGCTCTAGGAAGATAAGTAAGGTTTGCTATAATTTCATTTCATTCCTTAGTTCTGATTACTTTTAGTTCTAATTGTCAAATCTAAATTTCCATAATATCTGTAATCTATAAGTCTATTCATGATATCTTTCTAACAGCTGGGTATATTTCAAACTCAACATTTTAGCTACAAATATAAACAGATGTGTCTAATTTTTTTAAACAGTTCAGTCCAAAACTTTATCAACTCTTTCTTTACCTATGAAAATCTGATCCTCTCTTTGATGCCCCTCTTTTTCTCTGTGTTTGCGGGGGCGGGGGGGGAGCATTTTCCAACCCCCACACCACAGTTATTTTCTGCCTCATGTGTTTTCCCCTACTCTGTAGCTATGGCCAGATTTACCAAGTATTTCAATGCTTCAGCGACAGATAAACTTTACTGGACCTTAAGCTCTTAGACAGTAGCAACCATGTGGTTTCATCTCTGTGTCCTACCCAACGCTTGGTGTACGGTCTTAGCCATCAATCATTTATTACATTTTGTTAAGTGGTTGAATGTTCTTAACTATTTCAAGCCATGGGTATAAAAATATAGGATATTTAAATTTGTATATTTAATAGAAAAAAATTAAGAAAGTTAGTTTCATCTGAAATATTTTTTTCGGAGTTCAGGATTTGTACTATCATTTCAATTCACTTAAAAAACAATGAACCAGAATTGAGTACATTATATGTAAAATGATGCAATGTTCTTACAAGCTTGTAATTTTCAATAACGAGGTAAGAAATGTTCTCTATATGAACATATTTTATATAAAATTTATTTTATGTAAAAACTTTATTTTATGTAAAAGATTATTTCATTGAAAATGTCCCTTTATGCAAACTCATGTATTTTTTAAAGGTTTTATTAGAAAAGTAACATTTTGTAAAAGGCTGTCGAGAAAAAAATGACAATGTATCATCTTTGTCTCCCCAAAATTAATGAAGTAGCTAAAACAACTACAACAATAACAAGTGAAGCACACAGTTTCATATACTGGGAATGAAATCACATAGAAGAGTGGCCAGGTGGGGAACAATAAATGATAGATGGTTCTTTTGAGTATAGTGTTTACGGAGCATCTGGCCATTGAGACTACCTGGGTATCTGACTGACTTTCATTATAGTACAATACTTTCATTTTACAATGTTTGAAATTATATATTTATATATATATGTGTGTGTATGTATATTTATGTGTGTGTATATACATAAATATTTAATTCAAAAACTATTTTTCTGAAATAAAATGAGAAATATATGAATTTGTTATATCTATCATTTGCTTTATTATAAGTATTAGTATACGTTAATAACATCATAAAACACTTTCAATTAATCTTTTTTCACACATAAGGAAAACTCTAACTTTTTTTTTAAATATTAATATGTTTACCCACTAAAGATCTCTCAGTCTTATTGCCTTCAGGTCATTTGTCTCAAAACCAGAAATGCAACATAAACCTGGAGCCTTAATTATTGGTGTTTTATTAAACTTTATTATCATTTATAGAACACCAAAATTTGAAATGCTTAGCAATTCCAGAAGTACCATTACTATTGAAAGGAACTCAAAGAAACACTTCTAACCTTTCTTATTTTTCTAAAAAAGTTTTTCCAAAGATTATTTTTCAAACAAAACTTTCTATATATCACTGTATCAAACACAATGTTGAGTGCTCTAAGAGTCAGAGAAACAAATACATAAGCAGGCACCTGCCAAGAAAAGCTTTACAGAAATGTTTTATATGACAAAGCATAGGTTATTTCATTGTCTCTTATCTCAACAAAGATACCATTGTTTCAAATATTTTGAAAATCTGCTTTAAAATTGTACACCAAGATAATGCAAAATGTCCTGTAAGAATCTCCCCTAATACTTGTTACATACAGCTCTTTGGGGGTGAATATTTTTGTTACTTATCTAAGGCAGCTAGCTTAGTCTCTAGGATTAGCTTTACGTAACTTCTATTGTATATCTTTTAAATGAAATATTATCTTCTTTGGAAACAAACTGTTCACTATCAAAGTTTGAAGAAGACAATATGACAGAAGTTTTACTTCCATTTTCGAAAGAAGTATTTCAAATTTGGTTGTTCAGAAATGAAAGCATAATTTAACTAAATATTTAGAATTAAAAATCTTCTACCTCATTGAAGATAATACAGTTTTTATTGTAGCTTAATGTATTCTATAGATAAAAAATGTTTTTCAGAATATTTATGCTTAAAATTAGTCAATTAGTAAGATAATTAAAAGCACCAAGTTGAAAACTGTGAAAAGAATGTCAAGAATTTTTAAATGTTTTTATTGTTTATTTGTCTTCTTATTAGAGAAATTTAATTGACAATAAAATTTGTAATGGTCTGAAATCAAGAAATGAAATTTTAAAGAATCATTAAGATAAAACGCACATTAGCAAAAAATACTCATGGATGTAAGACTTACTTGTAAAAACCCTACTTTCTAAATTTAAAGTACATTTACTAATGTTTTTCCATTTTCAATTTATTAACTGTTGCTGTTAAATAAATCATTTTTGTACAGGAAACAATTATTCCTTAAGAAAACATGTATTTGATGCATTACATATGAATTGTGTTCCTATTTATGAGCAACTGTAGGCAATCAGGGGCACAGATATTTTTTAAAAGATGTGGAGTTATTTTTATTAGGTGGAGTAGATTAATAGAATTAACAATAACATGAGGTTAATTATCTAAATGTTTTAAGATTTTTTTTAAGTTGTGATAATCAGAGAGACAATGTGAATTTTGACAGTATATAAGAAATTAGAGGAGTGTACACAGATGTGACATTTGAGTTGACCTTTGAATGATGAGTGGTTTGAAAGGAAAGAACTGGAGAAAAACAGTTGAGCACAAAGAATGACATGAGTGAAAAGTGAGAGGGTAATGTGGGTAAGTAAGACAGTGAGATGATAGCAACAGAGTCAATATATTGGCATCTCATTTCAGTATCTTTTTGGACCATGTTAAAGAATTGACCTACAGAATATATTTTAATGTGGATTCCCAAGTATTTTTGAGCAAGAAAGATGCTCTTTGAAAAAAAGAGATGAGCACATGTGTTTTAATTACAACTCTCACTAGTATATAGGGTTTGTATGTGAAATATTAGAAACAGAAAATCAATCATTGGTTTTATTTAATCACTTTGCTTTATTTACTATTTTTTTAGAGACTGTGATTATTCTGGATATCTGATATATTGATAATTCTACTTTAGAAGACAACACACATGCACACACACATACACACTTGGAAAAAAAATAATACATTGGCAAAGCTGTATCTCATGTAATGTCATTAGTAATTTAGTCAACAAAGGATGTACTACTCTGATTTTTTTTACTAGTTTTATGAACTACTACTTGGATTACAGTTGGTCATTCCTGATGACATCTGCTTTAGTTTTTTTTTTTTTCCTATTTAATCCCTTCATCATTTCTCTAGTGAAATAAAGATGCAAATCAGGAAGAAAGTATTTAATTGGGTAGCAGCTGTATTTCCTCACATTGTTCACAGATAGGATGCAAACAGCAACAGGAAAAATAAGCTGTAGTTTGGTAAGTAAGTCATGTACATTTTAAAGTTCTCTCAGTGTTTTCTTAGATTAACATCAAAACTTCTTTCTGAATATTTATGACTACAAAATCATCTTGATTTTCAAAACCCAACTTTAACTATCTAACTAATTTTTAGTTCAAAATGATCAATTTGAATGGATATTTCGTATAACTTCAAAGTCTTTAATTTTAAAGGAAATAGTGTTCTTTAATTTTATTTTAATGGACATAATGGGTTTATTTAACTGTCATCAAACCATTTCACTAATTATAAGTTGAGATAATGCTAATAGTAGACTGTTCATCTTCCCTTTTATATAAAAGTATATCTCATTAGACTATTTAATTTAGTGAAGTTCTGTCAGCCATCTCTATTCCTTTTCACATGTCAATTTTCATCTGGAATATTACTTCAGAAAGATGAGGAAGATCTTGGTAATGGAAAATACTTGACA
This sequence comes from Pteropus alecto, assembly GCF_000325575.1. Lineage (NCBI taxonomy): Eukaryota > Metazoa > Chordata > Mammalia > Chiroptera > Pteropodidae > Pteropus > Pteropus alecto. The sequence continues at coordinate 4,757,268 of NW_006437828.1, forward strand.
AACTTTGACAGTAATAGTTACACTGCCTTGTGGTTGTCCCTTCCCTCCCCTCCCCTCCACTTCCTTTAGTCTTTTCTTGATGGCACTGGCCAGTTGTATATGTCATGCAGTGCTATTCTCTTTTCAGAATTTCAGGTTTCCTTAGCCACTGCTCTTTACTTCTGCAATTACTTTTTCTTTCACCAACTTACACCTGTGTGCACACACACACAACTGTGGAAATGAAAATGGACTTTACTAAAAACGATGAGTTGTGTGACAAATAATTCATACGCAGTTTGAGTTCAACCTTTGTATTTTTTTTTGTTTTAATTTTGGAGGATTTCACAAATGCATTGCTAATTCGGAAAATTAAAATGTGTTTGCCAAAACTTATAATGAACTAAAACCTGATATGTATCAAATAAAATATAATTTTCCCATTAATTTAATATTTAATACAAATATCAAGATGCATTATTTCAAAAGAAAATAACAATAAAGTGACTTTAGATATAAAACACAAAGCAATTTTAGTAGCAATGTCTAATGGCATCTTTCCATGAAAAATCTAAATAAACATTTAAACATGTATAAAGTAAGTAGAACATTTTAAATAAATCTTTGAATAGATTAAAATCTTTGAATAGATTTAAATATTTAACACCTACTAAAAAAACCTGGGGATGACATTGCTTCTTTTTCATAGAAAAAAATAAATCTTCTCAGGAAAATACTGCCTCATTCTCCAATTACAAAGCTATCAATTGGTTGATATTGGTATCTACATACTTTACTTATCCTCAATAGCAAATGGGTAAACTCTCTTCCCCTATATAACATTCTGTTACATTAAACATATCTGCACATATTTTACTATGCTTCCCGTTAATGGATGAACTCTAATTTCCCTTCCCTTTAACCTGATTGAATGTAGGGACTTACTTGTCTAACGGGTTGTAGCAGAACAAAGTTCTATGCATTTTGAGCTAGAATATAAGATGTTTTAAAACTTCTGAGTGATCACTCTCTGCCTTGTTTATTTGAGGTCACTGAGCCTGATGTAAGATCTTTGACTACTGTAAGCCTTTCATTTTAGATAGGTTCCATCAAGTCTTTTTAGTCAATGGTCTCAGTTAAACCTAGCCTTCTAGCCATTCCTGCCGAGGCACCAAACATGATAGAAAAATAAACAAACAAACAAAAAACATTTTAGTGCCAGATCAGCCCAACCACCAGCTAATAACCACCAAGGGACCTTAGTCAACATCCCTGAATGAACCTAAGAGAACCACCCATCCAAGGCCTGCTCCAAAATCTGATCCATAGAATTTGAGGATGTATTACACTGTTTTCTGTTTTAAGCCAGTAAGTTTGGAGTGATTTGTTATGTGACAATAGATAACAAGAACAAAAAAATAGCTATTCAACTAGTGCGCTTGATCTGATCCACCTTATTATGTTCAAGTGTTTGGGTTTTTTTCTCCCTTCATTATGCTTTCACTTTTCAGTATTATAATTGTTTTCTCATTGTTCTTGGCTGCCCATTCCTATCAGTATTCTAAGATGCTTTGACATCTTTCTTCTTTATATCAATTATATAAAAGAGAAGGGGAAATGTTGCAAAGGGGGAAATTTTCTAGCATAGGCTAAAATGCATTGACTGTTTTGTGTATGTGGAGGGATTGAATTCAGTTAGAGAATAGGCATTTCTTTGGGAATAGCAGTGATGGAATTAGAGATAGTGTGTGTGATTAGAGATAGAGATGGTAGAAGTAGGATGCAAATTCATCAGCAGCTAATGGGGAAGGAGATGGTGAAAGGTAAAAGAGAAAGTAGAGCATAAAGTTATTTCCTAGAAAGTCAGAGAGACTGAAAGGAAATGGGAATTAACATATGATTGTTGGGAAGAATTGAGGCTCCATTCGAGATCAATATTTGTAACTTAAAGTTTGGTCAGTAAGCATGATTTTAGACAAGTTTCGCTTAACATCCCTATGTGCACATGCATATAGAGAGGTTGAGGTAAACTTTTTTATTTTTATCTTAGAATGTTTATTATATATATTCTATATATATATGTA
>NW_006437828.1:4759412-4763883 GCF_000325575.1 Pteropus alecto
AGTGCCTCACATAATAAATGAAAGCAGCAAAGAGGACACACATGCACACACACACACACACACACACACACACACACACACACTAATTCTACTTTCAACTCAATATCCCATATCTATTTTTTAATTATTTTTTCTGAGAATCATTACATTATACATAATCAATATCATAGTCTATTTATAATATAATTTTTCTTTTCATAAATCAAATATCTTAAAATATAATAAACATGCCATCATCTAAAATCACTTATTTCTTCTTTATTTTAATTATCTTCTGCCTGTCTGGCAAGGAATAGTCAGAACCAATTTCTGTTGCCATTATGCTCTTCACTGTAACTCTTTTCCCTTCGCTCCTTAGTTTAATCCCTTGAGAATCTATTGGATGTTAAGAGTGTGTAGGTCTCTACCACATCCCCACATCTGCTCCTTTATTGCTGTCATCACTATCTAAAATTATCTTGTGTCTTCATTTGTTTACATATATACTATATCATCTGTCTTCCTGACTGAAATGAAAATATCAAAAGGGGATGCATTTTGTCTACCATATTAAACCTTGTAGTCTAAGGATCTTGCACATAGTAAATACACATAGACATACCTGGAAAGAAGGAGGGAGAGAGGGATGGAGGGAGGGAATGAGGAAGGAAGGCTGGATGGATGAAAGGAAGGAAGAAGGAAGAAGGAAGGAAGGAAGGAAGGAAGAAGGAAGGAAGGAAGGAAGGAAGGAAGGAAGGAAGGAAGGAACGAAAGAAAGAAAGAAAGAAAGAAAGAAAGAAAGAAAGAAAGAAAGAAAGAAAGAAAGAAAGAAAGAAAGAAAAAATTCAATACTAAACTTATTGGGAAAGCAAATGTAGTTACAAAATTTTATGACTTTCCTTATTAAAATGAATTTCATCTCTGCTTTATCTGTTGAAATCTTCTATGTGAGATATCTAATAGTATAATTTATGCATAGTTTTCCTATCAGTTTTCTCTTTCAACCACACTCCAGAGTAGCAGGCAGAGCAACTTGCATTACTAAAGTACAAAATGACTGGAAATTATGAGACACATCAAAGTTCCTTTTGGAAAATTTTTCTCAAAATGTTATCTACAGGGATATAATATGCATCAGTGATTCTGTGTTTTAAGGTTAGCAGAATTTTTGAAATAATAAAGATTATATATAAAATTATATATCCACCCAAGACAATAATTGCCATATAGTGAGACTCTGTCCAAATAAGTTGATTCCTGCACTTTAAATTGGTCCCTGACCATGTTGTTTAATGTCAGCAGACAGTAGTGTGCAAGAAAGTTTGACTGGCAGAAAAGGGCATTTTCAAAGTCACATAGCATGAACATTTTTTGTATCGGGACCCATTATAAGAAAAAAAAAGTAAGTGGCATTTCAATAAACTGTCTATTTTTTTTTTTAAATTTTATGTAGCAAGACAGAAAGCAACTGTTATTCATTTGTGCATAGTCATGAAATGCATAAGATCACTTGTCCATTATGAGGAACCATATGCAAGAATAATAGCAACACATGTAGTATCAATTTGCATTTTTAATCATCTATAAATAGAGAAGCATTAGATGTAAACACACACCAGGACAAATTTCATAATTGATTGAATATTAAGATTTAGAAGCAGTTATGTCTTTAGGATCGCCCCCAGAATATTAATTTATTTTTGTAACTGAGGTATATTAATTGCAGGCAGCTTGCATGGCAGTCTGGACTCATTGAAGAGCTTTTTTCTTTTTCTGGGACCCTGAAAAACTACCAACTTTTGGAGTTGCTTGTTAAATAGGTTGGAGTAGCACACCCAAATGAGTCAGATGTTGCCTCCAAAATTCACAGAAGCCCAGTAGTGTTGTGCCTCCTTCTTGACTTTAGGGGAGGCCAGATGCAACGACTTATCCTTCACCTTAGAAGAGATTCCCCAACAAACCTCAGACAACAGGGCTCCTAGACATTTTGATGAGATAGAAGCCCTTTGAATTTGGTGGTGGGGCTGGGGGGCTATCTCGCAATTTCTGACACCTGTATGTCTTCCCAATACATCTACTAATTGCTATTTTGGGTTCACCAGGTCCAATTAGCATAATAGCACCAATCTAAAGGACCACCATGACAACTTGGGAAAGAAGAAGGTGTCCAAGGTCCCTGTGGGGTAAATTATGACAGAAGGCTGGATAGTTTACATATCTTTGAGTTAGACAGTGAAGGTGGATTGCTGGCTTGTCAGTTGAAACCAATGTCTGGTGTTTACTAACTGGTGTGTTTTTAAAAAGTGCCAGATCAATAGCTGCATTCCAAGTACCAAGGCTGTGTTTTGTTCCAGCAATGGAACCATCTGAAACAGAAACTGCGATTTGAGTCACCATGGGATTAAGTTTGCCATAGCCTTTTGTCATTCTTTAAGATCAGTATTCTGTGCAAGCCAAATAGGAATCATCACCCTTGTATCTTCAAATCCCTGATGGTGACACTAATCTCTGCAATTTCTCAAGGAGTGTAGCATTGCTTTTGGTAAATATGCTGGTAGATAAAGGCTGTTCTGGTGGTTTCCAAGTAGCCTTTCCTACCAAAATAGACATGATTCCATGTCAGGAGAACGATGTGGGGGTTTTGCCAGTTGCTGAATATTTTTATTCCAATATGGAAATGTGGAAATGTGGAATGTGGACATAATCACTGGATGGTTTTGGGAGAGCCACGAGGACTTCTGTGAGAGATGCCTGACCTACAACCTCATTGATCATTTGATCTCTTGAGCTCCTACTCTGACTAGGTGACCAGAGTGATATTTTGAGCTTCAGGAATTTGTGTCAGTTCAGAGCCAGTGCTCAGTAGGTCCTCAAAGTCTGATTTTTTCCATCTAGCCAATGCATAGTCACCTGGACACATGGCTCTATGTTCTTTTAGGGAAAGTTATAAGACTAACAGCATACATTTTTAGCAGTGTCCTAGTGTTTTTTCTTAAGGAGTCTCCTATATTCAGGGTGCTCTGAGTCTCTAAATTGGCTCAAGTTTGAGGAACTGATTGAGGGGTCAGGTCTCTTGTTTTGATTAATCAAACTAAATTAATGTCTACTAGACCTAAACCTCCCCCACCTGTAAAGCTCAAGAAAGAACTTAATAGAATGCCTACTTATTTATATTCTATACACACTATGATCTTCTAGTAAATTCCACATATTTCAAAAAGTCAGACTATTATGACAACTGCCTATCTTTACAGTAAACACATCTACCTTATCCTTGCTCTTTAGCGATGCCACTTGGCCCCTGACAACCTGAGATCTCATTATTCCCTTCACATGAGAGCCAGGTTTGATGGTAGCAGTTCCCACCCTATTTCTGACTTATAGAGACAAGAAACCACAGAACACTTCAAGGACTCTAGTGATCCACTCTCCACTCCTTGCAAATTTATATTTCACATCCATGTTGAAAAATGTGTCCTCTGGAACTCTGCAGATTGAAGACACAGAACTTACAAAATAAATACACTCTACATTCCAGTCTCCCTAAATTTTTGGATACCTTCTTCTATAGTATAAGATACTTCTGTCATTTAGACTTCATTTAGGCACGGGTTTCTAACCCTTCAAGCTAAAACATTGAATGCAGAATCTCTGCTTGGTGAGCCTATATCATTATTTTGGCCTGATTCACTTCATATTTCTTCCAGTAGGAGCCAACATTCTTAAGATCTCTTTCTACATATGCTCCTCAGATTTCTGTTAATATAAATTGGAAATATCATGCAATTCTTTGGATATGTAGCACATGTCCTTATGGGACACAATTTGTACCTCATCATTTGAGGTCTGCTGGGACCTGTGTCTACTTATATGCTTAGAAGTGAAGAATGAAGGTGGGGGTAGGTCTTGAAGAGAATGAATAGTGCCTCAATAGGAAACTTTCTGGCAGATGCCATTAAAGTTTCTTTAAGAAAAGGATTGCCTTTCTCAGGCAGAGATGGAGGGTTACTGGAAAAATAGACTCAGCAGAAATCATTGGTTTGATATTCTCACCTTCATTTGGGCATTCCTATATGAGCCTATTTGAATTTTCAGCTTTTTACTTCTTTTCAAACAATTACATTAAGAGAAAAAATCCTGAGCAGTTGATAATTCAATTTGCGTTATAATTCAACCACTTGCAAGATCAGAGTCTCGGTTTGCTTTTTAGAAATTTTGACTCAGAAGTTTCAGGAGTTAAGAGTGTGTTGTAGGCAAATACAGAAACTTTGATATTATTTTTGCAGATTTTGAGGTGGTAATCTGAAGTCCTGAGCTCATGCTTTTCTTTTCCCACTTTTTTCATTGCAGTTCAGAGCAACTATCTAATTCCATTAAACTCTTTAATTAAATTGTTGTAATTGTTGCTGAGAAGTTCATGTTCCATATATGTTTGCTTAAGAGTACTCTATGGCTATATTTGGTGTATCTCTATTGCATCACGCCATGAACT
>NW_006437828.1:4763899-4785215 GCF_000325575.1 Pteropus alecto
ATACTAAATTGAATTAGACGGCCAATGCCAGAAGTCCCAGAATCAATGAGAACAATTTATCCTTAAGATTCTGTTACTTTAGAACCAATGCTATAACCAAAATCTGTATCAGTCAGCACTCAACCAGAGAGTAGAGGACATATATTAAAATGTTTATTTTCAGGAATTGGATTGGTTGATTGTAGGGGCTGGTTGGGCAAACCCATAGAGCAGACAAACAAGGATGGCAGGCTACAACTCTGAGGCATGGGCTAAAGCTCCTTCATATTCATCTCCATAGTTTCTCCTTCACTAGAGAAGCTTCAGCTCAGCTTTTGAGGCCATTCAACTGATTGAATTTGGTTAACCTAGCTTATCTAGGAAAATCTTCTTACTTAAAATCAGTAAGCCCTTTACTGATTATGGACTTTTAACCACATCTACAAAAACCTTCATAGCAACACCTAGATTACAGTTTGATTGCATAGCTGAGGACCATAGCCTAGTAAGTTAACAAATCAAAAGGCCATCACATTCTAGATATTATGTTCATTCAGTAAGAACCCCCACTGCTTGATTCCAATTAAAGAATCACTTTTGAGTTAGAAGTTAACAAGATTATTTAAGTAGTCACTAATGTCAGCCTTGTTATTAATATCATCTCAAAGTTTGGATTAATAGCTTTATGCCTTAGAATTGCCACAACATCTATTCTTCGTCTTTTAGTGAATTCACCCCATCTTCCTAGGTTGCATAAAGGAGCCATACAAATTCAAGTTCAACTGGCAAATAATTAGGAAGTCTGAGTTGGGTTTTATCAGCCTTCCAATCAAGGAGAAGAGGAACTTCTCCTCCCTAGGATTCAGAAAATCCTCCAGCATTATTCAAGTACTCTCAGTTGAGAGAATATGCTAGTTAACCACATTGACTATAAGAGATCACAATTCATAGGAAAAGGTACTTTATCCTGACCCAATTGAGTTTAAGTATCTAGTTTCTGGAATGAAAATTATATGAATATCTCTTATTTTTATATGAATATAGCAGGAACTTAGTCAGAACAACATTTTTTCCCTAGAATTATCTTTATCATACTTGTGGCAACTCCTCCAATTTATTTTGTTGACTTCTTAAGTAAATCATTTGATGTGTGTGTGTGTGTGTGTGTATGTGTGCATGTGTGCCAGTGCTGCTCTATTCAATCTGAGTAATTGAGTTTTTCTTAAAATCTGAAAACATACAAGTAAACTGACTCTCACTAAAAATAACAGAGAGTGGTCTCTTAAATTTGATCTTCTCCCTATTATCTATCAGTTGAGACAATTACCTATCAGGGAGACAATTGCTGATTTATTTCTACAGTATTTTCTAAGAGTAGAGAAATAAAATATTGAATCAGTATAGAAAAAAATGGGTGAGGCTACGATAATTCAGCCATCTTTCCTCCTGCTACTTTGTTATTCTTTATTACTCTACATTATGTTACTCTTGCTGTTTTTTTAGGGTCAATTTACCAAAATGTTTACTAGATAAATTATCATTAGACCTACATAAGATTTTTATTCAATTCTCTTTAGTAGGCCATCATCTTTGTAATAAAACACAATTTTAAATTGGGAGTTTTAATCAAAGTATCAAGAAGCAAAAAGCAAAATTCTGAGAAGATATTTGAAATATCTATGAATGTCACAGTGATGCTTGTACAAGTCTACCATACAGGGCTTTTGTGTGAGTGTCAAATTCTGTCAGGTTCATCTTAAAGAAGCGTAACACTTCAGGAGAGGTTTCAAGAGGTTTAGGATGAAATTATATTCATGTTTTGCATGGGTCAATAGTTATTGCTGTTGGTCATCGTCAGGTTGAACAGAGGCATGTTGCTGCATTTCAGTTATAAGAAACTTATTAAATAACTTTTTCCACAAAGCTATGATTAACCACATTTTGATGCTCTATACTTAAGTAACCAAATAATTTCATTTTATTTTAAGTCACCAGTGATTTTTTGATATTTTATATACTTGTCATGTGTTAATTTTAGACTCATCAAGAGATTTTTACAACTGGAACACATTAGATTACCATAGTAGGAAGTTAGTATTTCTAATAAAAACTAAAGATCCTGTGCTGACTCCCTAGCATGATATGACAAATGTAACCCATGGCACTATTTTATCACTAAGGGATATAGAATTTCACAGGGAAACATAGATATCTGCTCAAATAGCTTGTTATGTGAATCAAAAGCCAGATAATATAAGTTCTTAGGAAATTATTTATTTTTAATTAATATATTACTTTGTGTCATAAACAAGCATTTTTTTTCTTTTTTAGAGGTTGTATTTAATTGTTTTTTTTTTGTTTGTTTTTTTCTGTTTGTTTGCTTGTTTGTTTTTTTGCTTTAAGTATCTATTAAAATATATCTGGTTTTTGGAAAGGCCATTTTATAGTGGTGATATTTTGATTATTTCATTCGATTCTTTATTAGTACTAGCTATTGCAGAATACTCCTAATTTATATTCTGACTTTCCATGCTTTCTACTGTCTATTTTCTTTATATATTTTACTTTCTAAATTTTCAACTATGCACTTTTTAGTGTAAAACTGTGTTACATACGATTTTGAAATAAAAACTTGTATTTTCTCCCATCTAGCTCATTGTCAATGTTGTTCCCTCTAACGAGGATGTCTTTCAAGCACTCACAACCCTATTTCCATTTATAGAAATCTTTGTCTTTAAGATTCATCATAAAGACTCTTCTGCCAATATGAACTTGATACTTCAGGTTCCATATAAACTTCTTTCTTTGAAATAAATGTCTGTAGTTTCCCTTATTATTCATCATTTAGGATTAAATCTCATACTCCCTTTTCTGTAGGGTAGGAACCAATTGTATGCCTTTATATTCCGTCATAATACAGTACTTAATATAGTGCCCAGCAGAGAAGTTAGCATATAATAGATGAACAATGTAATTTTTGAAAAAGACTGATTATCCTTTTCTTTGAAGGCATAGGGCTGCCCATCTTGAGACAACATTTCTCATTGTCCTTTGTTGATGCTCTGGCCAGGTGACTAACTTCCTGCCAATGGAGTTCAAGCAGAATTGCTGTGGGAAATTTTATATTTTCCTTTTAAAAAGTAAATCCCTTGCCCTGGGCAAACCTATCCCCCAAGCACAGAGGCCTCAAATCTCTTGGGGTATAATGGGAAAACTTATTAGAAGCAATCTTGGCCTCTGAATAACTGAGAAATGGAGCTGTTTAAGGGACTTAGAATGTACACTTTAGGATAACTGTTTGAAAAAGAAACAACAATAACAAAGCCCTTTTATTAATTCTTTAACCCATTGTTTTATGGGGCTCTGCTTGTTTTTCTTTCTTTTCTTTTTATTTCTTATAGTAATCTTGCTTTAACCTAATTTATTTAATAAAATAAATAAATCAATTTGAAGAAGTTGAGAAATTTTATATTCATTTAATATATAAAATATCTGTAAAGAATCCAGTCTTTTGAATATCAAGAAACTACAAAAATACATTATGTATTTTGGACCACCTCTGTTGGAGAATATGATAACTTATTTAAAATTATGTTTATAAAATTTTTGGAAAACCTGAAAATTATAATTGTCCATGAGCTGTTAATATCATCCGTTTTATGGGGGTAAATATCAAATAGTTATTTCTTAAAACAGAATTTTTGTTAGAAAGCAGTGGTTTGAGAAGTTACTTAAAAATCATGTACTGAATTTGTTTTTCAGTGAGTTTTAAAAACATTCTGTTTTAATTATACGTATGTTTAGCTCAACGATATTCATCTTTTAAATGTTTTACAAATTTTAACAAATTTGTCTTTACAGGACCCTCTTGTAATATTTTAAGACCATAAAATTGAACCAGAGAATTAATATATTATTTTACCAAAAAGGGGATATTTTGGACATAGGTTAGTACTATTAATTAGCCAATGTTCACTTTTTAATCGAACATGAGATATAGCAATATAATGAAAGGCTATTTTTTGTTTCACATGACTGAAACCTGAAATTTCATCAGTTATACTTAAATGTATTCTTCAGCTATTTCTAACTAAAGGAAAAGGGGGAAAAGTTAAAATATGAGTTATAAACCTATCTAATCACGATAGTTCATTTTTCCAGATTATTTAAGTTTTCAATATTTTTTCCAGTTTGCTGTGCTAGAATTAAATAAATATTTGTACCAAGTACTCACTCTATGTTACCTGAGAAGTATTTTATGTTTGCATATCATTACTTTTAGAAAGTATGTATTTGATGGTCAGATATATATGAAGTTGACATAACAATTTTTGTTATACTCTGAAACTTTCTATACCTTAAACATAGATGTGCAGGTTGAGTAGTTTGAACAGTTTGAACTAATCATAGCTTTGTGGAAAAAAATATTTAATAAGTTTCTTATAACTGAAATGCAGCAACATGCCTCTGTTCAACCTGACGATGACCAACAGCAATAACTATTGACCCATGCAAAACATGAATATAATTTCATCCTAAACCTCTTGAAACCTCTCCTGAAGTGTTATGCTTCTTTAAGATGAACCTGACAGAATTTGACACTCACACAAAAGCCCTGTATGGTAGACTTGTACAAGCATCACTGTGACATTCACAGATATTCTGGTTTTGGCAACTGTTCGAGATTTGTGGCTCTCCTTTGACATTTACAAAGATTCAGAATATTTCCAAAAAGGGCTGTAGCATTTCACTAGATATGTGGTTTCTTCAAAGGCCGCTTTCAGATTAAAGTGTTTATGAAATTCTGGGTGGAGGTAGTATGAGATTGGATCTGAAAAGTATTTATTTTATTCAAAATAAGAAAGGGGAAAGTAAACAGACGTCTAGTTCTACGAAATGAAGATGAAAAATAAAAAGAGGCTATTTCTTCAGTTGTTTTGTGTTTCTAATTGCTAAAGTTTGAAGAGGCTCTTGTTTGGCTTTGTAGAATAGCATTCATTGCGTAAAACAATTCACATGGCTCTGAGTGCATTCACGCTAATTAGTTCATCTTTTGGGGACGCATTTTTCTTTCTTTCTTTTTTTTTTTGTATTATAACCTGTTTAAATTACTGAAAAAAATTGTTCTGTCTTAAAAGATGCTGAAGTTTAGTTGGAAGTCTTTGAACCTCCTTGTTGGATGAATCAACTTTAGGAAGTTTATGTGAATAATGAGATCGAGAAATACAAGTAAAAATCCTGAGAGGATGTGAAACACAGTGAGGGCAGAAGGTTAGAATTCAGGTTACGTTTTTACTTCCTTCAGCCTTGATATTTTGATTTGGAGAGTGTGATTTTGGTAACTTATAACAACCACAGAACATCAGCAAAAAACATGTCTTTATTTTATCAGAATTCAGTAGAGGAGAGTGTTTTAGCGATGCTCAGAATAATTTTTGACAAAAAAAAAATGTGTGAGGGTGCGTGTGTGTATATATATATATATGCAACATAAAATATTAATTAAGTTTTTGCAGAAGATTGTATATACATAAAATTGATATATGTATCTACACATATATATGTGTGCATGTAGGCTAGCACTGTGATTGACGCTAGAGAGGTATATATTTATGAAGATGTTAATTTGGGTCTCTTATTCTTATAACACTCACTGTCTTCTTTCTAGTAGAGCCTGAGGCTATATACGCCTGGTATTTAGCAATAATGCAGAGTCCACTTGGTGATAAATTTCATCTATACTAAGGTTGGTCATACATTCTAATAAGTTTCTACTGGGTCAGAACCAGACATATTTGAGAGATCTTTCTCACAATACAATACCATGAGTTTTCTCTGCTATTCTATTAACTAATCACGATGGTGGTGTGAGGCTATCTTCATGACACAGGTATTCTATGTGCGTGTATAATTCGTGTGTGTCTCAGAATGAGACACATATTCTTTCTCTCTTAGAATTTCCCATATGTTCTTGCAGATATTCCTGCCTGCAGGCATCTGTTTACTGTCTACACTGACCAGCTTTGGGATTTTAATGACTTTATCATGTTCTAATTGGAGACTCTCCCATGATGAGGCCCATAAAAATAAAGTACCCAATGTCCTTAGATAAGTGTCATTTAAACAAAACTTTGAAAACAGCAGCGGTTTCAGTTTTCAATCCCGCAGATGCAGCCTTTAAAACAGGGATATATGAACGCAAGTAGCAGACTTGAGGAGAGACTGAAGGGAACACCAGTTGAAAACTGAGAGAGTAAAATAGGAAAAGAACACCAACCAATAAAGGATGCTTTATCGAGCACATCGACACTGTGGATCGCTGGCATCCAATCCTGCTAGTTGCCAGTGGAGAACACAGCAAAGAAAGAGAATTGCAAACACAGCTGAAGTAGCAGAATTATCTCAATTCATTAGTGCCCACCTAGATGGAGACGAAGCAGAAGCCTGTCAAAATACTAAAACATCTCTACGATCAAGGACAAAGTCTTCTCCTTCTGAGAAGGTAAATTTTAAAATTTATATATATTAAAAAAAAAAAAAGGGTATAGAGAACCTCTTTGCAGAATCTGCAACATCTTCTTAACAATATCGTTTGATCAAAGGGAAGAAGACATGGTTCTAATTTTAGAACTCTGATATCTTATCAGTCGTCACTGGAATAAGTCACAGAAATGTAATATTATAGTAAGTGACCAGAAAACAAAGATGAAATAAAAGATAAAAAGAGAGATTCCATCCTTTTTTTCTGAATTTACAGATATATTATGTAAATTAAAACAAACTATTTTAAATATAAAACAACTAGGTCAAAATGCTTCTTGAAAAATACCTGATACAATTTGCTGAGATAGAGATGACATGCTTTTGAGGGGTTACTGTTTGATGTAGCTGTTAAAAAAAAAAAAAGTTAATGCAGTGTGAGTTTGATGGACTATGACAGTAATGTCACTCTGTGAGTACTCACCGCTGCTCTCACATGTAGGGCACTGGGTCTCAGAATGCCTGTTCTCTTACTGCTTTCGCCCAAGGTATCTGCTTTATCCCTCTAACAGACCATCAGGAGGCATACAAATATCTGGCTTTAATCTAGTTTTCAGTATCTGCCCTTAACATCTTGGTTTGGGGGAACCATCTAGCTTCCTTTTTATGAACTCGGGTCTTCCACCACATTGAAATCTGTATCATTGATATTCCAGATTTTTAGATGAAAGATCTCCACTTTTTACTCTAGCAAGGAAGGCTATTGTCTCTCAAGTCTACTTTGACTCTTTTTTGAAACAGAATAGAGTGCATGGCAATACTTGACTGGGAATTCGAGATGACCAGAAACCCTATTCATTATCATCCAAGAAATGATGCAAAAAAGAAGCATTTAAATATTACAGGATCTCAAATTGGGGTGGTGCAGTCACATGACAACATTCTGTCCTGCCTGTGCCATGAGTGTTCCCACTTTTTGAGGAATGAATCCTTCAAACAGTCGTGTCTTCTTTTACAAATGCTGTTTTACATGAAAACCTGACTTTGGGGCCAGAGATGTGATATGTATATTATCAGAATATGATGGATGCTAAGGAAAAAGGACATTTTCTTCTAGACCTTAGAGATCAGATCCTAGGATACAAAGAACATTGGGAACCACACAAATTGCCCATGACTCCAACTCTAAATCGAAGCAAACTAATGGATTCAGAGCAACAGAGGATGAAAAGTTTAGCTAAATGGTTTTTTGTTCCATATTGCAACTAGCATTTTTGCTATCACTTGTCAAGTTTGGGTGTGGCAAGCCAGATGGTTATCTAGAAAGTTTATTAAAATACTATTTTCTTTTCCAACTTCATTATATATGAGTTTGATATATATATATGAGTTTGATTTTGTATGTACTTCATTCAAAATAATACATCACAAGAGATTGAAAGCAGAAACAGAGACATTAAAGAGGTTTTGAAACATCTAACAAAATGCCACTCTTCTCAGCATGTTTGTTTTAATTTTTGAAAATATGTTTTAAAATATAGTTCACTATGTAATTGTCATATTTTTATATTTAAATGAATGCTTTTTTTTTTTTTTTAGAATTTTCTGAGTTTTTATTTCAAATACAATACAGCAGGGAGTGGCTTCATTACTGCTGGGTGATAATGTAAGAACTGACTCTCCTTTCTCTAGGCCTCCTCTGATATCACCCCACCAGGAATGGGGACAGCTGCTTCGTTATTGATTGTGGAGGTAAAATTCCAGTGTCTCCAACATGTAGTACACCGACACCATGGGAGGGTGGGCGCCTTACTGTTAAGGGTAGAGATAAACCCTAGATCCCAATTTCAGTTTCCCTGACATCACTCTGGAGGGTCAACTCTGTGCCTCATTTAAGCCTGGCCAGGTTGGAAGTCCCGTTTCTCTCTCAGCCTTTGCTGACCGAGCTGGGGCTTCAATTTTCTCTCTGTTGTTATGTTGTTTGGCCAGTACATAATAATTATTGTCCAAAAGTTTTCTGCGTTGCTAAGTTACCCATTCTTGATCCTTTGGCTAGAGACAATATACTTCTCACAGGACTCTTTTTGAGTGTGCCCATTCGTGTTTCTGTACTGCTGACTTCTCTAGCAATACGTGAGGCAGAAAGAAAATCCAGGGGACTTGCCATTGTGTCTTTCTTCACGCTCCAAGGTCTCTACCTGGTCCGCCTTCTTTTCTCCATACTTCAGAGTTTTCTTATATTTGTTTTATGCATCATTTCTAGGATTTTCTGGGGTGCTTAGCAGGAAGTGTAAAACAATTATTTTCTGAATTACAAATGTATCAAAGCTCATATTTCTTTGACATTTTTGCCTGCCAATAAAACATCATATGTCATTGAGAATTACTGCTAATTGGGGTGATATCATTCCCAAAGGTATAATGAGTTTAAGATGCCTAATTATTGAAATGAGGCTCCCAGATACTTATGACACATCTGTCTTATGTTAAGTAGTTTTATTACAATAATCTGAACGGCATGGGTCTCACAGCTATGCTTTTTGGTAGGAGACTTCATAAATATTAGTAACAATGTAGAAAGATTTGGATACAGGATAGGGATCTGTGTTTAACCAGATCTTGAGAATCTCTGAATAAAGACACTGGTGATGGCAAAATTTTGAGCAAAGCTGCAAAACAAATAAAAATTAACGCCATGAAAATATTACTGTTAGGAGCTAGTCCCTAGAATAACTGAAAGAAAAATCAAGTTTCAGAAATTTGATATAAAGACTACTCTTTGAACAGAGTAAGCATTATATTGCAATTTTTTTCAATATTAATCTTAGTTTATATGAGATAGTCAAATTAAAAGTACCAATAAAATATTTAATTTCTTAATCACTTAAGAAAATATTGATATCTTATTTGTGAATTCAAATGTTGAAATCACATGAATTTTCATCAGTTAAAACATATAAGGATTAGAAATGTTGAATGAATCCAGTTATATCCTGATGTCCTTACAAAAAAAAAAAAAAAGATTTTAATGCATTCTAAAAATATTTTAATGCAATTACATAATTATTTTATTAGGGAACTAATATTAAAGATTAAAGATAAGATGTGTTTTTGATGTTATGAGGAATTTACTATAAAAAAATTAATGAACAAATGTTTTTTGAACAGTAAAATAAGCTTCAGATAGGTTTGGGTGGAAATCTATAAAATATCAAATTTCTCTTACATAACAACAGCTTCTCTGTTACACTGATATTTCATGTTAATAGCTTCATTAGTCAATAAGAAAATAACAATATGTTTATTTTGACTTGTATGAGAGTTTGAATATAGCTTATGTATATGACAAAGATGCAGACACATATTGCTGCCAGTGGAAAAATGGTCAAATTCTCTAAGTCATAAAGATTTTGAGTTCAGATAAAAAATTAACATTGATTTTTTTTATATACACTTGCATATCTAGATATATGTATCAATATTTGTTATGTTGCACTACTTATAGTTGAGTTTTGCTTCTAAGGCTTCTGGCAGACTTCGGTAAATCTTTGAACATGTTTAGTTATAACTATTTTTCTAAAACCAATGTTTATAAAAAAAATTAGTGTACACAATAGACATGCAAAGTAAACCATATTAGTCAAGCAAGGGTCAAACAGTAATACCCATTGGCTGTGCTTCCAAAACAATTTTCCATGCTACATCGAGATGTCAAGGGAGAGTGAACAATTTGAAATTAATATGCCAAACAAAATGACTCATTTTATTCAAGACACTTAAGAACTCATCTCCTGTTGCCTTTGAGCAGTCAGAAGCTATTGCAGCCAGAAAAAAAAGAAAAAGAAAAAGAAAAAAAACAGCTGTGAAAATAACACTATTTTGAATAGAGGGCTTCAGTTAGAAAAATGTAAAATTGCGACACCACACAGCTTACGCCAGGAGTATACAACTCTGTCAAGAAAAAAACGCAATTTTTTTTTTCTCCTTCAAAGTATTGGTCCATAATAAGTGTATGTAAAAAAAAAAAAAAGGCAAAGATTTAATAACAAAGGCAGGTCAGCAATGTAAATGTCATGTGAAACTGAAAGGTGAAGTTCCAGTCAAGATGATGAAGCAGAATACCATTCTCACCTGCTCTCATGTGCTCTCATGACCACATCGAAATTTCAACTAAATTATAAAAAATCAATCAGGAGAACCACTTAAAGATTCGCTGAACAGAGGTCTTATAACTAAAGATATAAAGAAGCAGCCACTCTGAGATGGGAAGGAGGGGTGGAGATGCTAAACATGCTGACTCCACTGCACAGTAAACATGTAGCAGTTAATAATCAGGGGGGATATCTCAGCTATGGAGGCCGCCCTTGAGGAGTAAGGGGTCATACTCCACACAAGACTCTCCAGCCCAAGCATCCAATGCTCAGAAGAGGAACCTCCACAACATCTGGCTGTAAAAATCAGTGAGGACTCCATCCTTTGGGGTGAGACTGACAGCTGCTGGAAACCCAGGTGTCCTCATAAAGGGCCATGCACAAACTTACCGGCTCACTGGCACTCACCCTGGACTCCTGCAGAAAGATAGCAGCTTGGAGGGCACAAGAGAATATGGAGAGAGAATGAGATATGTGAATTTGGGATGAGGGCTGGAAGGATAGCCACTGTCACTGAGTTGAGCCCTCCTCTCCCACAGCCAGCAGGTGGGCACTATCTTTCCTGCATTGAGCGCTCCCTCCCACTCCCCTCCTTGGCTAAATCTGAATCTGCACTGGCCAGATGAACACCACTCACCCTACCCTGATGTCTCCCTGAGACCCTGCCCCACCCAACTCCCACAGCACCAGAGGCTCTTTCAGCTTTGGGCAGCCGGCCTGGACCCACGCAGCGCTGAAAGCTCTCCTGGTGGCAAACAGTTGACTCACCTCACTCTTCAGTCTTTCTTAAAAATTATCAAAGGTCTGCAGGCTCAAGCAAGTGTTGACTAGCCTTGGTGTACCCTGTACTTTTTACCGAGTAACACCAAACCCAGTACTGGTGGCAGCCAGCCTTAGTTCATAGGATGGCCCCTCCCATCTGCCTCCAGGCCAAGCACAGGTAGCTGCCAACTGTGGATCATTTGGTAGCTTCTAGCAGGGAACCCTGGACCAGTCACAGGCAGTGGCTGAACTTGGCTTGCACTGGAGCCGTTCCTTAGAGGCTCCACAATCAGCATACATGGTGGCCAGCTTCAGACCACTACCAAGCACCACCCGATTAGCTCCACAAATGGTACACCCAAATGGTGGTCTCAGCAGGCACCAAAGCCTGCTGGGGCAAATCCTGCTCTGTGAGACTGGCCTCCGCATAGCAGATCTTACACTGTGGCCATAGCCAGTCTTCACAGCCAGGCAGCCTGAGGGTTAGTCACAGTCCTTAAATGCCAATAGCAATCAAGGCTCAACTAAAACAGAAGGGCACACACAACCCACACAAGAGACACTACTGTAGCATCTGGATCAGGAGATCGCACCACGGGGCCCCACATGTAGCAAATCTACCTTATACATAGAGAGAGGCAGCCAAAATGAGGCAATGAAAAAATGTTTCAAATGAAAGAACAGGAGAAAACTTTAGAAAAAGAACTAAACAAAATGGAAACAAACTACTTACTAGATAACAGAATTCAAAACATCAGTTACAAAGATGTTAAAGAAACTTAGGGAAAAAATAGATGAACTCAAGAACTTCAACAAAGAGATAATAAGCATAAAAAAAGGGCATAGAAATCATCAAAAGGAACCAGTCAGAAATAAATAATATAATATTTGAAGTGAAGAACACACTAGAAGGAATCAACAACAGATTATATAAAGCAGAGGATCAAATCAGCAATTTGGAAGATATGGTAACAGAAAATATTCTATCCGAACAGCAAAGAGAAAACAAATTTTAAAAAATGAGGATAGTTTAAGAGACATATTTTTCAAATGCACATAAAACATTTTCCAGGATAGAACACATGTGAAGTCACAAACAATGTCTCAATATATTTAAGATTAAAATCATATCAAGTATCTTCTTTGACCACATGATACAAAACTAGGATTCAAATACTTAAAATAACTGAAAAGCACAAGAACACATGAAGCCTAAATAGCATTCCATTAAACAATGAATGAGTTAACAATGAGAATAAAGAAGAAATCAAAAGGTGCTTTGAGACAAATGAGAAATGAAAACAAAATGACCTAAAATCTATGGGGCAGAGCAAAAGCAGACCTAAGAGGAAAATTTATAGCAATACTGGCCTATGTCAAGAAACAAAAAAAAATCTCAAATAAATAATCTAACCTTACACCTAAAAGAACTAGAAAAAGAACAGCAAACAAATACTAAAGTGCGTAGAGTGAAAAAGTAATAAAGATCAGAGAGAGAAAAAAATAGAGTCTAAAAAAACAATACAAAAGATTAATGAAACCAAGAGCTGCTGTTTTAAAAATGTCAACAAAATTAGTAAAGTTTAACCAGGCTCATCAATAAAAAAAATGAGAGGACCCAAATAAATAAACTCAGAAATGAAAAAAGAGACGGGAACACTGACACTACAAAAATAAAAGAATTATAACAAAATACTATGAACAATTATATGCCAACAAATTGGACAACCTGGAAGAAATGGGTAAATTACTAGAAACATGCAATCTTCCAAGAGTGAATCAAGAAAAAACAAAATAAATCTGAACAGACTGATTACTACTAACAAAATCGAATCAATAATCAAAAAACTTCCGACAAACAATGTGCTGGACCAGATGGTTTCGTAGGGGAATTTTAATGAACATTCAAAGAAGAATTAACACCTATTCTTCCCAAACTATTACAAAAACATTCAAGAGTAAGAAAAGCTCCTGGCTCATTTTATGAGGTAAACATTACCCTGATTCCAAAATTAGACAAAGATATTACAAAAAAAAAAAAAGAAAATTATAGGCCAAATCAAATTCAGCAATACATAAAAAGATCCTACACCATGATCGAGTGAGATTTATTCCCAGGATGCAATGTTGGTTTCAATATCTGCAAAACAATTAATGTGATACACTGCATAAACAAAATTAAGGATAAAAATTATATGATTCTATTAATAGATGCAGAAAAAGTATTTGATAAAATCCAACATGTGCTTATGATAAAATCTCTCAGAAAAGTGGGAATAGAAGAAGTATGCCTCAACATACTAAATCCATATATGACAAACACACTGCTAACATCATACTCAATGGAGAAAGCTAAAAGAGTTTTCCTAGCTACAGCAATCAGATAAGAAAAATAAATAAAAACATCCAAATTAAAAAAACATTTAAATTGCCATTATTTGCAGATGACATGATACTATACACAGAGAATCCTAATGATTTCACCAAAAAAATTACTAGAACTTACAAACAAATTAAACAAAGTAACTGGTTACAAAATTAATATTCAGAAATTGGTTGCTTTTTTATACATCAATAACAATTTATCAGAAAGAGTAATCAAGAAAACAATTCCACTTACAATTACATCAGAAAAAAAAAATACCTAGGAATAAGTTTAACTAAGAGATAAAAGATCTGTACCCGGAAATTTAAAAGACATTGAAAAATAAATTGAAGATACAAATAAATGGAAACATATATTGTGCTTATGAGTGGAAAGAATTAACATTGTTAAAATTTCCATACTACTCAAAGCAATCTATAGATTCAATGCAGTCGCTATCAAAATACCAATGGCATTTTTCACAGAACTAGAACAAATATTCTAAAGTTTATATGGAACCACAAAAGACTCCAAATAGCCACAGCATCTTGAGAAAGAACAAATTGGAAGTATCATGCTACTTGATATCAAATTATACTACAAGGCTATAGTAATCAAAATAGTATGGTACAGGCATAAAAACAGACACGCTCAGCAATGAAACAGAAGAAAGAGCCCAGAAAAAAAAAAAAACCCACACTTATGTGCTCAATTAATCTATAACAAAGAAAGTAAGAATATACAATGAATTAAAGACAATCTATTCAAAAACGATGTTGAGAAAATTGGAGAGATGATCTGCAAAAAAGGAAAATAGACCATCTTTGTACATCATATACAAGAATAAACTTGAAATGGATTACTAACTTAAATATAAGACCGGAAACCCAAGACTCCTAAAAGAAAACATAAACAGAAAACTCTCTGACATTGCTCTTAGCAATATTTTTTTTTTTGATATGTTTCCTTGGGCAAGAAAAACAAAAGAAAAAATAAACAAATGGGACTACATCAAATTAAAACACTTTTATAGGAAAAGAAACCACTGACAAAACGAAAAGTCAAACTACTGAGAAAAGATACTTGCCAATGATACATCTGATAAGCGGTTAATATCCAAAATTCATTTAAAAAAAAAATGTAACTCAACACACACACACACACACACACACACACACACACACACAGTTAAAAATGGGCAGAGGACCAGAATAGACATTTCTCCAAAGAGGACATACAGATGGCCAATAGACATGTGAAAAGGTGCTCAATGTTGCTAATCACCAATGAGATATCACCTCACACTTGTCAGAATGGCTATCATAAATAAATCAACAAAAAAACAAGTGTTGGCAAGGATGTGAAGAAAAGGGAACCCTTGTGCACTGCTGGTGGGATTGCAGATTGGTGTAGCCACTATGGAAAACACTATAGAAATTCCTCAAAAAATTAGAAATAAAAATTATCTTATGACCTAGCAATGCCACCTCTGGATATTTATCCAAAGGAATCCAAAAAACTAATTCAAAAAAAATAAAACACTAAAAACACATGCACCCCTATGTTCACTGCAGCACTATTTACAATGGCGAGGATATGGAAACAACCTAAGTGCCCATCTATAGATGATTTGATAAAGAAGAGGTGGTAGTACATATATACAATGGAATATTACTCAGCCATGAAAGAAAAGATGAAATCTTACCATTTGTGACAACAGGGATAGACCTAGAAGGTGTTATGCTAAGTGAAATAAATCAAACAGAGAAAAACGAATCTCATATGATTTCACTTATATGTGAAATCTAAAGGACAAAATCAATGAACAAACAAATCGGAAATAAACTCATAGATACAGAGAATAAACTGATGGTTGCCAGGTCAGAGTGGGATGTGGTCCTGGGGGAAAATGGAAAAGGAATTAAGAAGTACAAATTGATTGTTACAAATTAGTCAA
This sequence comes from Pteropus alecto, assembly GCF_000325575.1. Taxonomy (NCBI): domain Eukaryota; kingdom Metazoa; phylum Chordata; class Mammalia; order Chiroptera; family Pteropodidae; genus Pteropus; species Pteropus alecto. The sequence continues at coordinate 4,779,594 of NW_006437828.1, forward strand.
AGAATGTAAAGTACAGCATAGGGAATATAGTTAATAATTTTGTATAGTGTCAAGTGAGTACTAGACATGAGGGCATTACTTTGTAAATTATATAAATGTCTAATCCCTATGCTGTACACCTGAAACTAGTATATAATAATGTTAAATGTCATCTGTAATTGAAAAATAAAAAAAATTAAGTTAAATTAAAAAATATTAAAAACAAACAAACAAAAAAGGCAAAGTGAGACATCAAGTATACTCCATAGCCAGAATCATCATGCCATTCTTACAGAGTCAGAATGTTTTACACAAGCAATACAGTTTAGTGCAGAGGTCAACAACCTCTTCCTATAAGGGATCAGATGGTGAATATTTTCAGCATTTCAGGACATAAGATCTTTGTATTAACTACTAAGCTCTGCAGTTGTAAGAGGAAGCTGTCATAGATAATATGCACATACTGAGTGTGGCTGTATGCCAATAAAACTTTATTATGGATACTGACATTTGAATTTAATATAATTCTTATATGTCACAAGATGATATTCTTCTTTTGATTTATTTTTCAAGTATTTAAAAATATAAAAGCCATTTTTATCTCTTAGGCAGAAACAAGTGACAGGCTAAATATGGCCTATAGGCCATAGTTTGATGACTCCTGATTTAGGTAGGCTGTATCAGCAAATAGGTTAAAAATATATGTACTCTTTGTTATGAAATAGGGGTTGTATTATCTACAGAAAATCTCTTGTTATATTTATAACATCTAATTAAGAACAAGTTTAGGTATTTTTGTACAAAAATATCTCTATAGGATAGATACTATCCGATTAATTGTAGTTCTCAAATTTAAAAAAAAATTACAGGTGTAGTACCATTGCAATATTATGTCTTTCTAAGGCTTATTCTTTCTACAAATAAATCATATTACAAATCCATTCCTAAAACGTTCATGATGAAAAAAATAAAACAGATAATTAATAAAATAGAATATTTATTCTATGTAGGCCTTTAAGAATCAAAAGAATGGAATCAAAATCACGTTTTGGCAAAAAGTTCATTTTAATACCAGCCACATTGGTCAGGACAATTACTGACAGCTAGAAAGATCAAATAACTTTAGAAGAACTGGCTATAAAAATGGCAGAGTTGTGCAAGCAGTTTTGTATTTAGTTTGATTTAATCTAATATATGTTAAATTTCTGATTTTCAAATATATACATATAATAGAGATAATTTATACACATAAGCTGTATAAAAAAATGAAAATCACCTATAATTCCAACAGTGATGAATAAACACATCACTTAATGATAAGTTTATGACAGGTTTACCTGTATTTTATTTATTTATCTAGTTATCAGACATTTCTCCAAATATAATCATTTCACTAAATTTATAGTTTTGAATTGATTTCTATTTGCTTTCCAATATTTAAGTATTTGTCTTTATTACTATTTAAAACATTGTACCATATTTTTTCTAACTATTAAATAGTACCTGTTAGATATGTACAGTGTTTTATAACTGTGACCTTTTTGAACAACTAGATTAAAGCCAGATATTTTTATGCCTCCTTGGGCATGGTTCATGAGAGAGATAAAGCAGATATCTTGGGTGAGAAATGTAAAAGAACAGGCATTTCTAGACCCAGTGTTCTAGATGTGATAGCTGTTTCTGACATTTTGTTATTTAAAATAACATTGCAAAACACTATATGTACATAAGTCTTTTGCTTCAACTTGATTATTTATTTAGTATATATTTATAAGAAGGGGGGCAAATGATTGAGAATAATAAAACCTTCCAGTTTCCTCATACATGTTAAAAAATTTCAATTCTAAAATCTTTATATAAAATTAAGTTTCCATTAAAATTGGATGAGAAAATTGCCAATCTGATGAGAAAAAAATGTAGACCATTTTCGTATTTACCTAATGTCTGAAAAATATGTATTGAATAAGCAATTTTTCTTTTCTCATGAGATTTTTTTTTATATAGTCAAAAGTCATTTTTATATTTTCTACAAATCACCCAGGCATATATTTCACAAATTATAAAATACAATGCACTTTATTGATTTGTAGACTACAAATGTTAATGCATTAAGGATACTGAAAATTCAAAATATTTGCTAGATAGTTTAGTTTGGGCATAACTACTATATTTGGTTTAGGGATAGTTCAAAATGATTTTGACACTTGATATAAGGCAACCTATCTATAAGTTTTATGAATTAGACTGAGGCAAATACCAACGAACAAGCAGACAGAAATGGCAGTTATAAAGGGAATACCTCTAGTCTAAGGAATCTTCACCAGCCACAAATCATGTAATGAATACATTAAAATTTAACAGGAGCAATTTATCAGATGCCTGATCAACACCTGTGCCAAACGCTAAATTGTATGTTCCTTTAACGGGCATAATACTAAAGCAGATCAAAAAATGCCATCAAATAACACATACTTTTTAAGCTGGTTTTAAAGATGGCTTTAAAAATCATTAAAAATCATCAGAAAAAGGTTCACAGAACCACATAAATTGTAGATGTAACATATAAGACAAAATGGCTGAACATGTAGAGCAAAGTCCATAGTCTGGCTGGGAGAAGAAAAAGTAGTAGCAGACTGCTAAATTTAGCTTATTTCTTTTCTTCAGAACCTGCATTCTAAGATAAGCAGAATTAACCCCCAAATTTGGGTAACCTCATTCTTTGAAATGATTAAATATCTAGAATACTAAGCTGCATTCACATTTAAAAATAGTGGTGATAGTGATGGTTGTGGTGGTGATGTGTGTGTATATGTACGTGTGTGTGTGTGTGTGTATATGTTGTAATCTCTGTGTATAAAATCGCTTTACGGTTATTATGCCATATAAATTTTATCTAGTCTATGGAATTAAATTATTTCAAAAACCTTCTGCTTTATACATAAACCTAAAATGTTAGCTATTTAATGAACCATGTGTGAATGTAAAACTTCCCCTCTTGTAACTTAATGCGTTCCGATTGCTTGTCTGAAAGAAAAAGGAAAAAAATAAAGGAAGCCAAAAGAAAAAGTTAGTGCTTTTGATTCAAATGGTCTTGAGAGTGGGTACTTGTAAATTTAACTGAGAAAATAACAAACAAGTATATGTGAGCCATAGAAAGTATAATAATTGATTTTAAAATGACAACTGCTTTCCATAAAGTTTGGAAGCTTAGAAAGGCAAGTAGATCCAGTTTAAAACTCCTTAAACACTCTAATGGAAACCAACAGAAGCAAGTGAAATATCATTAAATAGTTTAACACTTTAAAAGAAAATTATAAAATATTTCTTTTACTATTGAGTTATATTTATTTTAATGCCTTTTTCAGATGAGAAAAATAATTGATTTTTATAGATTAATCTTGTTAAGAACTGTTAATTACAGAATCTTATTATTAGATGCATTTGTTTCAACAATATCTTGTCATGATTCATTTGTGGTCAATTTACAGATTCTTAAAAACTCTATTGTATTGCATTTATGCCCAAATATTTTAATACAGTTTCAGGATTTTTAATACAGTTTCAGGATTTTTAATTGGAGTTTGCATTATTATATAATTGATAAAGTAGCATGTGTCTGTAATATAAAGCAGTATAAGTTTGTAAAAATAAAATATTTGAAATATGAAATTTCCAGAAAAAATTCCTTGGAGTTATTTAGAAAAGATGTGCAGTCCTCTGCACTAAAACTACAAATAGTATTAAGAAAAACTATGGCAAATCGAAATATGGAGGGGCATACCATATTTAACAAATTGGAGACTTAATGTGGTTATTTGGGTTATTCTCCCCAAATTTATCTCTGGATTGTATTTAATCACAATACAAGGTAGGGCAGACTTTTTTTTTTTTTTTTAGGCAAGGTAATCCTTGGTTCACCTCACAGATTGCAAGGACCTTGTTCAAGGACCTGTCAGTTTACAATTCCTTATTTTTTATGTTTTATGCCTGCAGCACCTGGTCTTCGTAGGTGGTCTCCCATCCAAGTACTAACCAGGCTCGACTCTGCTGAGCTTCCGAGGTCAGATGGGATCCGGCTTGTTCAGGATGGCACGGCCGTAGACAGGGCAGACATTTTTTTCAATGAAGAAATAGACAAGTTAATTATAAATTTCTAATAGAACGTAAAGAACCTAGAAACAGACAAAGGAATTGGGAAGGAAAACAAGGTTGAGAGGATATATATAATTTGATTTCATATGAGTGTAGTATTACAAAACTACACTAATCAGGAAAACATGGTATTGGCAGAAGGACAGACATTGGCAAAAGGAACAAAATAGACTCTGAAAAAAGACCCAATTATATATTTTCAGATGATTTTCAAGGAGAGTACTAAAGAAATTCAATTAGAAAAGGGAAATCTTTTTCAGGAAATGATACTGGAACATCCAGATATTTGCACAAGGTGGGGAGGGGACATCAACCTCCTACTTAAGAAAATTAACTCTAAACCTCTAAACGCAATAAAGACCAAAATTTAAAAGGGAAAACTTTTTTTTTCCTCAGAGAAAATATCTGATTTTAAACCCACATCATCCTATACTTCCAAGAATGATCATTAATGTCAAATCTATTACTTGTCATACTATAATAAAATAGAATGACTCAACAGCTTGGGGGAATCGGAGCACAAATGACCATTAATGTTTTATGTTCAGTTTTCCTTTTGTTAAACCCAGTGCTCATTAGATAGATCTTATTTCCTTTTACTGCCTGATGTTAAAAACAAAACAAAATAAAAACCTCTATTTAGTTGTGCTGTACCGTTGGTGATACATTATAGAATATAAATAAACTAACCTCCTTGTAGCCCATTAGTCTAGACAACATTCTTAAGGTTTCTTTAAGTTTCATTTTAAGTTATCTACTCTGGCAAGTCATTGCTGAATTTCTCCCTCACTTTCTTACCTCAGCACATTAGGTAGAATAGGTATCTTGCCCCTGAGTCAATATCCAATAGCATTCTGAATATTTCTCTGTTAGAAATTTGTTTTTGTATTAAATTGTTATATTAAGTGTCTGTTTCCTTTACCTTGAAGTAAGAAACTATATTTTATACATATTAAACCCAGTGCCTGGAACACCGATTAACAAATTATGTGTGCTCAGCAAATATCTTTATTAGAAAAAAATATTTATATTCTTTAGCAAATTATTTATTTCTTTGTGATTCATAATATTTTTCATTCTCCATCCTCGAATTGAAAATATGTTTATAGAAATATAATTTCCTAAAATCCCTAGTGATTTCCTTGGTCTTCTTAATCTTCGTTCCTTTGTTTACTCCACCTTTCATATACATTTTAATTTTATTTTAGTAACTATAGAAATGTCTGGAGAGAACAACTTTCTGTTGTCTCATAATTGCAAAAACACTATGAGATTTTAAAGGTCAATGTTAGAGAACAAAAAATGTGCAGATATTATCTCATTTCCAAGCTTTGCATTGTAAAGTGTAAAGTGCTGAGTAAGAAGCCGATGACCTAGTTCTTAGATTTTGATCTATGATAGGACCAATTAATAATATGCTATGAATAAGATATGAAATGCCTTCTACAGCTTAGAGAGGCATCAGAATTGATCAGGGATATAGAAATTATA
>NW_006437828.1:4785302-4824358 GCF_000325575.1 Pteropus alecto
ATACTTATGCACATATATATCTCCATATGCAAAAATAGAGGATTTAACATACATGGAAAGAAAACTCTATACAACATATTAAAATCTATTTTTAAAATCTATAAAAATCTTGTAAATTTAGTAAACCTTTAAAATCTGGTAAGTACACATGAAGAATTTGAACACAATAAAAGTAGTAAAATTGACTCTTTTCAGTGAATGTAGATAATTTAGCTAATTATAGTGAACAACAACAAAAAAATGCACTTCAAAGCAAAGAAGAGAATCCTTGACTATTGCAGCATTTAACTGAAATTGTTATAGAAAAACAGCGAAATCATAAGAAGTAAATTGATTAAGCAAGGCCAGATAGTCAGATTTTTTATAAACTCAGTGGTTTTTATTCTCTCTTCTGGGAATTTGAATATGAGATCATTTAGGTTTGTGTTATATGTATAATAGTAGGTCCAATATAAGCAAAATATTAAGAGAGAAACAGGTCTTCACTCTTTAAAGAGGAGGAACATAAGTTGACATAGGATCTCTAACTTTTCTCTTACATGTGACTTCTTTCCATTAGATAGGGAGGGAGTTATCAATTGCTAATTGTGAAAAAGTCAGTTTCCAATCATCTAGGGCTTTAACACTTATTCCTACCCCGTCCCCCCTTGGAAACTGGCCCTTGACAAGAAAGACATATTTCGCGTGTCCTCCATGGCACACGTTTCCACTTCTGAAATGGGGAATGCCTGTCCTGATTCAATGCAGTTATTTGTAGGTAAATCTATCTTATCTTGGGGTGTTCACTGGGGTCCATTTTCCCACAAATATAAAACACATTCTCCAATATTAGTTTTATGAATAAGAAAGACAATATTTTGTTTTTCATTGATCCTACCTGGTCGAATGGGTTCCGAGCTTAAGTAGGGAAATGTGAGGCTATGCTGAAAGTCCTCAGACCCAGCAGATGTGAATAAGGATGGTAGAGTCCCGGCCACACAGAATAATTTTAGAGATAGGAGGAAGGAGAACTAATGTTTAAACCGATTTGATTATTTTACAAGTGAGAAATTCACTGTCTTAAGAGGTTAATTAGCCTATTTAAATGGGCTTACAGATCATTTATGGCAAAACTATAAATTAACTCTAATTTACTGACCATCAGGGTCATGTATATAAAGGACCCCTTCCCACTTGCTATATTTAAATATCCATGACCACTGGCAAAGCCAGAAGATCTCAATTCTATACTTAGTTCATTTTCTTATTACTTATTATGCCATTCAGTTTTCCTTCCTGCAAAATGATGCTCAAGTTCACAAGGTTGTTCTGGAATAGGAAGGCACACACATGTGAAGAATACCCTATGAAGTGTACTGTAGAGTAAATATATGGTTCCTACATATCTCAGCATAACTATTTTTCAAAAATGAATAATAAGTAAAATGTGAACTGTAAATGAATGAATTATTGATTTAAAGGATAAAGTATAATGAGACTGAATTTGAACAACATAGGATTTTAAAATATACTTATTTAAAAAGTAAAAGTTAGGATATACTTTTATGATAATTGAAAAATTATAATTTCCTATTATAATGAATCGAAGGATATTCTGATATATCACATAGATATTTTCTGAGCTAAACAAACAAAATAATCTTTCATACTGCCATTAGCAAACCAATCACTCTAATTTCTGAGTCCATTTTTCTTAGATGCCCGGTTTATCTTGTTCCATTCTTTTTATGACCTGCTCAAACCAGAATCATATGTATTCACCCAGCAGGATCTTCTATTTTTGTTACTGGATTTCACAATTATTTCAATAGTGAACAAAATTCATGGAACATATTTCTCCTCTTAAAAAACATTGACATTACTCTCAATGCAACAGTTTGAGAAAAGGAGACAGGTTCAAATGAAAAACTGCCATTTATTCACTCTTCGTTTCACTTGTCAATCTTACCTGTGGGACAATTGTTCTGATGGTATCTTTGCATATATGATGACATCCTTAATCCCAGCTTTTATTTAAAATCTCACACCAAAATGATATTATATCAAAGAAAGCTCACAAAAGAAACCCACCAAGCTAAATATGCTTAACTTATAATAACTCTTTGCTTTCAAAGTGACCTTCTACTAAGGATATTTATTTAAAAATCTGAAAAGCAAATTACTAAACTTTATCAATAATTTTGTAAAGTACCTATTCTAATTTTGATAATTTGCTGTAATTTTTAAAATAATCTCATCAGGATTCTTAACTTAGTGGTGAATCCCAAAAGAACCCATAATAATTCTTTCTAATAGATTCAACAATGACAAAATCCAAAACTGATTCTTGCCCAGTGAAGTACATTGAAGTACTAACTTATTGATGCTAACCCTACTTTTGTGATCGCCCACATTAACAGTATTTATTTCAAAGGTACCAATTACTTTTTATTAATTGAATTGGTTATTCATTTTCAACAAACAGTTATTGAATGTTTATTACGTTAGAGATTGACGTCTCCTTAATGGGAGTTAGGCACCGTCTCACTGATGCTATCACTGTCCTTGAGCCACGCTCAATGAATCAAGAACATTTCTATTACAAGTTCATCGGCATGTCAAAACAGCATATTATATTGAAGGATACATAGAGTTCTTGAAATTCCCAATTTGTAAAGTTAATTTCTCTTTTTACCATTTGTTTTCTAACTTTGTTTCCAAAATGACTCTTTGTACCATCATAGAGGGTTAGAAATGGCTGCCACGCAGAGATGATTCTGGCTCCACATACCCACCATGGAACTCAACCCATGTTTCCTTCTTTCCTCTTGTGGCCTGGGAGGCAGGCAGGGCCAGAACAGCATGGTCTTCTAGGACATCGTAAGCAACTTGGACCTGAAGAAACTGAATTTAAGAGTAACACAAGGTCATTGACAGCTTCATAGACGATTATACAGATGATTCTTATTGACATGTTTCAAATGATCAGTGTTGTTAAAATTTTAGAGTATTCTACATGTATGTGTCTATATGTCAGTGAGCAGGAGCAGAAAGTTATGTGCTGAAAACAAGCAGGTTATTTTCAATTTATTTGACTTTATTAGATTGGCATTACAATAAGTTCCTTTTTTATTTAACCCAGAGACCGAGCTTCCTTTTTTTTTTTTTTTTTTTTTTTTTTTTGGTGAGGACTTTTGCTTTCCGAAAGAGAAAGTGTAGTTAGAAATAAAAAGAAGAGTAAGTGGGTATGAAAGATGAGAGATGCGAAGTAGCTGAGCGAGAATATGAGTGTCAGTTAATACTGGGTGTACGTATGTGTGTGTTTTAGCACGGGAGAGACTTAAACATGACTTAAAGCCATGAGGGAGACAGAGAATGTTATGGAGGAAAAAACCCTGGATAAAATGTAAGGAATATCTATCATCTTAGCATGAGGATCACATAAACTAAATAATATTCTCCAGAAATAATGAAGTTCGCTCTCCTCCTACGCTCTCATAGCATTATCATGACAGGTACCAAATTGTATCATGTTTGTATATTTATACATATATCTCTCAGGTTAAGTTGTTTACTCTTTAAAATTTGGGAATTTATTTTACTAATCCTTTTCCCCTAGAACTTAATATCTTTTTATTACATTGAATACTGCAGTAGAAATGCTGTGTGAAATCATATGTGTATAACTATTATAGTTATCACTATTCAATCATTCAGTGAGAAAATGCATACAAAGTTCTTAATGAATCACTGCTGTTTTGATACCTTTAGGATTAAACATTTACATTCAATGGTTACAGGAATCATCTGGCTAGATGATCAAAAGGAAAATCACATTTGAAAGATTGCTTCAATACTTTTAGTATTTAACAGCTTTCTCTTAATTTTGTTATCATGTACCCCTTTAAAGTAAATTTTAAGTTGAAATATCATAACTCCTTATTGAGATTGCATGGCGGTGACATAACCAGAATCCTCAAACAGTTCTGAGTTCTGAGGCTAATAAGGATCTCAGTTAGAATTCACAGTCCTTAAGTATCAAACTAGGGAGAGAAGGATTGTAAGCATTATATGGTTTTATTTAACATGGTGTTCCCATCTGAGAATGAATAGGCTCCCCATTGCCAATCACTTGGGCTTAAAAATTGGGTGTGGGCACTCAGCTTTAGGCATCACCACTGCTCTTTAAAACAATGCTCTAATAATGACAGTATCAGCAGATAAAGACCAACATTCCATCTTGACAACAGATCATATGACATGCCAATATTAAACTTCAAAATTATCAAATTAACTAGTTCCTTCTCAGCCTTTAGCACAATTATTTAGTTCCTTTCCAATGTGATTTTCAGGTTTCAGACATTTTAAGAGTTATAGGTTTTCACTTAAATGGAATTAAAAATAGTTCTTACACAGCAACAAATAGATTTTTTTCAATTAAACTTATGATTATTTACACATATGTATTTTTGTTTTCTAATATAGATTATTAGCTTTCATAATTAGAGCTTTTTCAGAGACATATAAAGCAACATACAAATAAGATTTTAAATTTCATTCACACTTTTCAAATGCTCAAAAAAGATCTGTGATGATTATATCAACCACAGTCAAGAATTCAGTGAGAAAGTGAGTTCAAAGAATTAGATCTCATTAGACAAAAAGAAAAAAAGTCTGTCTCTTTTTTTTTTCATAGAGAGGTCTGACAATATGATTCTCACTAAAGATTGTAAGGAGTATTATTCATATTCAAAAGTGGATCAAATCATATGAATTCCTCTGATCTGACAGGGAATTAAAGAAAACGGCCTGCAGGAGAAAGTAAGGTATCTGAGACTTCCCATCAGCAGCCTAATCAGTAAGGGGACCCGATGGCAGTTCTAAGCAGCCCACACAATTACTTCTGGAATTTTCTGCCAGTTAAATATCTTTCTACCTCAAATCCAAATCCCGCGATTGTCACCTGATTGTTTTTTAAATAGAGTGTTAGAATTAGGACACCAAGTGCAAAACATTCCATTAAATGCTTCTTCGTTTATGCTTTGTTATCATCACCCACTTTATTTATGTTTTTATACCTATCATCTATGTACACCCTCAGGCAAATGTACATATAGCTCAGAATAGTAAAACACGGAGTGATAAAGTGAGCATAATTATTATACCACAGCTTAAGCTTATATGTTTAGAGTGTGTAAATGCTTGTGAAAAATCCCTTTCCCACAGATGAAATGTTCTTTGATATTTAGATTTGAAAAGGTTATCAGCTCTAATGGAAACTTTAAGACTAGGGAAAATTTTATAAAATATCTATCTATATGGTGTTTGGCAAACAAGGGTAGGAAATTCCAGGAAGAGAGGAAATCCTCACAATATGAAAATGCACCACATCGATGGGACCAGGCTTAACCTAGAGGCTACACCCAAACATGGAGTTATTAGCAGAATTTTGGGTTCAGGTGGAGGACGGGACAAGAAACATTCCTAGCAAAGGGATGTGAGATTCAATTTGATTCAGAACCTCCAGACAGAAAGAAATGGTTACCTATATCCTTTCATTTCTCTCTTCTTCTTTCCAACCTCCCTCTCAAAAGGGAAGAAATACAAATTAAATAAGCAAATGGCAATCTGAAGAAAAAAAAATCTATTTTTGACTAAGTTGAACTGATATTCTTTAGACAATGAACAAATATTCACTGAGCCCCTTTTCAGTTTCAAGGCGCTTGTCTATGCACCAAGGAACAAAGAAAGAAAAAAAAAAGACAGAATCTCTGCTATGATGGATTTTCTAGAAAGCAGATACATAAATGCTATTTTTGAATTTCAAGGTGTTATATGAGAACTTGGTTTAATGTGGATTTGGAAGAATGTGAAGATGGAAGGATGCCTAGAAAAACAAAGAAATAATGCAAATTAACCTCTTAAATTGTGCTTGCATCTTTTCTTGGTTTGAACCTTGTTCAAGTAATGCATAAGCCTGTATACCCACTTCTGTTAAATTCTGCCTATTTCTATAAAATAATGTCTTTTCTCTTGTAAATTAACCAAAACTTCTTTTTAATATTAGCTGAATATTTGTGATTATTAAATTGAGTATTTTGCTGTAAAGGGTGAAGCCACATTAATCACTAACTGATGAGGAAAAGAATTAGTGATCATATTCACACTTCTGTAATCACCCTGCTCTCCCCCAGGACATGGCATCTATCAGGAAATAAAGTTTTCTAATAGTGTAAGGACCCCTATGGTCCCTTCTGTCAATTATCCCAATCTCTTTTACAAATGGGATAAGAGAAAATCAGTTATTACGGAGAAAGATCACAGAGTATCAATAAATAGGTTATAATTGAATACTTAAATAAGAAACTAACAAATTTATAGAATCGCTTGTATTCTTCCTAATGCCTTGAATTGAGTCTACCGAGGAATCACCCTGATCCAAATCTATCTCAGTCCTGGCAGCACCGCTCACGATGGAAGCTCATGCACAATTCCAGCCCCTCAGCTCTCCAGAGTTTGGATTAAGATGTCCTGCCGTTGGTTTGAAAACTGAGGAGTTCCCTAAGTAAAAATCTGAAACTGGTGCCCATAAATGGAGGGCAAAGAGAGCCCAAGGAAAAAGACAGAACGCTCCAGATTGGTAGGTGGCACGGTTAATAAACGAGGGAACTTATATACAAGGCTTGTCTCCGGTGGCCACAATCAAGCTTTGTCACAGTTTCTGGATCTTAATCTGTTTCAGTTTGCAGCCCCCTGACTGTGCAAAAGGATGCGCTAAACTCTCGACTGCCTAGCAGAGTGGTGAACAACCACATGTCCTCTAACTGCAGTTTTTCTTTCAATTTCTAACATGAACTTAAGCCTCTAGTTGGGCATCCGCGTCCAGTCCACCAGTAAAGGCAACACACTGAAGCCACCATTTGCTTCTCTTCTTTGCTGCAGTGTGTTCTGTGCAGTTCCTCAAACACATGAAAGCAGCTGGTGTTTGGGGGGTGCCCCCATTCTCACACAGCAGTCCACAAGCAGCTAAGATACGGACCACCCCTCCTCACCCAGAGCTCGACGGCCAACCTGGGATTTCCCCACAGATGCCTCTTTCCCAAATGCACTTCTTCAGTTTCCTGGCTGGTTTGCCAATTGCTGGATATGCTAAATTCAGTTGTTCTCTAGGGGTTAAATCTGAATCTTGCCCTAGTACACGTAGAACAAAGAAAGACTGAAGAAAGAGACAGGCCAGTCCAAAATGGATCAGGTCAGGTTTAATAAGCAAGGGAACCTACTCCCGAAGCTAGTCTTGAGTTCCACAAGATAAAGGACAGGAGAGGAGGTGAGACATCTCCAATTGCCCAGGTCCAGCTCTTGGGTCAACCGACCAGCAGATCCTCTCAATGACCTTCTCCAACACCTGCCAATCAAAACTAAGATCAAGATCAAAGATCTCAGGGATAACCCTTGGGCTCCTGCGTGTCCCTGGAGTCACAGTCCACCCCATCTGTCAATGTGAGTTGCTCTTTCAGATTTTGCTCTCTGCCCTGATCTCTGCTAGCTCACTGACTAGTTACCTTGCTTTATCCTAGTTTCCTTTCACAACTGCAACCTCTTCCCAAATCCTGCTCCATCTCACATCCTTTACCCATCCTGATACAGACACACATAAACACAAACGTAAATTTTAGGACATGGTACCTTTGATTAGAACCTTTAAAAAGGGCTACACCTGGCTCTCCTTATTGTCCTCCTGCACATAGTGTTGGGGGTCCATCCGTGAAAAAAAAACTCTATCTCAGAACCCCATTTCAGCTCATTGTGTCTCTGCCCTCTTTCCTTACACTGGTAATTTTTGGGTAGCTGTGTACCACCTCCAGGGAGCCCTTTCTTATTATTTATGTATATTTAATTTTTATTTGTCATTTTGCATAATCCTATTTAACATCATTTACTGAGTGCTTTCTATATGCCAAGAATTTCTAAAGACTTTATATCTATCTTTTTTTTTCCCTCTAATACATCTCTAGCAAATAAGATAGTACCTAACACATACACCCAATAAATAGTCGTCAAATTATATGACATTACCCCAGGGTGTAAAGTTGACTTAGAGAGACTAAGCAACTAGACCATATGCAGAACTAGCTCTTAACTCCCTTTTCAAAACCAGTCTATGCAGCTGCGGTGGTTACTTACCCAAGCTTTCCTTGTCAAACTCTTAGATTGTTCTTTTGTTATTGCTTGGTTTAAGCTCACATCATGACAATACTTTTCTTCTTCTCATGATTTCACAATTAAAACTATCAGGAAGATAATCATTTAACTTCACTGAGCCATGCCTTGCTTCTTGCAAACTGGGATATTATTTTAAAATATTATCTGGTATATCTTCCTTCTCAATAATTTTAGCTGCATTTTCATCATTAAAAGAAAGCTAATTTATCCAACTGCAAACATATAATATTTTGCAATTCAGTGCAAAGAAACTTTAAGTTGATTTAAAAAGAATAGGCTGAGGGCCAGTGCCCTAGAGAGGAGAGTGTGAAGAGACTAGAGAGAACCAAAACTCAAACTTTGGGCTTTAAGATCCAAAGGAAGTTCTTAGAATCTGATTAAATAAAGCTAAAGGAACAAAATATAATGAATGTAATGGAGCAGTATAACTTTTAAGTAAATGATCCTCAATTACTTTCCTTTATTTAATTATTCACTATTTATAACTTTATATTTACAGTTACATAGAAACACATCATCGAAGGATGTGTGTGTGTGTATGTGTGTGTGCACGTGCATGTGTGTCTACACATTTCATTCACAGCATTTGTACAGAATATGGCAGCTTAATTATTGATTAAAGAAAATTATTGTGAGGTAAAAATAAGTTTATAAAAAGATTATGAAGAAAATTCAGTCGTTCATGTACTTAACTGTTTCATGTATATAAATTACAATTACAGATAAGTCTAGTATCCCAGACATTTCATTCGTGGTACTAATTAATTCAATGGTTGTATACATTTCAAGTACACATAAGGTCCTAAAAAAAGCTTTTTAAAACACATCTTTCTAACCCTCATCACCCAGATTCAGAGTCAGCATGTCTATTTAGCAGTCTAGAAATCTGTATTTTCAATAAGCACCAGAGATGATTCTGATGTATGTAATGCAAGTATCACATCTGTGAAATATGGAGTAGTTAGAAAGACCATTGACAAGGAAAAATAAACTTATAGATCTTACTTTAACTTAACTATTCATGTGATTATTAGATAATTTTTAATTTTTGTTACTATATTCTCCTTGCCAGTAATATGAGAGGGTAAATTAGATTTGAATTTCCTATGAGATACATTGTATTTAAACTTTGATTTTTTTTTAAATTATAACATCACCATCACAGTTTCTAACCTACAGTATCAGGTTATTAAAGCCAAAATTAAACATGCAAACTTTTTCTCTCAAGTAATCTTCTTTAATATAAAGAATGTAAATTCAAATTGTGTTTAATTTATAAGAAATAGGTCCCTGTATCTGAACATAAGACTATGAGGTTTATGCATTTATGATCTTGTGATCTGAGAAATTAAAAGTAACGATAAGAGGCCCTTCTTCCGGTCAAGATGACAGAGTATACAACTAAATTATAGAACAACTACCTTGGGAACCACCTGAAGATGAGCAGAATAGAACTCCAATAACTTAGGATACAAAAAGAAGAAGCCGTGTCGAGACCGAATCTTCTCTTAGCTTGCTACAAGGCCTTGGTTAAATGGGTAACCATTAGACACCAGATAATTTTTTTTTTCCAAATGTACTAATAAGAGAAACTTTTAGAATTATTAAATAAAAATCCTTATTTTGAAAGTTCTGAATTATATGCTACAGAAAACAATTTCTGAATAGCCCAGAATCCAACTTAGCAAAAATGCAATTATGTATCTCCCCTTTTCCTTATTTTTTCTTTCTTTTTTAATAAGAGGGAGAGAAAATATAAAAGAAAATATCTAAACTAAAAGTGTTCACTCAAGGCCAACTCTTGTACTTTACCTGTAAAATAAAATACTAAGTATTATAAAACAATAATCCAGAGACATTTCAGAAACTCATTTATCAAAGACATTTTGACTTTGACCAAAATATTCTATGATATACAAAAAAGATACTTATAGAAAAAAAAATTCAGTCATAAAGGCAAAAACAAAGTATGGTCATGTCAATTTTTAGCTTACTTAAAAAAAAAAAAAATCAGTGAATAAGAAGCCTGCTTGTTTATTACTAATACTATTAATGGTGAAATTTTATTACATGTTCTATAATATTAAAATATGTATATAGTATATCAGTATTATTTTTGCAGATACCTCACAACTAATAAATATCAGATTTTTCACTGGAATCTAGGGCCTTCTTTCACTGACACATGCTCCTAGATTAAGTATTTGAGTTAAAAATAAAATTTTATCACTCTATCTAATGCATGCCATGTTAATCGCATTCCCTCCAATAGTCTTAATTGCTTTCATGGCATATATCATTATCTGAATTTTTTTTTCTTCATGGATGACTAGGAAATGTAATCCATAAATATGGCACCATACCTACTCTATTCTCTACTATCCTATCTAGAACATTACTTAGGATTGAGTAAACACTTCTTAGCTTTGTTTGATGATTATGTAACAAATGAAAGGTCATTTTTTTCTTTCTCTTTTCTTTGGTTTCTTCCTCACTTTTTGCTTTCTGTTTTTATTCTTTCTTTTTCTTTCCTTTATTTTTCTTCTTTCATTTTTCCCTTTGTTTCATTTTTCTTTTTTTTCTTTTCTTTCTTTCTTTCTTTCTTTCTTTCTTTCTTTCTTTCTTTCTTTCTTTCTTTCTTTCTTTCTTTCTTTCTTTCTTTCTTTCTTTCTTTTTTCTTCTTTCTTTCTTTCTTTCTTTCTTTCTTTCTTCTTTTTTAACAGCCTAGGGTATTTCTATTCAAAACTTAGTTTTGCTTCTACAGAATGAAGTCATGAGAAGATATATTTCTGGTGTAGTAGAGTCGAGTCTGAGAATGTATCTGTTTATAGTTGTCAGGAACTGTGAAGGGTCCAAAATTTTACCCTACTCATAAGCAAACAATTGAAATCTGCCAGAGTTTCATAGATGTTGATAGAAGCAATAGACTTCCAGGTCAGAGATAAAGGACTGTGTCCTCATGACACAGCAGGTGGAAGGAGGTTCCAGTTCATCGAAGTTCCCTTCTCTGATGCACATGATGATGCACGGAGGTCTAAATGATTCTGCACACACAGTGGTCTGTGTCGTGGAAGAGGAACCCCACACCTTGGAAATGCCTAGTTCTACAGAGAGCACACTATGCACTGGAGGGAGACGTTACCTAAGTTTCCTCCTATGGAGATAAACGCCCTCTCTTCCCTGCAGGGAGACACTATCTTTGTTTTTGTGTAGCAAACAGCCTTGGGAAGATAGTCTGGAACGAGTTTGACAATACATGCAGAAATCCAAAGAGATGCAAGGAAAATCATCTCCCGATAGCCAGAAACTGAGAAAATGATGCAGACTTACACATTCTTTGATTTTACTCAGGGTTCTTTTCCTCTCAATTAGCATGAGTTGGTCTACATTTAAGTTTCAAAAAACATGCACCAATTTGATGAAGAAATTCTTATGTTAAATACCAAAAATTAAACAATGTAATCATTTGTGTTTTAAAAATGCTTATGTCTCATTTACATATTTTTCCTGTTCTTTGTTGTGTGAATCTGGTCATTTTAGCTTTTTAGATCAAGTATTTATCTTTTTAGCAATTTTCCAGCAAGGACTCATCTTTATAATATGTACCGTTGGTCTTTTGTGATGAAAATGGAATTTTAACTTTGTATTCTTTTTCTCAATACACCATAAGAAAAATCATAATCTAATCATAAGAAAAACATTCAGACAAATACCAATTGAACAAAATTCTACAAAATACCTGGCCATTATTCTCTGAATCTCTCAAATCATCAAAAACAAGAGCAAAGGTCACAACCAACAGGAGCCTAAGGAGACATGACAATAAGGATAATGTATTATCCTGAATAGAATTCTGGAACAGAGAAAAGGCATTAGAAAAAAATAATTAAGAAAATCTAAAAAGAATATGGACTTTATTTAATTATAATATATTGAACGTGGTCCATTTGTTATAACAAATTTACATTAATTTAAGATTCTAATAATGGGGGAAACTGGGAATCAGATATATGGAAACTATATGCTGATCTTTGCAATTTTTTTTTAAATCTAAAACTCTCCCAGAATTAATTTTTTTAAAATATATTGATTATCTCAGACTATTGTAACAGTTTTGAATCAAGGTAATAACCATATCTATTAGCCCTTGAACTTTTCCTTGTGTCCCTTTGTGATCCTCTGCATGCCCTCCCCCCCGTTTTCAGGCAACCACTATACTTTCTGTCACTATGGAATAATTTAAATTTTCTAAAGTATTATATAAATGAAATTCTACAGAATGTACTTTTTTGGGGTCTGATTTCTGTCATCCAGTGTAATTATTTTGGGGTCCAGTAATTTAGTTATGTGTATCGACAATTCAGTTCATATCCTAGTGCTTTTAAGTAATATGATTTGTATGAATGTACCACAGTTTTTCTATCTATGCATATAGTAATAGACATTTGGGAGTCGGAGGCTATATAGAGCAGCTAGAAGATACACATACACACATAAACACCTTACATGTTTATGTGTGTGTGTGTGTGCATTTCCTTTTGGTAAATAATTATAAGTAGAATGACTGCATTATATGGTAGCTGCAACTTTATATTTTGTGTTTCAACTAATAGCATATGAGATATAATTGCTCCAGATCCTCTCCAGCATTTAGATTTGTCAGTCATTTTTATTTTAGCGATGTAATAGATGCGTAATGCTATCTCATCATTTTTTTAATTTGCATTCTGCAAGTGACTAACTATGTCGTACATCTTTTTACGTACTATTTGTCTTCCATATATCTTATTGAGCCAAGTGTCTGTTCAAATCTTTTATCCATATTTTAAATTAAGTTGTTTGTTTTCTTATTATTCAGGATTTTTTATTAATGTATGATTGATACATAGTATTACATTAGTTTTGAATGGACATGATGATTAGATATTGTATATATTGAAATGATCATTACATTAAGTTTAGTTAACATATATCACTATACATAAACACATTTTTTTCTTGTAATGACAACTTTTAAGCTTTAGTAGCAACTTTCAAATATGCAGTATTATTAAGTACAGTCATTATGCTGTACATTACATCCCCATGACTTTTTTATTTTATAATCGGAAATCTGTGCCATTTGACTCCCTTCACCTATTTCTCCAACCTCACCGCCTCCCCTCAGGCAATCACCAATCTGTTCTTATATCTATGAACTTATTTTAATTTCTTTTCCTTATCATTGTAACACACTGAAATTTAAAATGCTTAATAGTTCTTGTCTCACATCTCCGTTGTTATTTAATATCGCCATGAGAGAACAGGGCACTTTCCTATCAAATCTATCTCATGTAAAACAACAGACATGACTGGAAATCATCGGAGATCATTTTTATTTGAAAAAGGTCAAAAGCAGAGTAAGTACACATTCTTACTTTGGAATAGGTTCTGAATCAGGTGACAAATTCTTTGAATCCACTCTCTAAAATTTCAAATTTCCTGTTTTGTTTGAATCCATAGGAGAAAAAAAATTTTTTTTCTTTACAGGCATACAACTAAAATAACATAATGAAAGGGCTAAAACTTCTAAAGTAATATCTAAATATAGTTTGCATTTTTTTATATAACGATATAAGGCTAGCCTCTGATAACATTTAGTGTCCTGAAATTTCTACCCTATTGCTTATTTTAAGATAATAACAAATTAGGCTTTGCAAGAGAAGAATACAACTTCTAACTCTTGGCAATAAGTAACCTATTATTAATATATTCAGAAAAAAATAATTCTAAAACACTAGATATTATGCAAAATCATAGATAAATGAGCAAAGAAATAATTCATTACCTTTTACTGTTAAGAAAGAATATGATATTTGCATCCATGTGTATCCTCCAAATCAAAACTTCTCTTAGTGAGTCTCCAAGTCCTCCTTACAGACACATCATTTGAATCCAGTACTATTTCAGTAGAGAAGTAAATGCTGCATTATAGGAAGACAAAAGAATTTGGATTTTTGTACTTTAACACTGGACTTCCAGTGTTAAATTGGTTGACCAATCTTTAATGTGACAATTATGATAAAAAAAAATCAGTTTTCTGTTACATTTGTGTGGAGACCTACAATTACATTTATCATATCAAATGAAGGTATCATTTATTAATAGCACTAAGCCACAAAAGCATTGAGCAAAAAGCAGTTTAATTTGCTTTGAAATTATTAAAAACTAACCTGCTCAAATGAGTTTTACCAAAAAATATCATCGTGTATCATTGCATTATTTGTCCTTTTTCTTAGGTATACACACAGGATGTACTCGTACTTGAATGTATGCACATAACAGTATTCTTTTTCGTAATTAAACATTTGCTGTGTTGTGTTGTTATAGTCTAATATTGATAGACATGTTACATCTTGTCCTCACTTCTAACTTCTCCGTTCTATTTTTTGGCAGTAGGCTAGGTGTCTGGCCGTCTCTGTAATGTGGATGGTTGGACATTTCTTATAAAGAATAGAATACCATATGCTGTAGGAATTGCATAAAAAATCTTCAGTGAATGGAAGAAAGGCTCTGGGACCTTGGATGTCAGTTCTAGGAGAGACAAATGTATAGGTATAACAATCTGTCTTTTATAACTGACATCTAAGGTCCCAGAGGCTTTTCCTTATATCTAAGAATTTTTCATGCATTTCCTACGATATGAAAAAAACTCTGAATGTAACCTTTAGACCTGCTGCACATAAAAGGAAGCTTGTCAATTCTGTTCTAAGTTCATACCCAGAATCAATTTTAATATTGAATTAAAACTTTAACAGAAATGAGATTTCTTTACCATTGCAATAAAGAAATGTTAAAATTCAGCTTGCTCGGCAATTTAATATTTCACCAGGAACCAATAATAAAGCAACCATCTGCCCTTGTAGTTAAGCAGACACCTAGTGAGGTATGTCCTCTATGGTCTCACTTAAAGAAGTGTGATTATCACTCAGAACTGAAGCAGAAATACAAATGGCTTGCTTTAGTGACCTAAAGAGCTAAGTGGGCTCTTCAAAGTGACTTTTGCCATGAAGAGTCTAGGACATTGAGAAAAAATAATTGTGGTATAAGAAGACGAAAATATTGAACAACACAGTACTAGGGAGATTATCTGAAAACTGTTTGAAATTATATAAAAGTATGCATCAATCAATAAGGCCATGCAGGCACAAGAGCTAATTCAACCTACAGAATAATAATTTCTTTTCAAAGGTTCATTTTTGCTTATGGCCAAAATGGCACTATGTCGGATTTAAGAAAGAGTATATCAGTGTGGATTTCACTTATCCATGATCATGGTGTCTGTGTGTGTGTGTATAAATTACATATATATGTGTATACACACACACACACACACACACACACACACACATATATGTAATTATATATGTAATTTACTTCATTTAGCCTTACTTTGGTTTCTTTTAGCAATGTTTTGTAATTTTCGGTGTACAGGTCTTGTACATATTTAATTATATTTATCACCACATATTTCATGTTTTATATACTATTATGTATAGTGCTTTTAAATTTTAATTTAATATTTTATTGCTAGTTATAGAAGTAATATATCTTAGTGGTGTTGGTTGAACATATACAATATTTTCAAAACTCATTAAACTACACATTTAAAAATAGCGGATTTTATTGTATGTAAAGTGTGACAGTAAAGTTGATTCAAGAAGAGTTCTGGTAATTTACTTACTATACAGGATTTTGTGGATAAGTGAGATGATTCTTATAATGTGCTTATTACAGGCTCTAATGGCAATAGATACTTGACAAAAATTAGCTAATACTACTTTTTTGAATTCAGTATTGCCATATATTTTCTTTAATATAAATCAAATGTTCATTGCAATATATATATTTGGGCATTCATGTAGAATATTATCTGCATATGTAAACATGATATATTGCTGGACATTTTAAAAATATGTTAACCTTATTGACCTAAGATCCTTGTAAAGACTGGAAATGTTATTAGTTTAAATCTTTCAGTCTGAGTCCTTTAAATTACTCTTTGTTGCATGCTTTTAATATTCCTGCTCACGCCTCTGTCTTGCTTGCCCAAAATTCAACTGACTTTCACTTATAACTTTATATGAGCTATGTTCTAAAAATTTTATTTGTGTTTTTTGCTCACGTTTTCCCCCAAAGTTATTTGATGACACAAAATATCTCTTAGTCTTAATCTTAGAGTAGATTGACCATATAGTATTGAATGCCAAGTTTTGTTGCGTGCATGTCCTTCACTATTGATTATTATATCAATGTCTCTTCTTCCATCCATCACATTCTTGGCAGAAGAAATTCAGATCTCTGTAGGAGTAGGCTTACTTATATGCAGTATTAATTATAATAATAAAATAAAACAATAGTAATAATTATATATGTTTTACCATATGGTAGGCAGTTTTAAGTGCTTTACATACATAGACCACTTAATTCACAAAACAAATAAGAATTAGGTACAATTTGTAAGTGAATTTAGGACAGAGTGATTAAGCAGCTTCCTTAATTTTTCATAATCTTTAAGCACCCTCAAACCCAGGGAGTCTGAATCCAGTAGCCAGCATTTGAAACATTACATTCTCCTACCACTCAAAATTCTCTTTTTCAATAAGATGAGTAACTTTAAATTAGTTACGACGAATCATGTAACTTAAACAATCTATGATTGGTTAAATCAATCAATTTCATATTCTTAAGCTAAAACATAATGATGGGCATTGATCTTATATTTTTAATTCTTAAGTTCAAGGTGACTATGTATTCAAAACTCACTTTCAAACTTATATAATGTAGCTTCACAATCCACCTTTAAAATATTAGTCCTCCTTGGGTAATTAACTTGGATTCCAAGTAAAATTGCATGACATTATTTTCATAAAACAGGATATATCTCCATAATTCGATTAACTTATATCTTAAAGTTATGCCTTACTGTAAGTTCTTGAATGCCTTTAAGAAGTTTGTGGCCACATAAATTCTGAAACTATTTCTGAGTGAGTTATCTAAATAAAATGAGTATATAGTAAATAATATTTTATGATTTGATAGAATGATGACATTACTTTTAACTGTCTTATTCTTGATTCTTCGAATAATGGTTCTTGATATTACATTTAATTATACTTTAACTCATTTATGAATAAATACACACATGCACACACACACACACACAAACACACACACACCTTTCACGCTTATAAGAACGAAGCATGACTTTCAGAAAGGCACTAAGATCGCAGTCATTTAGATCGATCGTAATTTTGGATGAATACTTTGATGTGATCTAAGTAAAATCCTCTTAAAAAGCTCACATATGATTTCTGCTTATGGTGATGAAATAAAATCCAGTTCGATTCAGAATACTACATTTGAATTCTTTAAAAAGATACAAGTATGTGTTTCCATTTCTACAAGATACTTGATTAGTCGCCTATGTGTGCTGAGTTTTATTAACTTTTTAACTCACAAAAATGAACTTTAAACAGCTTTTAAAAAGTTAGTGGAGGTAAATATCTGTTTTCATTATCACATCCTGGCCTATGCAGTGTGTCTTCTACAGTTAGATGATGCTCCATTTCAAGCGATTCTGGAAATAAGGCCACTTGAAACTGCTCCCAGCAAAGAAAGTGTAGTGTAATAAACACTTATTTTACATTCATTCATTTTATTTTTCTTGCTGAGAACTACTTAATAGTTACTTTTAAAATATCCATGAGATGATACATAAAGGATAACTATAATGCCATTGTGCCTCTTCCTGAATTATTATAGAATTTGTTCAGACCTTTCTTTATTGTAACCTCAAGGAAGCCCTAAAGGTCTTTGTTGCCATTTTAAGATTTTTCTGCTCAACCCCTTTCTTCAGTCTCAGTTCAAAAAGTGAGAACCATCCAGTCTTAGCCTTTAATCGGGACCTTAATTGAGCCTTCTGTGTCCTAATTATGAATAAGATAATTATAGTAATTATAGATGAATTAGAGTAATAATTACTAATTATAAATAAGTCAATCTAAAGTACTTTTGAAATATACTTACAAAATGGATGTTTAAAGTGACAGTACCAGCTCAACATCATGATGTATCCTACTCTGTATCTCTCATTATACCTGGATTAGAATTTTCAGGAAATTGACATCATAAAATTATATATATTTCTTGTAATAAGTTTCATTCTCAGCCTGTCTCCCATGTTTTAAAGAAAAACAATGTATGTTTGTTATTTATGGAATAGAAAAAATGTTTTCTCTAAATTATGTGAATAATATCCATAAATTACTAGTGATAAGAATATGTGTCTTATCAGAGATATTAAAATGCATGTCTGACAAAAACTTATTTTTGAGATAATAATGCCAATTTATTTAAAAATATAAAGTCTATGGTCACAAAAACTTTCAAGAGTCTACCAAACTATTTCTTTAGAACCTTAACAGTTTTAATATTAACCAAGAATTTAAGAAGAAACAGGTCTGGAATCAGGTGATTTACATACATCAAATATCACATTTAACCTCACAACAAACCTACAGGGTTTGATTGGGATGGGGCTGATATTATGCCCATTTTTAAAATTTCACACAGCTAAAATAATAAATAAAAGTGTTGGGATTTAAGCATAGATAAGTTCAATTTTAAACCCACAATCTTTTCAAAAATCTATACCATCATTTTTATAAGTGAGTTACCAGAATGATAAACAAATGCCTACTCTAATTAGCTTAAGTCCTAGATATTTTAGAAAATAAAACATATTTTCCTTCCACTATTTAAAATGATACAATGAACCAGAGTTTATTGCACCTTTCAATGATGACTTCTAACATGTAATTTTTTTTTTAGAGATTCGAAGATTAAAAAAAAAAATGAGCAACAGACATTTGATGGGTACAAAGTTAGAAAATAAGTAAAAAAATCTCTATCTTGTAAATCCTTTCCCATAATTACATATCGTTCTCTAATGAAACAGAATATAATTAGCTCATATTCTAATCGTAACCCAATCTATGTGTGTTGATTTAAAAGTAACTGACACACAGCCAATCCATTTATTACAAATGTGTTGACTAGAACTTTGACATAAATAATGATTAATTAACATATAATGTAGTTCATCATTTAGGCTACTTTCATTTTGTTACTGTCTTGTCAGTATTGTTAGGGAAATGGCTGTCAGACTCTCAGGCAACCATCAAATCTTGGTCCAGCTACTTGCAGCTGTGTAATATTGAGCTGCAATTTGCTTTTCTGAAAAATGAAGAAAAAAAATCTATTTTTAATGTTTGTTGAGAGGTAGAATAAGATATGGTATAAAAACTACTTGACTCTGTGCCAGGCACATAGTTGAAATAAATGGTAATATACTGTAGCTATAATTATGAAAAGACCCTAATGAAGTCTTGATGAGACTGCATCATAATGATTATTTATAGCCATGAGACCCTCTCCCAGTGAAGTTAAACTAGATACTTCTCTGTATATTGCCAAACTTGATTCAAAGTACTTCTGATTTCACTGAGCTTCAGGGAAACTACTTTTTCCAAACTTGTTTCCAGCCCATATCCTGAAGGAAATAGTACTTATTTTGTTAAAAATAATAAAATATACCAATAAGAAAATATTTCTGTAATTTTTTATTAAAATCGCTATTGACATTATGACTAAACATATTAAAAAGACCCAAAAATACCAAAGATTTATTACAACTTCCTTTCTCAAAGTTTCAAATATAAAATTTATAATTTCTCTTTCCTATTAACCTATCTTCAAACTCACTGATTTTCTCAGATTTCTCCAGGGTACACATGAGCACATCAAATACATTCTTTATTTATCTTATTGCTTTTCTGATTTATGTCATTTTTAATTTTTTTCATAATTTCCAACTCTCTGCTAAAATTATCTATTCAGGCATTTTTGTCTACTTTTTGGATTAAAATTTCTAACATGTTAATCACAGTTATTTCAAATTTCTTGTCTGTTCTTTTCAACATCTGTACTATAGATGTCTTATTCTGAAGATTGCATTGTATTTTCATGCTTTTTTTTTCTCTTGTCTCTCTGTGCATCTTGTAATTTTTGTCTAAATGCTAGAAATGATTTATACTAAGAGTAGGTTGGTTGGTTGGTTGGGAGTTTTTATTTATGTATGCATGTATATATGTATGTATTTATGAATGTATGTATGTATATAGAGATGTATATATTTACGTATGTATGTATATATTTATGTATTTATTTAGATGCCTGCCTCATTGTAACAAGGACTCAAAAACATTAATTATTATTAGTCTGTCAAGTTCAGTTTTATAGCTTAGGTCAATTTTTATGTATGCATGAAAATATATGCTTCAGTCAACACATGTCCAGAGATCAAGTTTGTTAATGATACTCCTTAAACATGTAATATACATCAGACTTTTTTTATTGTTTTTGTTTTGAGCATCTACCAACACCTTATAGAGGTATTTTTAAATCTCTCATTGTCTTGGTATATTTATCAATTTCTCCTATAAACAAACTATAAGATTTGCTTTTGAGCTTTCAAGCTGTTATTCTTACATATACACTTAGAACAATTATAGTTTCCTTCATGTTGAGCAGATTTTCATATAATACAGTTACATCCTTTATTTTCTAAACGTTTTTCCCTTAAAATCTACCTGCCTGAAATTCTATAATTATGTCAGTTTCATTCGCTTGTATATGCAGGGTAATTCTAAATTGTATTTTATAATTTCAATATGAATCAGTCTTTTAAATTTAGGTGTGTTGAAAGTAGAATATCACTATATTTTGTGTTTTGCTTAGACTAAACATTTCTATGATGTAAGAAGATAGTTTAATTGGATTTGCACTTCAATATTATTATGTGCTTTCTTTTTGACATTCTTTTAAAAATTTTTATATCTTTTCTTCCAGTCTGTGTTTGATTTGATACAAGTATTTTTTTTTCTTCCTTTTCTTATTCCATTTGTTCCTGTCAACTTCTTTAAAAATTATGTGATTATTATTTTTACTGATTAGTATAGCTACTTAAATATGTATATTCAATCATATGTAGTTATTCAATATCTTTACTTCACCCTAAACTATACAAGTGTCTTAAAATGCTTACACTATAAAAATCTATTTCAGATCTTATGTGCCCCTTTTTTCCAGTATTTTAGTTTTATTTTGTTTTCCTTCAAAAATTAAAGTTTATATCTGTTATTTGGAGTGAAGGTTTACTTTCATTTATCTGCTTATTTCACAAAGTCTTCACTTAATAGTAAACTTTCAACTTTTGATTTCATTCTCTGACCACTTTTATCTAAAGTATCTTTTAAAAGTCACTTTACTTAAAATATATTGGAAATAACTTATTTTTTTAACTTACTTCATCTGAAAACATTTATTTAAATTTTATTAATTATAGATAGGATATTTTAACCATGTATAAATTTTAAATTGGAGGCTATTTTCTCTCAGAACTTCAAACATCTTTTTCTGTCTCTGGCCTCCATTGTGTTTTTTAAAAATCTGTTCACATTCTAATTGCAAACATTGTAGATCTTCCCCCCTGCCTCTTTGATTAATTTTAATGTTTTCTCATTTTCTTCAATAGCATTTAGTCCTCAAAAACATATCTATGTGCTAATTTATTATTTATTCTGTTAGAATTTGATAAAATTCTTCGATCTGAGAAAAGATATTTTTGAATAATCTTATAAATATTTTATTTGTTGTAGCTTCAGATATTTCAGCTTCTTCATTAAAACTTTTATTTTTTTATGCAACTTCAGTAAGTTTTCTATTGGATTTTGCCATTCTGTCTTTCGATTTACAATCTTTTTTTTTTCTCTCTCTCTCCATGGAATATTGAATAATTTCTTTAGATTTCGCTGTCCATGCCCCCACACACTGCCTTTGGTCTACCAATTATCTATTCATCTTTGTCCAATCAGCTATGAATTATGCAATCCATTTTACATATACTTTTATTTTAGCTATGTACTATATAATGCATGTTTTATTTTTAACTTCCTAATCTACCATTTGCTGATTTATTAAACATTGTTTTTTGTTTTTATTTTCTTTTGTTTTTCTAATTATTTGACTACTTTTGTTTTTCTAATTATTTGACTACTTTATATGTATTCTAATCCCTGCTTAAAATATTAAGTTACTTTCTTTTAGCATCATATATCAAAATATGAATTTTATAGTCATGTACATGTTTATGATTATTTTAACCTCTAAAGACTGTATGTCTCATCGCTTTTTTCCCTCACCTTCATTTTCGGTGCATTATATTCTAACGGTTTAATTTTTTGAAAAAAAAAAAGTGTTACTTTTTTATTGGAACTTTGTGGGATGACTGTGACACAGAGTTTAGGTTACAAATGCCTTTCAGAGATTTGTTTTTATATCTGTTGGTTACTCAAGGGTACTGACTTGGAAGACTAATTAAATCTTCCTTTGAGGAGTGTTTTTCTTTTTGAATTCCTTTTGGTTTGTTTAGGTTTTCTTTGTATATTTTGGCTACAAAGTAATGTACTCCTGTATTACAATTATATGAGGTCTACTAGGTATTACACATTCTCAAGGGAAATTTATTTTCTCCATCTTCTAACTATTAAAACATTGAAATAGGCAGGTTTCACTAAGGTCTGCTTTATTCAAGGGAGTTTATTTCTTTTTCGCATTTACATTGATTTCGTAGCCCGCACTGATCACAGTGGTGAGTGTGTGTACCCGTGTATGGTTTGAGAGCAGGAGGATTGTTTTTGATTCCACCTTGGACAAAACCTAGGTTTTATTTTTACCCATTACACCCCAGAGAGCCATTATGTCAGAAACTCAAGTTCTCCCAGGATTTCACCTTTAATTTCCTTTTTGAACTCTATCTCATCTTTACTGTTCTGATTTTTCAGTCATATAAAAAAGTTTATTTTTTTCAAATGACAGTTAATCCAAGATATCTAGTTTTAATTGGTACTATAGACAGAAGTCACAAAAGAGTTTTAAAAATTGTAAAACAAACATTTTAAACCTGGAAATTTTGTTTATATTAGAGTTACTCTTAAAAGATCAAGTTTACTTTAGTAGTTCCAACTAACTTCAAAGTACGAGTCAGTTTAGAAACTTATTTAAGAGAGTAAAAACTTCAACTGTCGCTTCCTTATTTACACTCTATTTTTAAAAAAATCTGATCACCTAGTGTAAAAAAAAGTGAAAATATGAGTGTTTTCTACTTTTAAGAGCTTTAATTGCTGAGGGTAATGACTCTGAAAAGAAATTATATTTTTATTGCCTGGGATGTTTCTTCTGTAGCAAAATCCGTTTATCACAGTAGTGTAAATCCTGGGGGATTGTGTTAATGGACCATGCTGCCACCAATAAACACCTTGTTGATGGTAGTTATTTCAGGGGAAAAGGAAGTCACTATAAAGACTGGGTCATTTAAATGCACTGTGAAATGAAGGGCACATAAGCTGTAGAGTAATTATTCCCATTATGCATAGTTTTATGATTCAAGATGTTGAGATAACAAGGAAAATAAATGTAAAATAGGCATCAACAAGGATAGGATTCTCAATGAGCTTATTTAGTAAAAAAATATGAATAGAAAATACATTTATAAAATGTTTAAAATTAATAGTTTTATGATATATATACAGAAATATTTTATTAATTTATAATTTTGACAAATGACTAAATTGCTTCTTATCGAAGATTATGTATTATTGGGGAGGAAGTCTTTTCTCTTTTACATCTAGCATACATGTTATATTATTTAGGATACTTCCAGAAAATCAAAATTTTAACATGAAAAATAATTTACAACCTAAGGGAAAAAATAACAAGTTATCAAAGTTCCACAAAGGTAAAGTCTTGAAGAAATCATTTTCTGGTTTATTGGATTATTCTTTATTAAATTATCTCTCACAAGCACTCTTTAAATAAAAATATATATATAGGCATTACCACCATGTTCTGCTAAATGGAAGATTTTTGAACACATAAAAATGAAGAATTTTCACATTCATTTGAACAAAGTTCATTGACAACCTAAGTATTTTAAAATTATCAGTACACTTAAAAATTAAGATAATATACATCTCAGAATTTATAAGATGAAAACCAATCACTGTTTACTGAAGAGACTGACTGTTAAAATTTAGGCCAGATTTTAATGTTTTCCTTTTGAGATGGCTCTTGTATTAGTTTTCTGTGCAGAAAATTGATAGCAACTTAGTGGCTTAGAGCACCTCTTTATTATCGCATAGTTTCTGTGGGTTAGGAGTCCGAGCACAGCATAACTGGGCCTTCTGCTCAGGGACTCTAAGGGCTGCAAACGGTGTCAGCTGCTTTCTCCTGTGAAGGATGGACTCTGGAAAATTGTGCTTCTAAGCTCATTCAAGTTATTAGCAGAATTTAGTCTTGTATGGTGAGGGAACTGGGGCTCTATTTTCTTGCTGGTATGGGCTGTCAGCCACCCTCATGTTTAAGAAGCTGCCTGCCCATCCCTACCAGAAGGCCCTTCCACAGGCATGTTCATAGCATCTCTGTTTAGTTCTCTGAGGCCAGCAGGAGAATAGCTCTAAGGAAATCTGACAAAATGTGGTCTTCTATACGTTTTAATATAATCATGGGAGTGTCATCCCATCATCATTGTCATACTATATTAGTTAGATGCAAGTCACGAATTCCACCCACACTCGAGGGGATGTGACAATGAAGAATGTGATTCACTAAGAGGTTCTCAAAGTTTAATTTGACTCAGATATCTTTGTATTCAAATTATTTTAGATTATTTTGTATTTAAATTTTGTTAGATATCATAAGACAATTAGCAACTTCACTTAATATGATACTTCTGAGATATTTTGAGTAAGTTACCAATAAGCACCATAAATCTCCAGACCTCATGAGGTAAGATGAGTGCTTAGACCAGTGATTGGCACATAGTGCACATGTAATAAGAGTAATTTATTAATATTATGTGTTTTATTGTTGACATGTACATTGGGTTTTGAAAGATAAATATGATTAATTATACGGACGTTTTCATGAGAGCTGGAATAGACCCGTTATGATAGAACAAATAATGTGATTGGTGTGACAGAAAAATTAAGAAGCAAAGAGAGGACAAAGTCTGAACTTCCTGCTGGACTGGAAACACTGCGAATGCAGAATATATACATACCTTGTATTCTATAGAGCCTCGAACGGTGCTAGTTTGCTCAATTAAAACAAATTTAAGAGGTAGATAAATAACACTTAGTCAGAATGATTAACAGATGGAGTTTCAGAAAGATAAGTAGGCAGTTAGGTATGTCTTTGGGAAATGTTCATAGTCACTGGGATTTAGCATCTGTCCCCCAGACACTAGGAGAACTGTGAGAAAAGATAATTTTTCTATCTCGCCAATGTCAATTTACTAGGAAAAGTACAAAGGTATTACTCAAAGATAAGCAAGGAGAAGACTGGTATCCCATTAATCATATGCCAGGCAGTTATAATCACTGCTAGTTAAAATCTGTCATGCCAACATTATTCTTGTCCAAGAAGAGATTTTAAACAGTCAGCGAAAATAAAAGAAAATACAAATAATAGATAACTCAAACCATCAAATTTGATATCTGACTTAATTTCTGGCAATACTTGCCCTTTACCAGGGTTTTCATCCAGTCACTTCTCAACACTGAAGAAAACTTATCCAATATTGTGAGTTCCTGGACTACTGAGCCTTTATTTATGACTATAGTTAGTTATCAATTTAATAATTCTCACTGGGATAGGAAGACTGGATGTTTTATAATTAATAAAGAGAAATTTATAGCTTAGATTTCCTTGGAGAGCTAGGGACAGTTAAATATCACAAGGTTGCGAATGAGCTTAATCTTAAAGGAAGACTTGATGGAGTACAAGCGAAAACAGTAAAGAAACATTTCAGAAAGAACAATAAAAATGTGTTGTATCATGGAAACATAGAAATACATGATTTTTTAGAAGATAATTTTAAGAGGAGGGTTTGTCTAGAAATAGGATGAGTTTTTGATGATATAATAAGAGTGCAGAGCTAGAAAGTGAACCTGAGGTCAAAATGTTAATGGCTTTTGGGAGCAGAATATTTGTAAACAAACTAAATTTTATAGTTTACGAATATCTTCAGGTCCTTAGGATGGGGTGCAATGACAGGGGGTCACAGAGGAAGATGGTGCAGCAGCACAGGTAGAAAAGATTGAATTAAAGGATGTAAGCAGAAGACTGATTTGGAAGATGTTTAAGAGGTAATTTAACAGAAATTGGCAACTAATTTATGTGTCTGGCAAAGGAAACAAAATTTTTCCCCAAATACACTGTCCAATAGATGTCCTCCAGCTACATGTTGTTATACACATTTAAATTAGTATTAATTAATATTAAGTAAATTTAAAATTTCACTTTCTCAGTAGCACTAACCACATTTCAAGTATTCGATAGCCTTATGTGGCTAGTGGTTACCATATTGGAAAGCATAGACATTGAACAGCACTACTATAGAGTGAATACTAGATATTCAGTATGGGCTACCTACATGTTTGTTGAGAGAAGAATCTGAAAAAATGGCAAATATGAGAAATAACATAATGAGATCAAATTATACATATGGTGTGTTTGAGTTAAATGTGGATATATGAAAGTTTTCTATCACTCCTCTGCTTATATGAATCACGCTTGAGGAATATCTTTCTTCATATAGTTTTCTATTAGATTCAAAACTGTAGGCTAAGTTTCTAAGTGATTATTTGTTATCACAAGAGTATGCACATTTATAATTAATCATAGTTGCCAGGTTGTCTTCTAATTTATATTAACCAGTTGTATGAAAAATCTTATGTCCTTCAATCTAACTTAAACTGTGTAATATAAAAAAAAAATTTCCCCCAAAGTATAAAATATCATCTTACTTTTAAATTTGCATATATTTAATTATGAGTGAGTCTAAACAACTTTTCATATTTTTATAATCCATTTGTGTTTTTTAAATCGGGACTGACATTTTTATATTTTAAGCCTCTTTTGTTTATCTGTATGTTTCTTATTGATTTGTAAGTATTTTTACATGTTAGAATAGAATATTAGTCATGGGTTGTCTGGTGAGTTAATAATCCTTTTTCTTACTTCTTTATTCCTTCAATAACCTTATTTATGGTCACTTCGTATCCCTTTATAAATGTTAAATTTATCAGTAGTTCTTTTATGATTTTTGGAATATAATTCTTATTTACCTATAAGATCACTCATCTCATTCTTTGGTATCTTTATTGATTTTATGTTAAAATATTTGACCCATATAAAATTCATTTTACATTATAGTACTCTTTAAAAATTGTGGTTACATAAGCATGTGAAAAAAAAGGAGAAAATTAAAATTCTTCCTATTTTGTTGTGGTTTTTTTTTGTTTTATTGATTTAAGTGACTAACAAACCTCAGATTTTATATGTTTATATGCAAAGGACAAAGAATACAAATATTATATTTTTAAGTGAAATATTAGAATAATTAAAAAATCTTAGAGAAAAAGCAATAATATTCACTTTTCTTAAAACCATAAGTCAAAATCAAGATAATAAGACTTTAATTTTTAAAAAAGGGAAATATTTTACATTTCATGTAATACGATGGTTACCTTGAAAGAAATTAAATTGACAATTAAATGATGCAATGCTCATAATCAGATTATTTTCATTGAAATTTAGTCATAGCGAAATTGGGATATAAATGGGGTCTCAGCTATTGGAGAAATTCTTCATATGATAGAAATAAGACAAACAACAATATATTAGAAAAACACATTTGAG
This sequence comes from Pteropus alecto, assembly GCF_000325575.1. Taxonomy (NCBI): domain Eukaryota; kingdom Metazoa; phylum Chordata; class Mammalia; order Chiroptera; family Pteropodidae; genus Pteropus; species Pteropus alecto. The sequence goes on from NW_006437828.1 coordinate 4,813,368, forward strand.
ATTGCTTAAATAATCTACTCCTTAAGCATAAGTATCAACAACCAGGAAGGAGACAGAAATTGCACCAGTAATTCGGGAGTTGAATATAAAAAACTATGAACACGTAAAAAGTTGTTATCCACAAAAAAGGCCACCTTCTAAAGTGAAAAAGAACTGTCAGGAATACAGGGATAGCCTGCACATGGAGCAGCTACTGCTCCTAGGGCTAAGGATCAAAGAGCTTGGATGCGGACCTCATTTGAGAGGATGTGACTGTAGCCCCGTCTAAAGAAGAGGTTTTCAGGACAGATAAGTGAAAACTGGTCAAAAAGAAGTACTTGCTGGTGTGCTAGGGAAACGCACTGGAGAGGAAGTGCCAGGGTCTCAGATGCTATGGTAGTCATGTAACAGGGAAAAGCAAAGCACACCAGGGCCAGGAAGAGTTGTTCCTCCCTCTGCTTGTCTTCCAGCCCCTCCACTGATGAGATTATAAATCCAACTGTTCACAGGGTACAGCTACATCATCAAATAACAAGTCAAAGAAGAGTAGGTGTGGAGTTGAGAGGTAATAATTTGGGAACTGGCATAGTTCACCCCTTTGGCTACTCAGGTTCTTTATATACCCTTAATTCAAATTTGAACTTGAATACAACAAGAAAATAACTTATAACCACTGAACAAAATACAGCTATCATTTGCATGAATAGGGTTCTCACCGTTTTCCCAAAAAGAGGAAACTGAATATTCTCTTGCTTAAAAACTAATTTTAGGTTTAACCTCCAACATTTAGATAAAATAATAAAGGTAAGAAATAAAGAACATAATATATACAAAAACATTTATACAAACAGGGAAATTATGCAGTTATTAAATCCTCTTTTCTGTAATTGGACCTGAAGTCATAGTCGATATCATAACTTTCTTTTTTTACTGCCATTTCATATTTATATTGTCCTCAGCGAGAATTTAAGGTGGTGCTTCACCTGTTGAGGTGACCATGGATTTCACTTCTGAAGGGCTTGTGTGCTCAATTGTTCTGCCATTTTGGATTGCTCTTTATTGTTAGACAGAAGTATTAACAAATCTCTTAGAGAATTTTCTGGGTAACAGACAGTTTTGGTCGCCTTTTTTTTTTTTTTTCCACAATAACCTTATTTACTTTCAATAAAGGAAATCACTCATTCCAGTAAGTAAAATAACCCTCTTTCTTGCCTGCTGTTCAGCGACTGATACAAGAAACCGACAAAGCCAGGTAGCAGTATCCTCTGCAAATTCAGTGAAACTGTCTCAGCTGGTGGAAGCATTCTTCACTGGGCAATAAAACCTTTAAACCAACAAAGCACAAAGTTGCCAAGTGAGGGATCAAAAATTCAGTGAGTGGCTCATTACCTGTAATAATGAGAGGAGCCCCTTTCACTTCTACCCCTCGATTCCAAAACCCACATTTTATAGTTAGGGAGGGAAAGCACCGTACACGGGTGTCTGCTGCAAAGCATAGTTTGTGACCCGTGAGACAGAATATCACCCTTTCAGGATGTTGTCCTCTAAACTGTGCTGTAATTGAGATTTCATCAATCTATTCCAATTTTCACTTTGGAAGAATGCATTTGGATATGGGATGTATGGTAAAACCAGTTGATTCCATGGCTTAACCCACATGCTACATTTTCTTTGTAAAATAACTTCTTCGATTAGAAGCAAAACTACGTGGAATTTCATGACAATGGATAGGGCCATTCATGAGTCCACGGACGTGATGCTGGAAGAATTTTAACAAGGGAAGATAAATGTGTATCAGGAATGTGTTTCTATTTCAATGAGAACAAATCTCTCTCCCTTTCACAATATAAATTGTGCAATGTAATTAACCTGCCACCAGGAGATTAGCTGGTCCCCCTGGGCAATGTCACCATCTTGGGAACTTAGTGTTAGTCTCTGCTACTGGAAGATTAGGTACTCAACAGCAGCTGTCACCCTGAGTGAGGTTGTGATGCTGCAATTGTCCACTTTCAGGTAATGTCACCATGTTGCGTGGGCCCAGCAGTAAACCAGGCTCAAGTATTTCATATCAGTCAGTTGCTCATATGGAACTTCCATGAGGCCATAGATATGAACTGACAGAGATGAGGCAATGCAGAAGGAACCAGTTTTAAAAGAGACTAAGACATTTGCTTATACAACTCATTTGCATATTCTGGCCCTGCCCAAACCCATTATTTTTTATATTTTCCTACTTGATGATTGATTACTGCTGCATATATTCACCTTTATGAATAGATGGATCAGACATGGAAAATCAGGCTGAGTGGTCATGTGATGTCACCTTCTGTTTGTTCTCTTCCAAAGACTATTAGTAAGCCAGAAGTTGTCTCTCAGAATAAAGAAATTTGCCTTCATTAAAGGACATAGATTTGCTCCAGAATCATAGAGGTCATCCTTGAGAACCTTCCATTTGTGATTCTTCTGTTTGTGCTCCATACAGCATCTCTATTTACCACAGACAGTCTGGGTATCAGTGGGTCTCCTGAATCATTAGGTCTACATGGAAGACTAGCTTGCACTACAGCCTGGATTTAACTGCAAATTCATTTCTTGTCATCACCTTCCTTTGAAACAAGTAGACTTAACAAGTGATGTAGTAAACAGATTGAAGAAGCACACTCAAATATGGTATGTGTTTTCTCCAAAATCTTAAAACCCATACCAAACATTGAGCCTTTATTCTTTGTGGCAGTGCATAGCAAAGTAACTTGTTTTTCACCTCTATGGGGATTCCCGATACGTTCTAGAAAATTGAACTCACAGAAACCTCAAGACAGTAGCAGACTCATAATAAATTTGTGAGTTTTATCTCCTAGATTCTGGTTAGCATCTGCCTTACTAAGATATCTCACAGCAACTGCTACATTTTACTCAGCAGATCCAATCAACCTAATATCATGAATGTGGTGTTTTGTCAAATATCATGATAATCAAGTTTTTGCAGACTAAATTATATCTATGACAAGAAAGTCGATATAGCCCTGAGGCAAGGCTCTGAAGGTATGCAAAGTGTTCCATGATGCTTTGACAAGTTCCAATAAAGACATTACAACTGCAATGCCAGCCACAATGAGATCACTACCTGATTAAGTTTATGATAATCTACAGTGATTCTCCAAGATCCTCTCTCTTTCTACACAGGCCAAATGGGAGACGTAAGTGGGTGTGTGGTACTTATCATCACCCCTGCCTCTTTCAAATCATTGATAGTGGTAGTACTTTCTGCAGTTCTCCAAAAAAATTGTGGTTTTGCTTCTGCTTTACCACCTTTTTAGTTTTATTCCTGGGTCACCATGATGTCCTGGGTCTCCAGAAATTATTGTCAATTCAGAGCCAATGGTATAATTCCCATAAATTCTGGGTGTATCCTTACTCCAGTGCACAGGCACACTTATAAATGTCCATTGGCTCCTTTGAAAATAGCTTGAAAGAATATTTACAACATATACTTGCCACAATGCTGCAGGGTTCTTTTGTAAGAGGGACCAGTCTCACTTTGAATCAAGGTGCTCTGTGTTGATGACCTGGCTTCTGCCTAAAAACTATGTGTAAGGCCATGATGTTTTATGGTAGTAAATCAAGTCATATTTTTGGCCGCTAGATCTAGAAAGTTTTTCCCTGTTATTATATGTCATGCATATTTTAGTAAATTGTCCATCTATTTGATTTTCTGGGAGGTGAGGATTAGGTATTGTCAGAGGCCAAATTACCAGTATGTCCTTGGTGTTCTTCACAATAAATTGTTGCAGGATATTTTCCAAATATTTTCATGTTTCTATACAACTCGGACTTTCTAGGTAAGGAGCATATTTAAATAGCAAAAGCCTCAGAAACTAGAGACAATGTATCACTCGGAAGAGGTTCAGAGAATTGACCTCCTGGAGCCATTTCCTTACATGCGTGTTGAGATCTAATTCATGTCTTAAGCAGAAACAAAGAGTGATTTCATGGGGTCTTGAGAAGAGTCTATACTTACAACTATGTGCCCCGGGGGAGATTATCACAGGATTTTCAAGCGAGGGAATGCTGATTTCCTCAGGCAAGGGGGTTTGAGAGGATTAGAGTAATTACGAGGTTCAAGCTGTCAGTCTCTTCCAAATCCAACTTGTTCACAGGGTTAAAGATCCAGTTTAATAAAACAAGAAATGAGCTGAGGACCACTAAATTGCTAACCGCCACGGAGTGGTACTGATTTTTGAAAATAAAGCAACTGGAAGCTGAATTACCACAGATGTCAAGTTTTGAATAAGACTGTGTCAGGGAAACAAGTTGGTTATTTGGTTACTTGGCTCGGAAATAGCCAATATTTCAGTCCACCCCTCTTGCTTGTGAAACACAATTTATCAAGACATTCTTTGTCCTTGAACCCTACACACATACTATAGGCACAGTTGTCACATTATGCCTAAAATTGAAATTCCTTTTTGAGATAATTTAGTGTAATAAAATATGTTTTAATATAGATCGATGGTATTTGCTTGCATTTAATAAAAGCATTCATTAAAATCACTGCCCATATTAAGGTATGAAGTGGGATGGGATACCCGACACTGACTTTTTGTGGAAACTGAAGAACACAAGGAATTAAGTAACTGACCTAAAACCACTAAATGATATAAGAATTAAATTATCATCCGTTGACTCACTGTTGACCAACATATGTTACTTCTTTTATGACAATAGCTATTTTTGTAAATGACTTTCCTTTTTCTTATGTAGGGCAATGAATATTAATGATCATATTATTGTGCTGTATGTTATATAATGGCAATCTCTGTTCTCAACATGGAAAAATTGAGATATATTCCAGTGCATGTGGGGAGAAGCAGATATACATTTTCTATGTAATAAGCTTACCAAAGTCATAAAAAAAATGAGATATATAATGAATAACTTCCTCTTAAGTCAATTGAAAATAAAAGGTAAAATAGTTCCAATTCATCCTTCTCTTCCATCTGCCATTTTCATGCTTTATCGCATCAACTGTTCCACTCCTTCCTGGTCATATTTTACTTACGAAAAATTATCCATATTTTTCTATATTAACCTAAGAACCCCTGGCATGTGCATTGCTTCAGTGCTTACCTTGCTAAGATAAAAATGTCTAACAAATTTTGTCTCAATACTGTCTTTCTGCCTTCCATTCATTCATGTGTGACACCCATTTGTTATCCTGCTGGACAGAGACCTGTTCCCCGCTGTGAGTACTCCAAGTCCTCTCCACCTTGAGATTATGATGCAGTGTAACCTAGCTGTTTTGTATCCACCCAAGCACCTTTTCTTTCTGACACTCTTTAAGTATTCTGCCAACGTCAGAACATGAATGAGTGCAAATGTGATTTAAATCAATATTGTCTGTGACTGGCAGGCTACTTTTTAATATATTATTGATGGACTGCTTCTAAACCAATGTAACTAGTGGTCCCTGTTATGATAATAATTAATGAAAAGGAAAAAAAGATGATTTTCTTACAGTTAAAGCATCTTCTACTCTTTTGCTAATAGCTGTAATCACATGTCCATCCCATAGGTATTTTTATGAGAGCTACATGCAGATGAATGAGAGGAAACTGTGGTCCCTCACGAGGATTTTGGACCACCTGTCAAAGAAATAGAATTGTCTTTCTATCTATCTTCTGGGATTCATAGTAAAAGAAACATGAGCCAGAGTATACAAAGGTTTCTCACCTCAAGCTCCTATTTAAAACATTGTTCATTCAAATTGTGTTAGTGTGTAATTTTACATGATAACCTGATCATTAGAAGGCCAATTTTCTAATTTTAGTTAAACTTAAATATACAACAAATAATAATGATAATAACAATAATAGTATAAATGATTAACAGGTGATGAACCAAGCTCTATGCCAAGAGTTCTCTGCGAATTATTTCACTGATACTCATAACTCTGTTATTTATCAAGAAATTGAGAATGAGATGCATTCAGTAATCTGTTCAAAATTGTCATTTATCAGTAGAAGTGTTGTTGTTGGCTAAATCCATGAGCAATTCTATAAGCAGAGGGTATTCTGCTATTTTCTCAGGAGAGGGAAGATGAAGCTTAGAAAGAGCAGGTGTAACCTGTAAATGTAATTAGTAATTGGGTCATTTTACACATGAGAAAAATAAACACCAAGAAGTTAAAAAGGCCAGTTATGTGTCAAGCTCATCAAAGTGAATCATCACAGAAATAGAAGATTTAACATACCTTGAATCCCCTGTCTTCATACAGATGAATCAGACTAGTTTCTCCGATTTGCTAAATTGAGTTAAGTATCTCTACATTAAGTCAAGAGTTCACAGAAAATAATTGTTCTCCTCCACCACTGTATTTATATGCTGTATCTATGTTTATGTGTAGGTATATTAATAAACTTCACCTGATACGAGGTTCTTTGAATGTGGGTCATGACTGTTTCAGAAACTACCAGTAAACAATTCTTAAGTTCTTTATTCACTGCTTTAGTAATAATAATAACTGCTATGTGTCAAGCATTGAAATTCTTCACACATATTTACATATATTTTCATATTCAGTTTTCAGAACAACCACAAAAAGTAAGTTTCATTGTCAGCGTTTGGAGGTGAAGTTGCGTTCTGTGAGGCTAAATAACTTGGCCAAGATCTTGCAATTGGTGTATACCAACCCAGGAATTGAACTAATATTTTTTCTGAACGTCTTTGATCTTAGAAACATTTCCGTTTGTACTTCTCTGAAGCGAATTCATTGTTATTCTGACAAACCCATATTATTGTCTAAATTGTGTACCATATTCTCTATATAAAAACAGTCATATGTATAAACACATTTAACATATATGATTATAAAAATTTAGTTCCTTTTAAAAGCAGGAGTTACCTTGTACGGATAGTCCACGCAGTTCCTAGATCTCCTCAGATTCCCAATAAATATTAAATCAAACAAGATATCGTTTAGCAATAAAACATTCAGCGTCATGCTGTTAAAAACCAAAACAGTAGAATTCACTTTAATGTTGCTCTACGCAAACAAATCCTCTCTCTGGTTTGGTTTTTATCCAAACATGTTGTTTCTGTACAAACAGAAGGACAGATGTTGCAACATAATTCACATTTTTAGGTAGATTTAATTTACACTATGCTGGAGTGAAAACGTTTGACAGAGTTCTTTAATTTTTCTATATAGGAATATAATGATCAGAAAAAAAAATCTTCTCTTTAAATGACATCTTTGCATAGTCTAATTTAGAATACCTGCAGGGGGTAGAGGTGAGGTGGGGATAATCTGACCTGTTTTATAATATTATAGTGATGTGGGTTGCAATTTAAAAAAAAAAAAAAAGACTTTACATGTGAGGTTCCCCAGTTAGTAAAGACAGAGCTTGTTTCAGGTATGAAAATGCTTGGTTTCTGTGTCAAGAGAATGAACTCCTCTTTGCTTTGAAGCACCCCTGGCAGTTGATAACGGAAAGCTGTTGGCAATGATTACGGAGGCAGATGCTTACCTGTACTCCTACAGTGTACAATCTTGGCTTGATGACAAGGTGAGGAGAAGGAGAAGCTGTCACAGAATGGGGGCAACTGGCAGCTGGAACCCTAGCAGGGAAGGGTAAACTGGTCACCCAGGGCTGCTTGCTTGACTGTAGCAGATCTCATCAATCATGCCAACATATGCAGCTGCCTGAAAATAAACAGGCTTCTCAGACGGGAGACAAAATGAGGCAAATTAAAAGACCAATAATTTAAACAAATCCATTTCCAGTTTCACAGCAAAGATGGATGGATAAATTCTGCTGATAGACCCAGATTGCTAGTTAATTGATAACAGTCTCTGATACATACTAATGCAGTAAGTTCAAACATGCCATTATGAAATGCGATCCTTATGTATTTTTTTATGAGTTGCTATCTTTTAATAGATAGATCAGACATATTTTTAAAATCTATCCATAACTATCATCTCCTAGATTTTTCTAAATTATTATTAAAATAAACATTGGTGTTCTAGGTACCTTGGGAAACATGTGTCTTCTTGATCTGTCCAAAGCCACCACACAAAACCAGTAGGAAACTGGATGCAATTATAACTGCATAGTTATCCTCACAAGTAAGACACCGCTTTTTATTTTCATTTCATTCTCCTTTGTCCTATCAGTCGGCCTGTTACCTAATCTTAAAAATATTTATGACAATATTGCTTCCAACTGTGACCTCTTCATCGTATTCTCTCATTTATTCCTTTATTCTGATAGGTTAAAATTAGTCTATTTTGACTTCTTCCTATACATGTATATGCATTATTTTTGTTCTGAACATTCTTTTCTAATTCCCCATAGTCCTTGGGCAACCTTCTATATTTCCAAACAAGGAAACAAATGGCTTGCAGTCCTTTCCTGTTGGCCTAAAACAGACTTCTCCTGGGAATCTCTTGACTAATAACCACAGATTCCCTGAGGTTAAGTGATGATGAACTTCACCATTAGATGCTTAGTAGTGTTTGCTCCTTGTTATCACATCTCTTCCATGAGTCTATCCTTCATCCTTCACCTAATTTAGATTTATCTAAAAGTACCAGAGAGCTCATGTCCTTCTCACTGATGGGTTTTGTATTTATATGCCTATGATTGCTATCCAGAGCCCTACCGAGAGTTCTGAGGAGTCTGAGACAATATCAGAAGGTGGTGATTTTCTTTTTCAAATCTGACAGTGGTGCAGAAATTAGAGAAAGACAAAACTAGCCTGAGGTCACTGTAATTCTCTCGTCTCTGAGGCTCATCTCCTTACACAGGTGGCGTTACAGCTGCTGTTATGTCTGCAGGGGAATCGCAGTGCTGGCAGCTCCTTACACAGCTGGCAGCCGGATGCAGGGACAGGAGAATCAGGCTCGACACTGCTAAATGGGAAACATCCACCTTGCCTTCCAAATGTCTGCTTTTCTTTCATCTGCACTCCAAGACAGGTTGTTGTGTTGTTGTGCTGTTGTTTTAATCATGGCTGAGAGTTCAAATTTCTCCTCACCTGGTAAATTGCTTAATGATCTGTAATATGATTTCACCTTAGAGACAAATAGACATCGCTCAGGAATTAATTAGCTAAAGATTTTTAATATTTTCTAAAAACCTAACAGTTCATTTTAATCGTTCTTCAGCAATGTAATGGGGCGGGATATATCATAATAATATATCCCCAAGAAAAATAAGTTGGGTTTTAGTATAGTGGAGTTTCACAGTAGCAATTACTGTCCATGCTCCACGTACACTCTAAGTTTCATTAGCTCTGATGGCCATGCCATATCTTTACAGCAAAAATGAGATTATGCACATAACTTAGCCCAGACACAGGTTAAAATAGTCACTAAGAACTGCCTTGCACATCACCTCATATCTCCAGACACTTCAGTGTAAGCAATTTTGCCACATTTTGTGTGACATATAATAAGAGCATCATGAATTGGCTCTAAGCTACTGTGCATGAAATCCCACTATAATTAATTAGTGTTGTTATAGCGGCACCTTTTATAGTATTGCTTGACACCCAAAGGATGCGGCAGCACGGGGTAAGCCATCTAAAAAATAATTTTGTCAATTTCATCCTCAACTATGCTATGCTACTATCTTTTTGCCCTCTTTATTTTAATCATTTTTTTTCTCGCAATTTGGATCTCTCCTTTTTCGCTCGAACTGAGTAGTCAAACCTCAGCACAGCAGCAGGTCTTAATATCAGTTTTCTTGCATAAATATTGAGAAGCTAGCACTAGTTTTCTGTCAGGCAAAACAAACACAGTATTTATTTCAGTTAAAATAAACTTTTTTTTTTTTATTTGGCGTGATTGCGTACAGCATGGAAACAGCATGCCGCATTTGACTACCAATAATTCTTGCCCTGCATCCACAGTGCACCGTTAGGAGAAAAACAGTATTATTTTTCTTAGAATCTACGAGACTAGCTACATTCGTTAGCATATTTGTAAATTAAAAAAAAAATCTGAGTTGAAAAGGGACTTTTAGGTCACTTAGTATGGCCCCTCTAATTTATACAGTGAAAGACAGAGAAAAGAAAATATCAAAAACTGGAATAAAATAACCACAAAACTGAGACGTTAACCGAGGCCTCTACATTCCCTAATCAATGTGCTTTACACCAAATTACAAGCTGCCGCCTGTTACACACTTCTGACACACACGGCATCCTGCTTAAAGGCGTGCAATGAATTTAAGGAAAGCTCGGTGGCAAGGCTGGCTTATGTGCATGGCAGTCTTGTTGGTTGGTGGAGAAAAGGCGGTGCTAGTGACCCGATCGCCAGATACCTCTTTATATACTAGGGCAGAATGAACTTCAAGTGAAATTGAACTTGACAGAGAAAAGAAAGTCTGAACAGGGAGGCGCATAGGGGGAGTATGGCTATGAGGGAAGGGTAGAGGTGTTGGGATATTAGGAGTATGATGGAACCCCAGAGAAAGGAAACAAGTGGGTGATGGCCAAACCCACGTCGAGGAATCTGGGAAGACGCAAAGCTCTGCAATTCAGCCAGCAGTCAGGACCCGGGAGCTGACGTAAAAACGGCATCCTTGGAAACGGGGTTTGGAGAGGCAGCGGCAATAAAGCAGCAATGACGGAAACAACCTAGCAGATGTCCTTGCAATATCAGGACCCAGTAACATGTAACAGAGCTCTCTGTACAGCGTTGACAGAATCGGCTTCATAATTTTGGACTCTTTGTCCATGAAAATAGTGGGCTCCTTATTCAATCATTATAAAGAATTTCCAGATGACAACAGCAGAGTATTAAAACATCTGTGGGGCCCTTCAAAGTGAAGGGAGGTTGGGAAGTTGACATATGCATGTCATAAAACTACTTGTAGCTAGAACTCTGGATGTGACTTTGATTTTGCCAGTTAGCTGTATTCATAATTGACTAAAAAGGGAGAAGTCAAGCCTAGGCTTTTGGCTATATCTACTAGCAAGCTCTTTGACCTGAGTTCCTTGACCCA